>NC_062562.1:61137198-61438107 GCF_022837055.1 Prionailurus viverrinus | reverse complement strand
CTCCCTCTCTCTCTGCCTCTCCTCTGCTTGCGCTCTGTCTCTCTCTCTCTCAAAAATAAATAAACACTAAAAAAATAATTTAAAATAAAAGAAAGTTTGTAATTTCCAAGTAAAAAGATTCTTTCTTCCACTCTTCAGTCCTTTTAACCCAAGACTGTGGCCAAAATCATTTCAACCTTTGTTGGTTCCCCTTGGGTGTTTCAAAAGGATGAATATTTCCACTTGGGAAGAACAGACAGGTTGATAGATAATAAACATTAGATGCAGATTGTGTCAAGCTTGTTAGCGGTTATACGTCCCCACTTTCCGTGTGTGTGTTTATGTGATCTTTCAATTTGGGAGATCTGTTTAATGTGCTCCGTTTCTCCTCGTACCTGTAACAACCCTTGATCCGGGTCCTCGGGTCCTCAGAGGCTCCAGGCTGTGGAGTCCTGCTCAGCCTCTCATTGCGTGTTCCTGGACCTTACAGGGCTGATCCCGCCCCAGCCCCCCCACTCCCATCTCTCTGACGGGAGCCCTTGAGACACCGACCACCTGGTTAATTAGGGCTGGGTAACCAAGAGAACAATATGCTTCCCAGATACCTCATTGATCATCACTAGTATCTATTTGGTTTCCGTTCCTTGATTGAGAAGTCGATTCTCCAACTGTAGACTAAAATAGCGCTCCTAGAAGAAAGCAAATTCAGGAGCGCATAAGCGGCTCAGTGGGTTGGGGGTCCGACTCGGTTCAGGTCATGATCTCGGTTCGTGAGTTTGAGCTCCGCGTCCGGCTCTGTGCTGACAGCTCAGAGTCCGGAGCCTGCTTCGGATTCTGTGTCTCCCTCTCTTTCTGCCCCTCCCCCATTCACACTCTGTCTCTCTCAAATATAAACATTTTAAAAAATTAAAAGGGAAAGCAAATCCATGTAAGAGAGACACCATGAATGCACCGTATTGGGACCACAGCCACAGAGCGCTCTGCAAAAACTGTGATGTCACGTTTTATCTCGTCCTGACTGTCCCCTGGCATAGATGGGGCCACTGAAGAACAAGGTCCCTTCCACATCTGCTGAGGTCAGAACATCTGTGTCCTCCCCAGACTCCCGTGTTGACTCCCCAGTGCCCTATGGGATGGCATTCACAGGTGGAGTCCTCGTGAAAGAGACCCCAGAGAGTCCCCTCACCGCTCCCGCTGAGAGGGGACACAGGAGGACATCTGTGAGGCAGAGGCAGGCCCTCAGCAGATACCTCGCAGAATCTGCAGCCGGGATCCTGGACCTTCCAGCCCCTGGAACCATGAGAAATAGATTCCTGCTGTTTACCAGGCACCCAGTCTGTGGTATTTTGCTGTAGCCACCGACACAGACTAAAATGACATCCTTCTAAACACATGGAGCCCAGAATTTAGGCCAAAGCAAGCAGCCTCTGGTGCTCAGGTGATACCCACTCAGCATCAGGGATGAGAGACCCAAGGCAAAGCCAGGGGCGGGGGGTGCTGAGAGAGGCCGAGGTGGAAAGGGACGGAGTCCAGCAGGGTCCCCGCTGACAAGCAGCTGACTGCATAGAAGTTTGCCAGCTCCACGGAGCTTGGGTTAGAGGTTACTACGAACAACTGCACCGGGGACATGCCACAGCCCAGGGAGACCCAGAGGAACACCCGCCCGCCCGCAGCAGGGGCCACACATTCTCTCCTTCGGTCACTGAACATGGGACTCTGAGACCTCCCAGGCTGCTCCGTGACCTGTCGTCCCCGCAAAGCTGAGCAGGGGACATTCATACCTCACCTCCAGCCAGAGATGATTCTCAGAGCCACGGTGGACAGACAGACGAGGGTTCCCCAAGGCAGGGACCCAGTCACACAGCGGGGAAGCAGGGAGGCTCTGGTGGCCAGGTGAGGGCAGAGAGCCTTTGGGAGGGGACCGCCACTTCCCAGCCCACAAGATCCCAACCCACGAGATCCCAGCCCACGAGATCCAGCCGTTGCCTGCTCCATTCTGCTGGGACCTTGTGGTGAAGGCCACCAAGAGCCCGGTTGGAAGAGGAGCATGGCCTCGGGAGGACAAGGGACCTGCCTGCCAGGTCTCTCTCGCCGCCCTTGGAGCCCAGCCCCACCACTCACCCCAGCAAGGAGCCACCAGCCGGCATCCCAGAGACCACCCTGGGACACGGCCAGCCACTCCCCATCTGGAAAACAGGTATGAGGACCTGTCAGCCCCAAGAGGCGGGACTCTCTCTGAATACCCCGAAATAAAACAGGATGCCCCACAAGCAGGATGACTGTTTACTCAGAGAAAGCACACAGCACAGACAGCTCAGCCAGCACTGGGGCTCACAGGACCCCAGCTCAGAGGGCCTGGCTCGCAGGGGCCTAGGAAGGAGGCCTGCACCCACCGCAGCCCAGTCTCTGGTTGTGGGCGCAGACAGGGGGTCTCAGGCCGTGCACGGCCCCCGGGGGACTCCGGCCTGACCCTCAGTCTCAGGTTTTCTGGCCGCAGGATGAGCATGGGCTCTCGGCCAGGAGGGCTCAGACACAGGGCACCAGGCAGTACAAACACCCAGCTGACAATCTACCCCACCCAGTGCAGGTGGGGGTGGGCAGGCCAGGACAGGGGACCCATAGCAGTGACAGAATAGGGTGAAGCCTGGACAGGGGGTGGGTAGGTCAGGAGGTGGAATCAGGGCCAGGGGTGGGGTCAGAGCAGAAGGTGGGGTCAGAGGGGGGGGCGTGGTCAGAGCAGGGGGTGGGGTCAGGACAGGGGGTGGGTCAGCGCAGGGGTTGAGCTCAGGTTGGGAGGTAGGGTCCGAGCCAGGCGGGGGCTGGGGTCAGGGCAGGGTGCCTGGGCAAGGGTCAGGAAGGCCTGGAAACCCTGGAGGCCCCAGCCCAGCGTGGGCGGAGGGCGCAGCAGCAGCCAATCGTTCCCCGCACAGCTCCGGCCTCGGTGCGCCTTCTTCCCAGGCCCAGGAGAGGACAAGCCCGGGTGAACCACATAAGGCTCGCAGGTAGCCAGATGGGATGGGGGTGGGGGTGGGGCCGCCGCAGCCTCCGCTGGCTCTCCAGCCCCCCCGCCCTGCCTCCCCGCCCCCCCCCCTCAGGGCGCCCTCACAGCAGCTGGCCAGCGCGTTTGCTGCGCCACACCACCAGGCCGGCCATGGCCACGGTCAGCAGGACGGGCACGACGATGAGCGGGATGAGGACCTCGTCTGGAGGGTCCTCCCAGTGTGCCCTGTCCACCGTGCAGTTGGAGAAGAACTGCCTGTGGATGCCGGTGATGAAGCCTTGCGCCAGGGGGTTGGGCCAGTAGCAGCCCACCACGTTGGTCTCCACCTCGGTGCAGTTGGTAAAGCTCTGGTAGTACCTGCGGAGGCAGAGCGGTGACCACCCGGCTCCCTGCGCCCCCTCCTGCCGGCCTTAACCCTGGAGGGCAGGGGAAGGGGGCACAGTCCCAGGGGGCCAGGGGGAGGAGGGCAGGGGAAGGGGGCACGGTCCCAGGGGGCCAGGGGGAGGAGGGCAGGGGAAGGGGGCCCGGTCCAAGGGGGCCGGGGGAGGAGGTGTGTCTGGACAGCAGACAGGAGCGCCCTCCGGGCCCTGTCAGACCTGCTGGGACCCAGGGATCCATTCTTTACCTTCTTGCCCAGAGGCAAGGGTGAGGGGACCCTGCCCTGCCGCAAACCTTTCTGCCCCGGGGCTCAGCCCCGCTCTCCCCGAGCCTCACCGCCTCCCCCAGGCGCACAGCTGTGCTCTACTGGGCCTGGCAGGATGCCCCACGCCAGTGACGATGATCTCTGCACAGACCCAGGCATCCTCCAGCCCAACCCCAAACTTGGCATCTCAACAAAGAGCAGCCAGAGCAAGGAAGCCCCGAGGCTGAGTCCCGCCCACACCTCAGGTGGTGACTGGCTCCCCCTGAGGCCGAGAGCCCCCAGAGCCTTCCCAGGTCTGCCCAGAGGACACAGGCCTGCCCCTTCTCCAAGGGAGACGCTGCACGACCGGCAGGGCCCTCATCATCTGGACACTCTCTGAGCCCCAGGGGAGGGTCTCTCTGAGGCCAAGCACCAGCTGCCTCATTTGCCAGGTCAGGAGGGGACAGCCCCCTCAGACAGGACAGGCTGGAGCCGCCTCCCCCCACGGGCCTCCCTGTCCCTCATCAGCAAACCACCCAGGGAAAGCCTCATCTGTCCAGTAGGTGGGCTCTGGATGGTCTCCTAACAGTTGACAAGGTGCAGCCACCAGGACCCGCCTGGCCCTGGACACGAGTGGCCTCTGGAGGTGGGGCCTCGACTGACACCCACCATCCAAGATGCTCTGGAGAGAAGGCCAGATGGACACCTGCTGGGGTGCACCCGCTCTGTCCACTGCCCGTGCTGCCGCCTGGCTGAGCCCCGCATACAGGGCGGGAGCTGGAGGGCGAGCACAGGCTGGGGTGAGGCTGGCCTGAGGCTCTGCGCCCCATCCCCTCCTTCCCTGCACTGTCCTGGGGAAGGTGGCCTGGCCTGAGCCACCAACAGGAAGGAACTGCTTCCCACAAGGAGTTTCCTGCACAGACGCCATCTGCCCAACGGGGACAGGAGATGGGGGCAGCAGACCCACTTGGCCAGGCCCTCCCGGCGCCCGCCCCTCCTGCCAGCACCAGGTAAGGCCTACGAGGAAGAGCCCACACGGCCTAAAGAGAGCCGGAAGCAAAGGGGACGGCCTGAATCACATCCAGAGCCTGGGATGCGCCCAGGACAGGTCCGCGGGAAGCCCAGGACCCCCAGACCATCCCCTGCATGTCCAGGTTCAGCGACCTGCCTCCCGGGAAGCATCTGACCTGACACCCGGCCAAGGCCTTTGCCTGGAGCAGCCCCCGTCCCCGGGTCTGCCAGGAGCCCTGTGTTCTGACTCCCTTGCCTCCCAGAAGGCCACCACCACCCTCCCCAGGCTCCAGGGGAGGGGGGGGCGCTGAGACGAGGTAGGGACACAGGCAGTGGAGCCCGACCCCACGCCCCCAGAGGGCAGCTGGGAACAGTGCACCAAACAGGCTTCCTCCAGCCACATTTCTTATGTCCCTGAGCCTCAGTTTCTCCTCTGTAAGTGGGGCTCCTAGGACGTACCCAGTAGGGTGGCCAAGGGGCCACACGTGCAGGTGCACACAGAGCTGAGCACAGGACCCATCTCCGTGGATCGACTCACAAGGGCCACGTGTAAAATGCCCCGCCTGCTGCCTCTCAACGCTGCCAGTCGGCTGGGTACACGACAAGGGCTGCGGACAACACGGCTCCCGGCCTCCTGCCATCCCCGCAGCCCCAAGCCCTGTTAACTCACCAGCCCCGGCTCAGGCTGGACACAGAACTGGGGGTGTTGTTCACAAGGAAGAAGGTGTTTGCTCCGTATCTTTCGTCCTCGCGTCCCCTCGTCACCCAGGGCCTCCCCGGTCCCCCCCTGCTGCGGCTCCCAGAGCCTCCCTCCCCCTCCCAGGGTGCAGCTGTAGCCCAGACGGCAGAGGGGCGCACACAGCCCAGAAGCTCCCCGCAGATGCCCTCCCCCACCAGGCAGACGCGTCCCCTGCTTGGCTCCTTGCTGCCTGTGCTTTTGCTCACAGGCAGCAGAGAAGGGCATCTGGAAACCTCGATAGCAGCCACCCCTTGACAGGGTGGACGGGGACGTGGTGGCGGGAGTCTCCATCCTCCACGAGCTGGTTGCAGGGCAGGGACAGAGCAGTAACCTCAGACATGGAAGGCCCTGGTGCAGGCCGCCCTCCACACCTCGTGCTCGCTGCCCCTGGGACCCCTTGGCCCCTGGGGGGCTCCCCCTCTCTCTCCCACTCTGCACTCATCTGTGGGGGGAGGGGGCACAGCCACCCCTGTGCCTAAGCAAAGGTGCCCAGGAAACACGAGGTAGGAGCTCTGCGTGTCTGATGGTGTCTTCGTGAGGACAAATTGGCTGGGAAGTGCATTCTAGAATTCCGAAGCCCCGGCCTGCCATCTCCTGGTTTCCAGGGCTGCATGGGGCCTGATTCCTCACCCATGTGTCCAGCCTGCTCTTGTCTGCACACGTGGCCCTACCCCTTCATGGCCCGCTCCCTGGTCCACGCCCTTGGTGCCCGGAGAGCCCTTGGGGTCTGTAGACCCACATCCCCGCCTGGCAGTGTCCCTGAGTTCCTTCTGTGTCTCCTTACTCTCTTTCTAGAACTCCTGCCCCCAGGGTACCAGGCCTGGTGGCTGGCCCCTGACCGCCCCCTGCTTCCTGGGAGACTTCCTCCCACATTCAGCTTCAGCCCCATGCTTCACTCCCAGTGGCTCTTTCTGTGTCTGGAGCACTTCCTCTCTTGCTTGTCACTCTGTCTTTGAGGCACTAGTATGGCCTTGGGGTACCCCTCTTGCTGTACTAGGGTCTCGGGTTCCTGTCCCATGGGAGGTTCCCAACCAGGAAGGGCCACGGCAGGTGGGCGCTCGGGCCTGGGAAAGGGTTGCCTGGAAACTTCCCGGGCTCCACTGGGCCCTCCGAAGGGACCTCCGCTCCCCTACGTGTCAGAAAAGAAGGCTCACCCAAGGGGTCACCTCCTGGGTCCAGCAGGGCACCAGCCACTCTCCCCAGGTTCCCGGCTCAGTCCCAGCAGCCCGGAGGACAAGCCTCGGTGAGGGGCTCTGGACCCGCAGCGGCTCCCCAGATGGCCCTCGGGTGCTGTGCTGCCCACTCAGGGCTCTGGGGATCAGCCCCCCTTTTGGCGTGGGGCCGGGTTTGGCAGGTGTGGGAAGTCGGCTCCCGCTGGCTCTCCGACTCCAGATGGCCCCCGGCCCTGTCCTCTGGCCCCAGGGCTGGACGTTTCCTTGACCTCCTCGTCGAGGCCTTAGTGGTGACATCCCACCCTCCCTGGCCCTCCTCATGTGTCCACTCCAAGCCTGACGTCCGAGCTTCCTTCTCCAGAAGCTTCCTCAGGGCTCCCAGGACAAGAAGGAGCCTGGGATCGCGCTTTGCATCAAACATCAAGACACGCTGGCTTTTACCTCCTAGCAGATGGTCAGCAATGGGCCGGCCACCCTGCCTGCACCCTCCCACTTCAGCTTCCCGCTCTGCTGGCGGCCACCACGGTCTTGCGCTGTCCCTGCCCCATGCCTGCCAGGGGCCCCCGCCCTCCCTAGGAGCCCTGGGTCTGCTCAGCTGCGTCAGCCCGTATTCCTCCAAACCACCCCCTCGCTCTCCATCCCCAACAGCTGTTCTAGGGGCTTCCATGCCCAGTGCCCCGGCAGACAGTGGCTCTGGCGGCAAGGTCCACACCCACACCCCCTGCACGGACCGGCACAGTCGGTGTGAGGGAACTGTTCCCGAACCAAACAGAGTGAAGTTTCCGCACCTGCTGGGAACGGGCAGGGGTGGGCAGGGGAGCGCGGCAGGGTCAAGACCACCGCCAGGAGGGCAGGGGAGGGTGACAGGGGCAGGGCCAAGGCCGGGAGGGCAGAGGAGGGCAGGGGTGGGTACAGAAGAGTGGCACGTGCAGGGCTGCAGCCAGGAGGGCCAGGAGGCAGCAGGGGCGGCACCGGGACACTCACACGATGAACTCAGACAGGTGGCACCACTTCCAGACGTCCACTGTGTGCATCATGTCTGCGAAAGCCTGCCCGCACTGGGGCAGCTTCTCCAGCATGCGCGTCTCGTTGCAGCCCCCCACTCGGGGACACCCACCTAGAGAGGGGACAGTGTGGTCCTTCCACTGCTAGGAATGGTTTGCAAGGTGACCCTGGGGCCCTCCTGTGACATCCCCCCCACACCCCGCCCTGCAGGCAGCTGGGTCTTCCTCCCTCACCTGGCCTCCCGTGTGGCCCAAGGAGGTGGAAGCCAGTGCAAAAAGGGCTCCACATGGGTGTCACCAAGACAGGACCTCCCATGGCTGTGACCTCCCACAGGGTGGGGAGACAAGTCAAGGGAGGACAGGGGATGCACCTCCTGGGGGTCCAGGAGGCCGAGAACAGACAGGGGTGTGATGGGGGTGGGGAGTGGGTCCCACCAATCAGGGATGGCAGAGAGGCCCCACTGCAGCTCGAGGGTCAAGGGTGCCCAGAGCATGTCCCCAGAAAGATCCACAGGGTCTGCTGACCGTCCAAGACCATGAGGGCATCGGCAGGGGCCCTGCACATGTGAACCAGTGTCCTGGATTGCATGAGGCCCAGGGCCAACGTGACACAGGGACTCATGTTCCAAAAGCTGAGGCCAGATCTTTGGCCGCCCTCCCCCCAGGCTCCCCCAGGATTCCCAGCATACCCCTCCCCACCACCTCTGCCCCCAGATCCGATCCCTCCACCTCTACCTTCCCCCAGCTCATCTCCCCACCTACAGTGCCCACCTGTCTCCTTCAGGACCGGCCACCCTCCCTCCCCAGGCACCCTTCCAAGTGTCAGGCCCCCCTCATAAACTTCCCTCCCATGACCCCTGCAGTGTGTGTTCTGGGGTGTGTGCATACGTGTGCACGTGTATGTGTGTACACAGCCCTGCCACCTGTGTCCGGGTATCTGTGAGTGTATGTGTACATGCGTGTTTGTGTATGTGTGTGCTTGGACGGACGGCCCTGTCGTGTGTGTCCTGGCACAGGGTACTGTGTTGCAGGAGAAACCACGGGGAAGGAAACAGGAGAAAGGCCCACACCCAGAACCGGGCAGACCCACGCTCACACCCAGCATCACTGGTCACCAGCTCACCTCAGTTTCCCCATCTGTAAAGTGAGGGAAACAGGCCGTGCTGCACAAGGGGGCTGTGCTGACAGGTGTTAGTCATGTGCCCACAGAGGCTCCCGTCTTCACCATGTCATTACTATAGGTGTTTGATAATTGCCGGCTGCTCCCTCACTCCCCTAACCACCAGCGCCTCATTGGTATTCCGAAAAGACTTTTCGAGAGAACGAATGAATGAATGAATGATCAGGTCCTGAGGGCAGCAGCGCAAAGTTATGGTCACGTGTTCTACCGAGTGCTGCTCCCTCTAAGCGCAGGAAGTGCAAAAGAAATGTCTGTTACCAGGAAAGGCAGGTTCGGAACCACTCCGATTCTGCCCTGCAGGCCAGGTAGTCCCCACGGGAGGCCACAGTCCTCCTGATGCTCCCACCACACAGACCCAGAAGCCCTTGCCGGCTCAGGGAGGGGCTGTGTGTCATACAGAGGGTGGGCCCGTGACCACAAGGGCACTTCTGGGGGGACAGAGGAAGGGAAGAGTGAAGAGGACAAGGCAATGAGAAGTTTTTCTTAAAAATTAAGTCCAAAAGGAGACAGATGAAAAGAGAAGAGAAAAAGCACTGATGGTAAAAATGATAGATTTAAACCAAACCACGTCAATAGTCAGATTTAGAGTCGATGGTCTAGCCACTCCAATTGAGAAACAAAGATTGTTAAATGAGATCAATATACAAGCCCCGACCATAGCTGTTCACAAGCATCCTACTTTAAATAAAAAGACTCAAATACATTCAAAGGAAAAGGATGGGAGAAGACATATGCTGCTACTAATCCAAAGAAAGGTGGGGTGGTTATATGAGTATTGAACGAAGTGTCTTTCAGAGCAAAGAATATCACCAGAGATAAGGAGGGGCTTTCATAATGATAAATGGTTCGATTCACCAAAAAGACACAGCAATGCTAAACATGTATGCACCTAATAACAGCATCAAAACACAGGAGGCAAAAATGGACACAACTGCAAGGGGAAAAATGAGAAATCCACAATTATAGCTGGGAATTTGATACTCCTCTCTCAACAATTTACAGAACAAATGAATAGACCAAAAAATCAGTAAGAACAGTGGGAAAGTGCCTAGTATAGATAGGAGGCCATGAAGTCAGAAGGCACTGTGCTTAGGGGGTGGGCGTCCGTGGTTCTTAGGGGTGAAAGAGAGGCAGTGTGGTTGGAAAGGTGGCTCCCAAGCCAGACTGGTGTGCAGGCCTCCCAGGGCAGTTTTCTCTTTATTTTAATGTTTATTTATTTTGAGAGAGAACACGCAGGTGCAAGTGAAGGAGGGGCAGAGGGAGAGAGGGAGAATCCCAGGCAGGCTCCACACTGTCAGCACAGAGCCTGATGCAGGGCTTGATCTCACAAACTGTGAGATCATGACCTGAGCAGAAATCAAGAGTTGGACACTTAACCAACTGAGCCTCCTAGACACCCCAAGTTTTCAACCCCAGTGCTCTCCCCCTGAACCCAACCTCAGAGACTTTGCATCACAGGGTCCCAGGCAAGCAGCAGCCAAGACCCAGGCTTACGTGCCTTCAAGAGGAGCCTCGCCATCTCCACAGAGTGCCCTGTCCTGTCAGGTCTCCCTCTCAGAGGCACTTAAAGACAGAGTCACCACGCGGGGAAGGGCACCCACCTGCCCAGTAACACGATGGGGAGTCCAGCCCAAGCCACCTACCTGCAGAGCTGCCCCCAGGGGCATGTCACACCAGCCTGGACTTGACACCCTCATGCCAACCCCATCCTTGGTTTGCCTGAGGAACAGCATCATGCCTGCTGCCCCCATCCCCCCGGTTTAAAGACCCAAAGGAGGGGCGCCTGGGTGGGCCCAGTCAGTTAATCGTCTGGCTTCGACTCAGGTCATGATCTCATGGTTCGTGAGTTCAAGCCCCGCGACAGGCTCTGTGCTGACAGCTCAGAGCCTGGAGTCTGCTTTAGATTCTCTCTCTCTCTCTCTCTCAAAAATAAATAAACATAAAAAAACAATATGCTAAATATCTCTATGTAAAAAAAAAAAAAAGGCCACAGGAAAAGTGACGTTCTCACAGCCAAGTGCAGTCAACATGAGCCAGGGTGTGCAGAACGGGCCTCCCCCCACCCTGCCCAGCTGCATTTGCCCAGCCTTCTGGCAGGAAGGCAGCCCCGGGTCCAGGGCCACGTAGGCCAGGTGTTAGTGACTC
This sequence comes from Prionailurus viverrinus, assembly GCF_022837055.1. Classification (NCBI taxonomy): domain Eukaryota; kingdom Metazoa; phylum Chordata; class Mammalia; order Carnivora; family Felidae; genus Prionailurus; species Prionailurus viverrinus. The sequence continues at coordinate 61,427,254 of NC_062562.1, read as the reverse complement.
TGGGGAGTGCAGGCCCCCAGGGGCCACGCGGCGGGGACAATGATGAAGCCAGCCTGTGTTCCTGTCTCCCATTGCCGCCCTATTCCAAAGGCACCTTTCTCTGCAGCTCCCCAGTGGGTGTCCCACCATGGGTGCTGGAAGCCCACCAGCATTCCCCACACCCGGTGCTTGGAGCCATCCCTGGGCCTGGCCTTTCCCTCGTGAGATCATCTCAGCATCCCATCCAAGTCTCCCACACGGGTCCATGCCGTCACCTCCTGCCAGCCACTGCCACACCTCCCAACAAGAGCTTGCCTGGACTGGACCCCGACACCAGGACCTGCTCCTCTGGACCCCCTTGTCCCCAGGACCTGGACCCGGAGCCCCTAAGCCTGGAGCCCCTGGACCCCCCAGCGTGCCCTAACCACCTGCTGTCAAACCACTAAGACCCAGCTCAGCGCTTCCTCCCTCTTGTTCTCCTCTTCCCCCTGCCCTTGGGCCCCCTTTCTTCCCTCCCTCCTCCTCCTCCTTCCTGGATCAGAGTCTCCATACCCCACAGCAGCAGGAGCTTGGGCAGGGCTGGTCGGAAACGTGCCATTAAGGACCGCAGGCGCGCTGTGCAGGTGCCAGGACAGCGCCACCCCTGGGCCTGCACGAGGCGGGCACCGCGGGACACCTGCTGGACCAGCCAGAAGTGTCCTGGGTGAGGGAGGGGGCGCTCTGGCATCATTTCTGGTGCACAACCTGGGCTCCCGGAGAAACCCAACAGCCCAGCCAGGGTTATAACAGAAGGTAGAGACGCAGCCTCCTGCCAGGGAGCCGCCGGCTGCATCAGTGGCGGGCTTAGGAATTCAAATGAAACACAAAACTGCTTCCAATGGTCCGTCGGGGAAACAAAGAGAAGACAGGTCTGTGCTCCTTCTGTCTCAGGGTCTCCCGGGCTCCAGGAAACGAGAAGCAGCCTAAAGGATGTGTTTCCCGGAGGAAGGCCTTTTACGCCACTTGGAAATGAAATATGGGAGCCCTTCATGCTCCCTAGGTGCCCATAGCTTCTGGAAGGTTCTGCCCCTGCCCCTGCAGTCTGGGCAGGGCCCTCCTCATCCCAGGCCTCGGTTTCATATCTACAAAACGAGGAGTGGGCTCAGGAGACCTGCAAGGCACCTCTCGGCCACCATGTCTGCGCGGTCACTGTGTCCCAGGGGTACCTGGGCCCAGCTGAGTCCTTACAAGTCAGAGTGACAGGAGAGGACGGGCATGAGGACACCATGACTCTTACCACCGGCAAATGTTCGGTGCTATGTTCACACCGTCTGGGGGTGCCGTGAGCCCCTGGAGCCATAGCCGCTGCCCGACTCCGCCTCCCACGGTGCGTGAGCCAGGCGCTGCCAAGTGCTCTCCCCGGTCTATGCCCAAGCCCCCCTACTCAGGCACGGGGTATGGGGACTAAACCGACAGACTCCAACTGAAGGTCACAATAGTCCTTCCCAGGTTCCTCTTTCTGTATCCACACTGCACCAGGGGAAACTGAGGCGGTAAGTGCCTTACGATCTTGAGGTTAAGCAGCTGCAGAGAAGCCCTGGGATTCGCACTCGGACCAAAGAGCGCAATCGGGGACTGGGCGCAGGGGCGAGCCCCAGCCAAGTGGGCCCAGCTGGGCGTCACCACCACCACACTAGCTGCCATGTCTGAATGGAGTTCTGGAATTTGCCCAAGAAACCCGAATTCACCTTCCTCGCCCAGCCCTTCACGGCCAGTGCCGGATGGGCCTCCGCCGGCAAGAACCGGCCCCCCAGCTGGACCTGCTCCCTGGATGGCCGGGCTCCCACTCCACAGAGATGTCGCAGCCCTGGGACCCTCCTTCCCGATGCAGCACCATCCAGAGCTCAGCCCCACCTCTGACACACGGCATGTGACCATGAGCGGGCATCTCGCCCGCCCAGCAGCCACTTCCCAAGACCCTGGCTCTGGCAGGACCAGCACTGGGCTGGGTCTGCAGGGAGGCTGGCCTGGCCCCACCCTGGCGGGGGAGGGAGGCCCCGGACCCACCCCGGACGGGCCAGGTGGCCCTCCAGACACGAGCCCCGTGTTGGTAACGCGGATGTGTGTAGGGTCTGGGTCTGGTCCTTCATGATCCCATGCTGAAAGCAGGTTCTGGGAATAAAGCAAGGGTTCCCTTCCCTGGAGGAGCCAAAGCTCCAGTCCAGGGGGCTCACTTTTAGGCTTCCTGCAACCCCAAGTCAACGTGCTCCCGATGTCCTGAAGCCGCCACGCACCAGGCTCTTGCCTTCAGCCAGAAATCCACCTGACCCCAGGCTCTCACCCTGCGATGTGAGGCGAAGCCACAGTCCCTCCACCCAGACATCTTGGGGAGGGGGGGGGGACAGCCCAGAGACTGGGAAGCCGAGGGGCTCACCGGTCCTTTCTCACAGCTGCAGCCAGTTCCAAACCAGCAAAGCCGACAACGACTCCACACAGGCTCAACTTGGCGTCTCACAGCCAGGGCGATGCGCCAGAGAGGGCAAGGCTGATGCCCCAAAGGACCCAGGGGACAGTGGTCCCTCAGAGGGGCCCTGGGCCCCCGGCCCCGGGGTCAGGCTGCCCACCTCACCTCAGCAGCCTGCCCAGCAAGCCTCTGCAAACAAGCCCTCCCCAAAAGCACACACACCCTCTTACTTGATCTTGGATCATCTCTCTACTAAAATTTTCCTAAGCCAGCTTTTCATTCAATCCATTCCTGATTCGTAAACAATGTATCCTCCCTGGAGCCCCATTTTCTTGCTGGAGAAGGGATCTTGAGGGAAGCCTCAGAGAGCCGCCCCCTTCCCTGTCCCGCTCACACACTGAAGGGCTGTCCTCCGGGGAAGGGACGAGCCCTACGGGGTCTGGATTCCTCTCACCCACGCCCTGAGAGTGGTGTGCACGCGAAAGCCCCAGGACGGGGAGCTCTCTACCCAACAGGGAAGCGGCAGCCGACCGCCTCTGCTCACTCGGTGTCGCGACGGCAGGCCGTCCCCAGCCCTCTGGCGGCGATTCCAGGGACATCGCAGCTGCGAGGAGCCGACCGGGCAGATCCTGCAGGACCCCCCGCGCCTCCCTTCCCAGCGCCGGTCGGTCGCTTTCGGCTCCTCCGGGGAGAGCGGACAGGACCCTCCCGCGGAGGCTGGGGACGGCGCCGGGGTCTCCCCTCGCCCCTCCGGAGCCGGGCGCACCGGGCAGGCCGGGATCCGTGCAGGGCAAAGGCGCGGCCAGGCGCGGGTGCTGGAAGTCGAAGCCCGCGGGTCCCCGTGGCCCCGGAGGGGGTCGGGGCGTCCCGGAGCCGGACCCCGCGTCCCCTTACCGCACAGCAGCTGCAGAAGCAGCGGCAGCAGAAACCGCGGGCGCCGCCGCTCTCGCGTCTCCATGGCCGATGGCTGCGGCGCGCGGTCGGCTCGGTCCCGGCTGGGTGCGTGGGGGGCGCCCGGGGACGCGGTCGAGGGTGGGGCCGCCGAAAGCCCGCCCCTAGCTGCGCCCTCCCCCTCGGGGACGCGCCCACCCCCTGGGGACACTCCTTCCAGAACGCGCGCTCGCCCAGGACGCGCGCTACCCCCCTCCAGCACGCCCTCCCTCCAACAGGACTCGCCCCCTATCCCGGACGCACAGCCCCAAGACACTGCCTCGCACCCCGGGTGTGATCCCCGGCCCTCCTGTTCTGGAGGTGCTGCCCCCGCGAGCGCGTGGGTTAACAGGCCGGGGGCAGGCTGGGGGCGGGGGCTGGCGGGGTGATGGGGGGCGGCCTCTGGGAGCGCGCCTGGGCGGAAAGGTGTAGGCAGGTGTCGGGCGGGAGTGCTGTGCTCAGAGTCTGAGAGGCTCTGCAGGGCTGGTGGCGCGAGGGCGGCTCCAGCCCGAGGAAAGCCTGCAGGCGGAGGGGCGGGGAGCTCAGTGCGCTGGTGCGGGAAGGGGCCACCGGAGTGCAGCGGCTGATCCCCGAGTCCTTGTTGGCCCCAGGCCTCCAGGATCCTTTTCTGGGGGCTTCCCTGTGCCTTTGCACGTCTCTGTGGGGTGGAGAGGCATGGGGACCTGGGCAGGTGCAGTGGGCGTGCCTACACACACACACACACACACACACACACACACACACACCTGCCACCAGTGGCTGGAAGCCTATCCTCAGTTCCTGGCCTCCGTCCTGTGACCGCTGGGAGACCTCAAAGGACAAAATGAGGGCCAGGAAAGTGACTGGCTAACCCAGAGGACCTGACGGCAAGGAGTGTGTCATGGGCCTGGAGTGGGGGAGGGGGGACTCATCTGGTTTGGTCACCTCTGTCACCTTCAGTCCCTAGCACAGATCCTGGTCCCAGTGGACACCTAGTCACGTTGTCACAGGTCGCTGTCACTCCTGAGCACCTTGCAGGGAGGGCCCTCCTGTGCCCACAGTCCAGCCCAGGGAGTATGTACTGGTGCAGGGGCTCACAGAGCGGGGCCAGGATGTCGGGGTGCATCCCAGGTCAGGGGTACCGAACCAGTGGGCTCCTCCTCCCCAGACAAGCCTCTGGGGAGTGATAACACCTCATGGGGTCAGCCCACGGTCCAGGTTGTGGTGGCAATAACAGCACTCCTGGCCCTGTGAGCGGATTGGACCTTCCTGTGTGAGGAAGCCGCTCAGTAAGGGATCGAAGCTTCCTGTGCCTTTTCTGGCAGAAGCCAGAATTATTTCGACAGAGGCTTAAAGCTAATTAAAATTGATCAGCCTTCCTGCCAGCCTGCTCCCAGAGGCGGTGGGGCGAGCAGGTACCGGAACAGCCCAGAACCTCCCATGACCCAGGCCTTCAGCTCACTCAGAGGGGCTGCGGGCTGGGCTCAGCCGCGTGCCTGTCACCCCCTCTCAAACGCCCCGCATCAACCCAGACAAAGCAAGAGGACAGTACAGATGCCCCCCAACAGCATCCCAGGGGGCTGCGGGCTCACCAGGGCACGTCCCTCCCCGGGAGAGGGTCAGCCGGACCCCAGAGACCCCCGCGCTCCCACACAGGCAGCGGGCTACGACAGCAGGATGGGCCATGAGAAGAGGGACAAGCCTAACAGCACCCAGAAGCCTGTGCCAGAATGGTAGCTGGGGCTCAGCGTGATGGGACTGGGGCCCGGGGCCAGGCAGGGCTGCAGCGGCAGAGGGTACCGGTGCCCAGCGACCCGTATGCCCCACCTTGGACTCAGACGAAGTTGCTCACCTGTCGGGAAGTTCTCCCCTCCCCCATTCTGATGTTCCATCCACCCTGCACACTCAGGAGCTTGTGCTCCAAAGAATGTCCCTTGTCACCACTAGGGGCAGACCCTGAGAGGCAGGGCCCAGGCTTCTGACCACCGCACCCCCCCACCCCCGCCCCCGCCCTTCCCCCAGTGCTCCAGTGCCCAACACAGCAGGGGTTTGCTGGAGGGGGGCTTGCATGAGTGAGAAAGGGTGAGGAGAGGCCCAGAGGCCCTCCCGCCTCCCCCTGACTCCTGTCCTGGCACCCTCAGAGCATGCTGACCCCTCCTGTGCTGAGCTGTTTCCCTGCTGCTGGCTCACTGCTCCTCTCCTGACCAGAGGGGTGGACCAACGGTCATGGGAGCGGCCGCCACCCTGCTCGGACCCAGGCTGGCATCAGTGCCTGCCGGGACCCCTGGATCATGGCAGAAGGACATCCTGAGACCTGGAGGCTGGGACGTGAGAGATTGGCGGCTCTCCCTCTGGGCTGCCTAGAGCTGCTTCGCACGGACAAGGCGCGGCTGTGTGGGCATCGCTAGGACCAGAGCTCACCACGTTCCAGCCACGGGGGGTCGGGCTGAGTCGGTGCCCGGGCAACCTCAATGCACCCCGAGCAGGGCGGCCTCCCAGTGCAGCCCGGACCATGGGAATGGATGCCCACTGGCTGGGTAAGCCATGTGTAAGGGTGTCCCCTTACCCAGACAGGTGGCTTGAGGTCAGTGCTCATGACAGCGGGTGCTGGCTGACCTGGGGGCTGTCTGAGGATGGCGCGTGTTGAGTCCACAAGCAATCAGAGGGGCTGCAGCCTGGATGCCTCCAGGGATAGAAGCCCCCACCCCACAGGACAGCCCACTCCTAGAGCCAAGCCGACATGGGATCCCTCCGAGGTCTCAGAGGCCAGCTGCAGCCCCCAAGCCTCAGGGCAGAGAGGACAGATCATGCTCAGCACTGATGCTGGTACCCTCCCAGAGCTCACAAGCTGCGCCTCCCCCCAGGGCCGTCTCCTCGCCACAGAGAGGATCTGCCCCTGCCCCTGGGCCAACTTATCCCCAGGCCTAGACCCCGCTTCTTCTCTCTTCCTGCCCATCCACAGAGACACTCAGAGTTGTTTCTGCCGAGCCGCCAGACCACCCTGACCCCCCCGCCACCCACTTCCTGGACACCCTCCACCGTGGATCCTCCTGCCTGCCTGGTGCCTCTCCTCTCCTCTCCCTGCGTGGGCGCCACAGCCCCGTCCAGGGCCGTCAGTGGGCATCTGAGCAGGAGCACCACTCTCGTTCTTGCCTGCCTCAGCTCCAGAAGGTGCATCCCTGCAGCACAGCCAGCCCTCCCCGGTCCCTCCCCAGTCCCCTGTTACTCCTGCCCTCTAGGAGGACAATGCCACGCTTGGGTGAGTTTCATGCCTCCCCAGCTGCCCACGGCTCAGCCTGCACACCCTTGAGAACAGGTCCAATCAGCTCTTAGAGGGACCTACCCCGAGCTCCCAAAACTCCCTCTGGAAATGACTTGCTCACTCCTCCTTCGAGAGGCTTGAACTAATCTCATCCACTTCTCTGTTAGACGCCCCCCCAGGCCCGGCCCCCTCCCCACATGGTGTCCAGATCAGCAGCTCTGCTCCAGGTTTTAGAGCAAAGGCTGGGGGGGGGGGGGGGCGGGAGACGTACATCCAGCCAAGCTCCATTGTCCTCTAAGCACAAGACCCTCACAGTTTCCATCTGAACCTGGAGAAAAGAACCACCCTGCCTCCTTCCTGGATTACAGGTGAGGACGAAGGCCAAGGGAGCCCCTCCATGATGAGACACATGGGCACAGGGGAGTGGAGGGGGAGGAGGGGGAGGAGAGGCGGGAGGAGGAGAAGGTGGGGAGAGGAGAAGGGGGAGGGGGAGGGAGAAGGAGGGGGAAGAGGAGGAGGAGGGACGGGGAGAAGGGGAGAGGGAGGAGGAGGAAGAGGAGGGGGAGGGGGAGGAGGAGAGGGGAGGAGGGGAAGAGGAGAAAGCATGTGGGGGGGTGGACAGAGAGGGCTGGCACAGGCCTCCAGCCGCTGTCCTTGCTGGTGGCCCCATGGGTCCCCTGCAGCCCTGTGACCCTGCACAGGTGACTTCCCCATCACAGAATTGAGGCCATCAGATCCACCGTCCTCCCTCAGGTCTGCAGGCACTCCCTGAGCATCCCATCCGTCTCCTTACCCCTCCTTCCACCACAGGCCACCAGAGGGAAGGTGAGCATGTGGTCTCTTCAGGGAGGGGTCTTTCCAGGCCCCGGACCCTGAGCCAGGTCCTCTGGGAAAGAGACAGGCACAGGCGAGCCTGAGCCCCCTGGGTGGGCCAGGTGCCTGCCCCGAGGGCAGGGGCCACAGGCCCCATGGAGGCAGCCAAGCCCTGGAGGGTGACCCCGGGTGGTCGTGCTCCCCTGTGCGCAGCCTGGCAGCCCAACAAGGCACAGGCTGGGAAGGGGGAGATCCCACGGCCCCAGGGGAGGGGCGGGGCCACTGCGGCCACGTGGCTGTGACCGTGAACGAGGGTCGGGGCGCTCATCTGGTGGGGTGGGTGCTCCAGTGCAGTCCTGCTCCCACCCGGCTCGGCTCACGTCGCGCTCTCCCCGACTCCTGAGCCAGTCCCGGTGGCTCCTCTTGCTTAGGCCGGCCCGGACTGACAGGCTAATACCACGATATTTACTCCGTAATTTTTCTTACTTTTACACAGGGTTTGAAAAATTTGTTTGACCCCAACGTGACCTCTTCTCCAAGGGGAGGGCTGTGACCGGTGCCATCCGAGAACCGTCCCAGTGTGTGAGGGTCTCGCGTGTGCACCAGTGTGGGAGGGCCCGGGGTCGGCAGACCCCCCATGGTTCCGGGAGCTTCCCCCCCCTCCCCCCCCCCCCCCCCCCAGCCCGCAAAGCCCAGGCCTGAGAGGCCACAGTAGCCCGCAGGTGCATGGGGGCTCGCAGGTGCATGGGGGCTTGGCGCCCTCTGCCGGCGGACTGTGGCCACTGCACCTCCATCGTCCTCAGTGAGGGGGCCCCCACAGCCCAGGGTTAGGGAGGGGGCACCCTCAGCCACTTCCCAGCTGCCCCAGGACCCAGGGGTCTGGGTCCCATCATCATCATCATCATCATCATCATCAATAGCACAGGGCCCCCGCCTCGCCACCTTCGCGCTCCAGTGGCAGTGAGCACATCCACACTGTGTGTGGCCACCACCACCGTCCATGCCTGGACCTTTTCCATCCACACGGAGGCTCTGTCCCCATTAGACACCAACCCCATGTCCTCTCTGTCTCTGTGGGCTGGACCCCTCTCCAGACCCCACGGAAGTGGACCCCTCCAGCGCGTGTCCTTCTGTGTCTGGCTCCTTCCACTCGGTGTCAAATTCTCCAGAGTCAGAGCGTCCTTTCCTGTCAAGGCTGACAATGCTCACACATTCGTGATCACACACACACTCTCTCTCCACATTGCCTTCACCCCTTGTTTGTGCACATGGCTTCCTCCCCTGTCAAGGCTGACGGTGCTCTGCTGTCCGGATGTACATGTGATGTGTGTGTGTAGGGGCATGATGTGTATATGGTGCATGTACGTGTGATGTACATGTGGTGCTGTGCTATACAGATGGACCACATTCTATTTGTTCACCATCACCCACTTTCTCTTTAAGTGAACGAAGCAATTTTACTTTCATTTGATTTTAATTTTGTAAAATCCACCCGACAATGTTTTGAGGAGAATACGCCACAGTGTTATTCCTGGTCATTTCTGGATCTGGAGGGATTTGGAGTGATTTTTAATGTATGTTCCTTTCAGTTCGTTCTCTCATTTTCCTGCAGGGCCACAAATGGCATTTACAGGGCTGTTTTGTGTCATGTGTTGTGAGTGTGTGTTGTGAGTGTGTGTGTGCCTGAGCGGGCATGTGGTGCTCTTGCCCCTGTGCTGTGTGAACCATCAGCCTGTGCAGTCACGCAGACCCTCACTCCGGACGTCTCCTGGGACTGATGAGGGGACAGCCCCACATACTGCTGGATGCCCTGCCCCTACTGAGAACCCACCACCCCTCTTCAGGGGCACCCAGGGCTGGGGCGCAGCTGTCCAGCCACAAATGGTGTCCTTGTGGCTGTGATCCTTGGCCAGCTGGTGACGGAGCTGTCCTGAGGCCACGGCCGGAGGAGGGGGAGGCAGGAGCGTGTGCGGAGTCTGGGTCATTCACTCGTGCATGTGCCTGTACCTTCCGGGTTTGCTCAAGCCCGAGTATGTGAGTGTGTGTGTGTGTGTGTGTGTGTGCATATGCATGTGTCTGATGTATTGTGCATATGCATGTGTGTACGTGCACATGTGTGCTTGTCTGTTGTGCACATGTGTGTAAGTCTATGTGCACGTGTGTGTGTACCTTCTGGGTTTGCTCGAGCCCGAGTGTGTGTGTACATATGTGTGTGTTTCATGTATTGTGCACATGCATGTGTGTATGTGTGTGCATGTGTGTGCATGCGTGTGGTGTTTGTGCATGTGTGCATGCACATGTATGCTTATGTCTTGTGCACGTGTGTGTGCACATTTATGCATATGCATGTGTGTGTGTGTGCATGTGTGTGTATTTATGTGTGTGGTGTGTGCATGTGCATGTGAACTTGTATGGTGTGCACGTGCGTGTGCACATATGCATATGTGCGTGCATATGTGTGCATGTGTATTTGTGTGTGTGGTGTGTGTCTGTGTGCACATGTGTGTCTTGTGCACACACCCCTAGATCTGATGACAAACCGTGCTGACGGTGCATCCATGAGGGGCACTTCAGGAGGAGAGACCGGGTCAGCGGGCCACTCCCTTTGCCTGACCAGGGCTGGGTCCCCACCAGGTCCCGGGGGCAGATGAGCCACGGTTCCCGCGAGAAAAGGAGGGCCTGCGGAGGGACAGAGTGTGCTCCAGCCCTTCGGAGGTCTGGGCTGCGACCCCCTCTGACAGGGGAGACCCTGCCCCGCACCCCCATCACTGAAGGACGGCGAGCACCCCGGGGTCTGCAGGGTTGGGGCTCAGGGGGAAGCTCGATGCACGGGGCCCACCGGCCACAAAGCCGGGGAAGGGGGGCTCTGGGGAAGGGTCGGGTACCTGGCTCCGCACCAGGCATGCAGGCCTCACTGTGAACTTCATTTCCCCCGCTCTCCGGGAGTCGGGGTTCAGTACCAGGTGCTGAGGACACGTGGGGGGCAACAGGTGCGTCGTGACCACCGGCCACCACTGCCACCACCGCAGCGCCACCGGACGCGCCCTCGAAGGTGCGCAGGGCAGCCCGGCGCGGGCAGGGGGCCTCTGAGCACCAGCCCTCCGGGCGACCCTGGGGCTCCGGCCCAGAGGAAGGCATGACCCCCCCAGAGCGGGAGGACGGCAAGGTGCCCCTGCTGTGGGCCTGAGGGAAGCCCCTGACACACTCCCCAACCGTGCTTCCAGACACCTGGCTGCAGGCCACTGCTTAGTTGAGCAACTACAGTTCAGTGAGCTTGGAATCCAGCTCCCCTCCGCACCCCTCCCCACCCCTCCGCCTCCGTACCCCTCCCCCTCTGCAGACATTCCAGATGCCTGGCCTGGATGACCAGGGAGCAGCCTGCACAAGCCGAGGCGGGGCGGGGGGGGGGGGTGTCCAGGCCCAGCAGGCCATTGCAAATGAGCTGAGACAGCCCAGAGACGGGGCAGAGACCCCTCCCAGTGACGGCACAGAGACACTTTCCAGAGACAACCCAGAGACAGCCTAGACATGCCCCAGAGACTCCAGAGACCCCCCCCAAGACACACCCCAGAGACACCCATAAGGACACCCCAGAGACATCTCACCAAAACATTCACAGAGACACCTTCCAGAGATAACCCAGAGACACCTCAGAGACACCCCCAAAGACACCCCTGAGACAGCACGGAGAGAGTACAGAGACAGCACAGAGACACTTCCCAGAGATAACCCAGTGATACCCCCGAGACAGCCCCAGAGACACCCCTGAGGCAGCCCAGAGAAAGCCTAGGGACACCCCCAGAAGTGCTCAGACACCCCAGAGGAATGCCTGGTGGTCTGTGGAGCAGCGGGAATTGGGGGGTCCCCACAGCTGGGAGAGCACACGCTGGACCAGAAGACAGGGTTCAGGGGGCCCAGAGGACCTGGAGATCAGCACCCACACACACACACCAAGCCCTCTGAGCGCCTGGCAACCTCCCTGGGATGAGGGGGAGGGGAGGGAGAAATAACCATGTCCCCAGGAGCATTGGCGGGGGGCTGTCTGTCCAAACCTGCTGAGACAGGGGCCTGGCACCCACAGCCCCAGGGACAAGCTGGTCCCGGTGGTCCCATGCCCAGATGCGAAGGGGCCAGTGGAGACCATCACGTCTGTGACTAGACTCGCCTCGCCGTCGGCACGCACAGCTCTGGTTGCGGGTTGACCTCCCATATGGCTCTGCGGGCTGACCACGCTGACCATCCGGAGCCCAGACATTGGTCCGTTCCCATACGACTGCTCCGTGTCTAGGTCAGCAAGCGTCCCCCCCCTGGGAAATAGACTCACTGTTCCTGTTCACAAAATAGCATTTCTTGGCCGGGAGGCGTAACCCTAAAGTGCCTCCAAGGTATCATCACCGGTGCCTCCTGTAAGTCACACTTGACCTTGCGGTCGACCCGCCCCTGAGAAGCAGACTTCCAGCCACCAACGTGCCCAACGTTTGTGGGACATGCCATGGCCCCGGGCAGTCTCTGTGTCATCCCAGCGAGACTTGCCATAAGCTGTACCTGGAACAGGGCAGAATACTTCCACTCGTGTCCAATATTAGAATTTGTCATAAGGGAATGACTGTATTCGAAGCTGGACACCTTGTGTCGGCCCCTAACTCCCGGGTCTGTTACGAAGCCTCTCTAAGCCTGGCTGCTCAGTGCAGAGAGCAGACGAGCCCCTTGTGGGGCTGCCGCAGGGCTCGAACAGCGCAAGGCTCCCGTTGGCGCCGACTCAATGGGTCGCTGTGCATTCAGCATTGGCCCTGGAGGGGTCAGGGCTGCACGGACCAGGCCCTGTGAGACCCAGGACACCGGGCTCCACTCTGGGAGCTGGCAGGGCAAAGCTGAGCACCGGGCAGGGAGGAGAGAGAAAAGCGGGGCGAAGGACCGTCTGAATGCCTATAAATACTGCACATTTCAGAAAAGATCAAGTCGGCTTCAAACCTCCAGCCCCCAAGGCACGTAGGAAGGAGATTCTGCCAACACCAGGAGCTGCTGAGTGGAGTCTTGCTGACATGGGCCACCGGGCCTCTCGGAGAGACACTTCCCATCGCCAGGGGGACTTTCGAGGGGTTTCTGCTGGGACCCGCGGCACGACAAGGCAGTGTGGACCCCTCCCGAGGTGCCAGGCTGAGGGTCGCGTTTGGGGAACAGGCCCCCTTTTGAAAACAGGAGGCAGGAGCATGCGTCCCTCATTGAAGAACAAAAACCAGTTAACGTCGCAAATGTGGCCAAACAAGGCTCCCGTCGCTCATGTCTCCCTGGGCAAAAACAACGTGGCATCCAGCCACGGACAACAGTGATTTCGAGGGGCCATGGGTTCCAGCCCAGAGATGGTGAAACCCCATTGCAGTCCAACACCGAGGGGAGCGGAGTGGGTGGCCGAGGTCCCGGCGACCAAGCAGGAAACCGCCCGCTCCCCCTAGGGCTTTGTGTCTGTCACCAGCACCAAACTCCCAGGGACGTGGGAGGCATCCCACCCACGTCTGCCTCGGCCCAGGGCACCCCAGCATTCTGCATCACACACGCGTGTGTGCACACATCCACATGCACGTGCACACACACACATGCACGCACACACACACACACACCATGGCCACCACCAGCGCACATCCCCAAGCTCCCACTGCCGCAGAGAGAGCTTTTGCAGACAGCCAGTGACGTACCCAGAAGCCAGCCCGAATCTGCGGGCCGGGGACCCCCTGGGAAAACAAATGGGAGGCGGTCGGCACATGGCTTGAAGTGGCAGGACAGAGAAAGCGTGTACGCCTAAGAATTCTGTGTCAGGAGGCAACAAGGATTGTGGAGGGGGTGTCCATGGGTCTGAGAAAGCCTCAGCGGGAACAAAACTTCAAAGAACATGAAGAATCAAGGAGACACAACACCACACAAAACTCACAATTTTCCCAACTCAAAACACACCCGATAAACTCAAAACACAGGCGTTATGTCCAGACCACCGCAAAAAAGTGTAGATCACGGTAAAGCAAGTCAAATGAATCTTTTCGTTTCTCAGTGGGTAGAAAAGTTGTGCTTAGGGGCACCTGAGGGGCTCAGTCGGTTAAGCGTCCAACTTCGACTCAGGTCACAATCTTGTGGTTCATGGGTTGGAGCCCCGCGTCGGGCTCTGTGATGACAGCTCGGAGCCTGGAGCCTGCTTCAGATCCTGTGTGTGTCTCTCTCTCTGCCCCTCACTGCTTATTCTCTCTCTCTCTCTCTCTCTCTCTCTCAAAAATAAATAAAACATCTTTTTAATTTTTTTAAATAAAATACTTTATTGCAGGTTGCCCGGGTGGCTCAGTCAGTTGAGCGCCCGACTCTTGATTTTGGCTCAGGTCATGATCCCAGGGTCGTGGCACCGGGCCCCATGCCAGGCTCCACCCTGAGCATGGAGACTGCTTAAGAGTCTCTCTCTATCTCTCTCTGCCCCTCTCCCCTGCCCTCACAGTGTCTCTCTCTAAAATTAAAACAACTGTTAAAAGCACTTTATGGCTAAAATGTGCTAACCATCCTCTGAGCTTCCGGTAAGTCATCATCTTTTTGCTGGCGGGGGGTCTGCCCGAGGCTGGTGGCTGCCGACCTATCAGGGTGGTGGCAGCTGAAGGCCGGGGTGGCCGTGGCCACTGCTCAGAATAAGACAACAGGGAAGTTCGCTGCACTGATGGTCTCTTCCTTTCACCAAAGTTTTCTCTTTGGCGTGTGGTGCCGTTTGACAGCGTTTTACCCACAGAACTTCTTTCAAAATTGCTCAGACCCTGCTGCAGCCCCCTCCACGAAGTCCACATGATATCCTGGGTCCTCTGTTGTCATTCCCACAATCATCACGACCCTGGATTTGAACTATACTTTAGATCACATGGACCCGACAGACACGTACAGGACATCCATCCAACAGCAGCACAACAGCATTCTTCTTGAGAGCACATGGAGCTTCCTGCAGAATGGATCACACGTCAGATAACAACACAAGTCTTAGCAAGTTTATGATTTGAAGTGTACCACCTGTCTTTTCTGACCACGGCGGTACGAAACTAGAAATCAGTAACAGGAGGAAAACTGTCTCACTCACAAATAAGAAGAAATTACACAAAACACCCATGAGCAACCAATGGGCTAGAGAAGAAATCAAAAGGGCAAGAAAAAAACATTTAAAGCAAATAAAAATGAAAACACAACACACCAGAACTTATGGGATGCAACAAAAGCCATTCTAAAAGAGAAGTTTCGGGTCTCCCTGGGGGGCTCAGTCGGTTAAGCGTCCGACTTCGGCTCAGGTCACGATCTCATGGTTCGTGGGTTCCAGCCCCACGTCGGGCTCTGTGCTGAGAGCTCGGAGCCTGGAGCCTGCTTCGGATTCTGTGTCTCCCTCTCTCTCTGCCCCTCTCCTGCTCACGCTGTGTCTCTCTCTCAAGAATAAATAAAAACATTAAAAATTATATGACCATCTCAATAGATGCAGAAAAAGTAGGGGCACCTGGGTGGCTCAGTCAGTTGGGCATCCGACTTCGGCTCAGGTCATGATCTCGCGGTCCATGAGTTCAAGCCCCGCGTCGGTCTCTGTGCTGACAGCTCAGAGCCTGGAGCCTGTTTCAGATTCTGTGTCTCCCTCTCTCTCTGACCTTCCCCCATTCATGCTCTGTCTCTCTCTGTCTCAAAAATGAATAAATGTTAAAAAAAATTTTTTTTAAGTATTTGGCAAAGTACAGTACCCTTTCATTATAAAAACACTCAACAAAAGTGGGTATAGAATGAACATACTTCAACATAATAAAGGCCACATATGACAAGCCCACAGCTAACCTCATACTCACCAGTGAAAGGTGAAGACTTTTCCTCTAAGATCAGGAACAAGAGACAGACAACCACTCTCACCACTTGTATCCAACACGGTACTGGAATTTCTAGCCAAAGCAATTAGGCAAGAAAAAAAAAAGACATCCAAATCAGAAAGCAAAAAGTGAAATTTCCTGTTTACAGATGATATTATCTTATATATAGAAAATTCCACCCAAAATAGGTCATAGGGGGCAGCCTGAGGAAGGGCCCAGGGGATCTCTCTGGATCAAAAATAACAAGTTGAAAATGTAATTTGAAAAAAATAAATAAACAAAACTTTAATGAAAAACTTTAAAGACCTAAAAATATGTGTTTATGGATTGAAAAATTCAATTATCGTGGGTGTTAATTGCTCCCAAATTGATTTCCAGAGTCAGCGCAACCCCAGTGAAAATCCCGAGGTTAACCCTGAGTCTCAGGGGAGAGGAGAGTCCTGACAGTCTTGAAGGACTCCCAAGCTTTTAGGCGTCCTGGGCCTTCCAGGAAAGCCTGTGGCATAGGAGCACAGGGCACAGCGGATCGTGGCTGGGGGCCCGTCTGCAGCACCGGCTCCCCCATGCCCTCCTGCTCCCAGAAGGGGAACTGCTGTCCTGTGGGCTGCCTTCTCGCCGTGTGGATGGTCTCCCTCACCGTGCAGAAGCTTTCTGTTCAGTGCAGCGAATTTCTGCTTCGGTTGCTGGTGCTTTCATGTCACAACCAAAACATTGCCAGGGCGCTCGCCAAGGAATTTTTCTCCTATCTATGTTTTCTGCTAGGAATTTTACAGTCTCAGGTCCCATGTTTAAGTGTCTAACCCATGTTCAGTGATTTTTTTTTTAATTAAAAAAATTTTTTTTTTAATTTATGTATTTTTGAGAGACAGAGCGTGAGCAGGAGAGGGACAGAGAGAGAGGGAGACACAGAATCTAAAGCAGGCTCCGGGCTTGAAGCTGTTAGCACAGAGCACAACGCGGGGCTCAAACTCACAAACTATGAGATCATGACCTGAGCCAAAACTATGAGATCATGACCTGAGATCAGGACGCTCAACCAACTAAGCCGCCCAGGCGCCCCCACACAGGATACTTCTAAGAAATCCTTTTTCTTTTAATGTCTATTTTTTAGAGAGAGACAGAGACAGAGTGCGAGTGGGGGAGGGGCAGAGAGAGAGGGAGACAGAGAATCCAAAGCAGGCTCCAGGCTCAGAGCTGTCAGCACAGAGCCCAAAACAGGACTCGAACCCACAAGCCATGAGATCATGACCTGGGCCGAAGTCAGACACTCAACCGACTGAGCCACCCAGGCGCCCATAAAGTGTTACAGTTTTCAGTATAAAACTTTTTCACCTCCTTGGGTAAATGTATTCCTGAGTGATTTATTGCTTTGGATGCTATTGTAAATGGGATTGTTCTGTTTATTTGTCAGACATTTCGTGCTTAGCATATAGAAACACAACTGACTTCTCTATGTTGACTGTGTATCCTGCACTTTTACTGAAGTCGCTGATTAGTCCCAATAGTTTTAGGGGGCAGTCTCGTTCCAGCACCATCAGCTGAAAAGATCCCCCTTCCTTCCACGGAACTGGTTTCACACTTTTGTCAAAGGGTCGGTTGGCCGTGTCTGTGCGGGGCTACCCATGCATGCTGTGTTCTGTCTACCGTCCATATGTCTGTCCCTTGGTCCATCCACACCATCCCAACTGCTACAGCTGCAGGCATCCTCGAGCAGGTAGACAGCTTCCTCCCTCTGGATTCTTTCCCAAAACTGTTGTTGCTATTCGGGTCATTTTGCCTTCCAATGGAAAATTTTAGACGGACCTTGTCTATGACTTCCAAATATCCTTCTGGGATTCTGACAGGAATTGTGTGATAAATGTTATCAAGTCCAGGAAGTTCTCTTCTATTCTTAACTTTCCGAGAGTTTCCATCCCAATTTTTCTTCTTTACTCTGTTAATACAGTAGATTACACGGATTGGTTTTCACACCCTGAAACAGCCTGGGGTCCCTGGAACACACCCCACTCGCTCCTGGTGTGTAATTCTCTGCACACAGTGAGGAAGGAAACACAGGCAAGAGAAATGCAGCTTCAATGAAACCTCACAGCTCACCGCCCACTGCCGGACACGTGACACATGCAGAGGGTCACCTTCCCAGACACCTGATGCATGCAGAGGGTCACCTTCCTGGAGGAACGCACGACGCCCCCGGTGCCTTAACGTTTTTGTCTCATTAAAGACTGGAAGTAACCTTATCTTCGCGGCACCAGCCCCTCGAGGTCCTTCCTGGAAGCCTTGCTTTCGATTCCTCAGAGACGGACTTTAAGTCTACCCCCCTCCCTCCACTAACTTAAAAGTATGTAATCTGCCTCCCCTCACAACCCAGCGCAGCTCTCTCTGCCCGTGGGTCCTGCGTCCGTGCTGTAATAAAGTCACCTTTTTGCATCAAAAACGTCTCAAGAATTCTTGCTTAGCCATTGGCTCACGAACCCCACTTCATAATCTCATCATTTTGGCACCTGAATGCAGAGCGTCGAGTATTTTCATCTGCACTCAGTGTCGGTGCAAACTCGGTGAGTAATTCCTCTCTCTCCCTTTACTTTCTTTCCAGGGTATTTTCAGGGAGTGTGGTCTTATTGGCACACTTTCCTGTCAAGCCCTCCAGATGCAGTCCTTGAGCCCGTGGCTACTCCATGGGGAGGAGAAAGCCTGACTTTTGGCTGGAAGTTAGTGCCCTGGCTGGAATGGTAATAAGACCCAGGAACTCGATGCCCTCTCTTTATTCCTGTCCTTCTACAGAGTTGTCTGTCTTGGGCATGGGACAGCCACCGAAGTCACCAGGACAGCTGCCAATCTTAAGACTCCTGTGTGAGGTTTCGTCGTCATTGGTTTCACATGATCCCCCACCCCGGCCCCCACATCTGGTCTAGACACTTCTGGCTGCAGGACCTCCACTGGGAGCCGGCCGAAACCAGTGCCGGATTGAAGTAAAACCCAACCGGGGATGGTTTCCTAGGAAGTCGGCTGTAGAGTCTCCATGTGCGGGAATGTCACTTAGATCATGATGGATTTCTGTCTTCGGTTTCTCATCGGTGTCCCTTACTGACTACTACAGTTACAAAATTGGGTAAGTTCCTCTTGTAAAGCTTTTCTAGTGTTTTCCATGAGTTAAAAAAGGCAAGACAAGGCACAGTTTTTCGGTCCCTATGCCGGTGCCCATCTGGAGTCTAGAATGCTATTGGGAAGATGGGGGATGCTAGCATCTCTTCTCTGGGGCCTTAATGGCTGGTCAGAGATTGTAGCAACTTCATTTGAGGGACGCTTTGGGTCATTTTTGTAACAGGACCAAGGTTCGCACAGAGAGTTGTGACACCGAGACATTTCTTTCCAGGAAGCAACGTTATTCATGCTGGCGTGGCTCCACCGGGTTCGTACCCGAAGAGCTGAGCCCCGAGCACAGTGAGGTGTAGCGTTTTGTGCATTTCCTACTTCTTTGCCACACGTGGGGAAGGTGTAGACATACAGTGTGAATGGGTCTCATGTTACAGGGGCAGGCGGGATGTCAGGTACAGACAGAGTCGTGAGGAATGTCACGTAGGCACACAGCCAGGTTGCCTTCCCTTATCTTGAGGCCTTTTCTCACCACATTCCTTAGGGAGGAGACCCTACCACATCTGACACCAGGAACCTCTGACGTATCCCACATGAGATGCCACCCGGGAGTCAGGGAGGATTCTGGGTAAAAATTCTTGGCCTTCTCTACTCTTCCAGGAACATGGGATCTTCTTCAGTCCCCAAGGACTCTCCTTCGAGATGCTTTTGAACCCACTGGAATCAATTCGGATTGCAAGATCTAAGAAAGAAGAAAACAATCTTCTTTTGTAACACTGCCTGGCCTCAGCACTCCTTAGGAGATGAGGAAAAATGGCCCATTAACGGGACGTTAAACTTTAATACAATCTGTCAGTTAGATCTCTTCAGTTAGAAACAGGGCAAATGGACTGAGGTGCACTGTGTCCAGACCTTCGTGCCTCTAAATCGGGATCCAGACCCGAAGGCCTCTTGTACAGAGTGTCTAAGCACCAACCAGCTTAACAAACCCGCTCTGGACATATCGGATGATGGCTCTAGATAGACTCATTCCTCCTGACAGGCCCGGGCCACTGGAGGAATCGCCAGCCAGTCCAGACCGAGGACCCCTGGCTCTGTCACTCTCCCTCCTCCTTACAGACCCCAAGACCCCTCTGCTCCCGGCCCTCCTGGACTAACCAGGAGCCAGACTCCGGGCCCGCAGGTTTGGATGGCGCCCTTAGGGAGGTGGCTGATGGAGAAACAGGCACAAGTAGGGTCCCTGTCCTGTTCTCCGCAGCAGACCGGGCTCAGATCACACAGCAGTCAGGACGATGTTCCGAAAACCCTTCCCAATCTACTGAGGGCTTTCAACAAGTGCGTACTGTGTTTGATCTGACCTGGCAAGATGTGCACACCACGTTGTTGCACACTGAGGAGAAGAACCGTCTCCGGGCAGCGGCCAGGAGTTTGCTGACGAACCAGCCACAGGAGGCCGGGGACATCATCCGACAGGGCGCTGCTGTCCCGAACACCGAGCCACACTGGAGTCACCAAGAGGGGAGACAGGGAAGGGAAAGACGAGATCATAGGGTCGCTTGTTGAATAGAAGGAATGGGAAAAGGTTTCCCTAAACCTGCAAATTTCGATAAAATTCAGGGAAGTTACTCAAGGGGCTGGTAAGAATCCAGCTGTATTTCAGGGCCATTTAATAGATGCCATCTGTAAACACACAGATCGGGACCCCGCCTCACCTGAGGGGAAACTACACTGAGCGGGCATTTTGTAAGTCCGTCAGCACCTGGCATCCACCGAAAATGGACTGAGATGGCTGTAGGCCCCCTACCCCTACCCAGCGCCTCCTAAAGGTTCGACCGGAGTCTTTGGTAATAGAGGTGCAGTCTTAGAGCTAGAACAGGACAGGACAGCTAAATTGCAGGGTAAGAATCAGGCTGAAATACTGGTTGCTGCCACAGCGGAGTCTCCACGACAGCAGACTAGCCAGGGGCCAAAGAAATAGCCAGAATCAGACAAAGAATCAGGTAAGTCCCTACGCTGCAGCAGAGGCCAGACCGGACCTTGGAGCAAAGGAGTTCCACACAAAAGATCTCCTCCAGGACCATGTCCCATCCGTAAAACAAGGGGGACATTGGAAGAGAGACATCCTCACTCCAGAGGGGGCGGGGGGCAGGAAGTCACCTTCCCGCCCAAAAGCAGAAACCAGAAGATCTGGCATGATGGGGCCCGGAGGCTGGTCCCACTCCCTTTGACATCAGGTTGACTGAGCCCTGGCTACCCCGGACTCGGGAAGTAAGCTTATCCAGCACTCTGGCCCTACTGTCTTTCTGGCCATAAAAATGTTGGCATAGAACGGGGACCAAAATGTGCCACCAGACAATGCTTTTATCTTGTAAATATAACCGTCAATTCGTCACCCATGTTTTTCTGGTCCTTCTGTCTCATCCCACTCGATTACATGGATGAGACCTCGTGCCTAAGCCTGGAAGCGGCTTCGCTCCGGTTAAACAAGTCGCCTTGTGCTCTTTGACCTCGAGAGGGTGCCCGTGCGACTTGTTGGTTGAGCGGCCAGCTCTTGGTTTCAGCTCAGGTCATGATCTCGCGGTTGGTGAGTTTGAGTCCCGCGTCGGACTCTGTGCTGAAAGTTCGGGGCCTGCTTGGGATTCTCGCTCTGCCCTTCCCCTGCTCTATCTCTCTAAAAATAAATATTAACTTTAAAAAGAAAACGTTACCCCTTCTAACATCGGGAAGTAAGGATATCCTCAGGTCTGGGATTGTGATGTCCCAGGACAGGCTCCTAAAGCCCAGCCAGTTAAAGCGACCTTAAATTAGGACCCAGTCACTACGCCTCATCAAAGACAACATCCCTTAAATCCCAAGGCAAAAGCTGGGTTACAAACACTTACTGACAAGTTTCTCCAACGTGGTCATTTTAAAGCCTTGTCTATCTCCTTATAACACTCCAGTTTTGCCGATAAAAAAGCCAAATGGAGAATACTGAATGGTGCAAGACTTAAGAGCCATAAATAAGGTGGTGGTGCCTATCCGTCCCACAGTGCCAAATCCGTTTGCCGTTGTCACCCAGGTCCCCGATGATGTCAACTGGCTTACAGTACTTGATGTAAGAGACACCTTCTTCGGGCGCCAGTGGGGGACTCAGTCGGTTAAGCGTCAGAGTTTGGCTCAGATCATGATCTCTCACGGTCCAGGAGTTCGAGCCCCATGTCGGGCTCTGTGCCGACAGCTCGGAGCCTGGAGCCTGCTTCGGATTCTGTGTCTCCCTCTCTCTCTGCCCTCCCCCACTCGTGCTCTGCCTCTCTCAAAAATAAATGAACATTAAAAAAAAAAAAGCCAACCATCACTCCCCCCAGCTAGTCTTCCCAATTTAAAGCAAAGATGGAAACAATCTGCCTTTCATTGGTATGATCATTTAGCGCCCATCTTCACTCCACCTGCACGCTTCGAAAGCATGATTTGGCATGTGGAAGCCGTAGTAAGTACACCGTAAAGGCACTCAGTGACTCAGAAGCCAGCTCCCCCTTACTCAGGGCTGAGGGCATACAAATGCACAAAACAGTTCTACCAGATAGAATGGCTTCAGGTGTTTCACAGCAGCACAAGGTGGTCTGTGCACCATTATTAAAACAGAACGCTGTGTGCACATCCCAGATTATCACGAAAATGTCTCAGGACTATTGAAAGGGACGAATCCTCCAATTGAGGCTGTACAAGATCTTTCTCTTTCTCTTAACGACTGGCTGAGCTCCTGGGGCGGGGGAGGACCGTGGTCAACTACGAAGGTCTCTTCTTTGGGCTTCTCATTCTTACGGCCGGGCCGATCGTCTTACCTTGTGTCTTCCCATGTCCCTCGGCTTGGGCTGAGGCTCCATCACTACAATAGCTGCACTTTGACAAGCAATCCCTCCCACTTGAGGAGATGCATACACGTGGTCCACCTTGGATTCCACTGCCTCTGCCTTTGGAACTCCTCCGTCCCGAACTGACCAATGCTGGCCCAGAGGTAGGGACATCTCTATGCCCCTACTCAGCAAGAAGAAGCCACAGAAGAGAAGACCTTCCTCCCTCAGCAACTTTAAGATCAAAGGATCAGAATTGTTCAGGGGGAAAATGATGAGGAAAAGAATGCAAGGGAAATGCAACTTCAATGAAGCCTCACGGCTCACCGCCCACTGCCGGACACATGACACATGCAGAGGGTCACCTTCCCAGACACCTGATGCGTGCAGAGGGTCACCTTCCTGGAGGAACGCACGGTGCCCCCAGTGCCTTAATGTTTTGTCTCATTAAAGACTGGAAGTAACCTTATCTTCGCGGCACCAGCCCTTCAAGGTCCTGGAAGACTTGCTTCCGATTCCTCAGAGACTGACTTTAAGTCTACCCCCCTCCCTCCACTAACTTAAAAGTATGTAATCTGCCTCCCCTCACAACCCCAGCACAGCTCTCTCTGCCCGTGGGCCCTGCGTCCGTGCTGTAATAAAGTCACCTTTTTGCATGAAAAATGTCTCAAGAATTCTTGCTTAGCCGTTGGCTCACGAATCCCACTTCATAAACTCATCAGTAGTGCTGGGTTCCACTTGCTTGTTGCTCGTTGAGGACTTCTGTGTGTGTGTGTGCCTATGCGTCTGTGTGTCTGCATTTGTGTATCCGTGTATGTGTGTGTCTGGGGGGGGGGGGTATCTGTGTGTATCTGTGTCTATGTTTGTGTTGGGGTGTGTGTGTGTAGGGATGTGTGTAGGGGTGTGTGTGCAGGGGTGTGTGTGTGCTCTCCCCTCTCTGTCAGATCCGGATGGAGTCAGTATGCTGCTGGCCACAGGAAGGAGTTGGGCCGTCCTGTTCCATTTTCTAGAACTGACTGTAGGATACCAGTCTTAATTCTACTTTATTGTTTTATGTCATTTTAGAGAGAGGGAGAGAGCGTCTGTGAGCGAGGGGGAGAGGGGCAGAGGGAGGGAGAGAGCCCGAACTGGGGCTCGATCACAAGAACCATGAGATCATGACCTGAGCCAAAATCGTGGGTCGGGTGTGGAAGTGGCTGAGCGGCCCAGACGCCCCCGCCTTGATCCTCCCTTAAATGTTTGGAGCGAAGCCCCCTGGGCTGGAAACTGCTTTTGCGGGAGCCGCGGTTTACAAGCTGGACCCCTGGACTGTCTCCTCCAGGTGCCTCGCAGTCCGCACAGTGGTCCACGATGAGCAACGGAGAGCCGCCTGCAGGATTCCCTCACCGCCCCTCCAGCGCCCCATCCCTGGTTTCCGAACACACGTGCTCACCTGTCCTTCTTTTTCTCTGACCCTCTTGCCAACGTTTGCCAATATGATTGATCTTTCCAAGAACCAGAGTTTGTGGGGGGTTTGCTCCATATATTTTTCTGTATTTTCCATTTCCTTCCTGTGGCTGGCTTGGGCTAGCGTTGCTCTGCTCCCAACCCCTCTGGGGGCGGGGGGGGGGGGGGGGGTGGCGAGACCACTGACCTGGGACTCACCCTGCTTCTCACAGCCGTCACCGCACCTCCAGGCTGCAACATGCCACATCCTCCATGGTTCTTCTGCCTCCTGCGGCCCTTCCTTCTGCCCTGGGCTATTTGGAAGGTGTTGCTTACTTACCAAGACTTGGTAACTTTCCTGTAACTAATTTCCACTTTAAATCCCCTGTGCTCCCAGAAGACAGGGCCACGACACGGCCCTCCTTTGTCCGCAGGCACTTGGACAGCAGGTGTGCTTTGCCGTTGGCGGATGGACAGTTCTGTCACTGCCAAAGGGGTCCTGTTGGACTCAGCTGGTGCTGAGTTTGTCACGTCCTTGCTGATTGTCCGAGCAGCCATTCTGTCACGTGTCGAGAGAGACGTACTGGTGTTGTCCTCTTTAACGCGGGCTGCAGGGGAGGTAGCCAGGTCCCTGAGGCAGGCTCCCCAGGCGGCCCCGTGCCCCGAGCCCACCGTCCACCGTCCGCCTCCCGCCTCATGGGCCAGCTTTTCTCTTCGCTCCAATCAGGAAGGGGCCCCGACCATCCCTTCTCCGGGGCCCAGACCTGCACAGAGAGAGGGCCCAGCCCAACCCCTGTCCACTCCAGCTCTCTGCCTGCCCCTCAGAGGGACACCGCCCAGTTGCAACCTGCTCACCACGTGGTCCTGAGGTCTGCGGAGATCAGATGACCGTGGAGTCGTTTGTGTTGCTGAGAAGCTGTCTGCCCTTCTCGCATGCCCCTAGGTCACACTTCTCATAGGCACTAGAGACAGCGCACTGGGAATTTGTGTTTAGAATTCCCTCATTCTAGGGGGTCCCTAAACCTGGCTTTGCGTGAGTTTCTGGAATTGTAGAAGTCCCGACCCAGATGTCCCAAGGAGGGTCACAGAGAACAGCCGTGACCTGTGTGGTTAATTCCCAAGGGCGGTCCCGCACTTGGAAATGGCTGACACAGAGACAAGCATGTACTTTTAACACTAAACATCCTGCGTATGTCAGTCGGATAAACATCCAACTTCAGCTCAGGTCATGATCTCGCAGTTTGTGAGTTCAAGCCCCAGAGTGTCAGGCTCTGTGCTGACAGCTCAGAGCCTGGATCTTGCTTCGGATTCTGTGTCTCCCTCTCTGCCCCTCCCCTGCTCACGCTCTGTCTCTCTCTCTCTCCCCCCGCTCTCTCTCTTTCAAGGATAAATAAACTTTTAAAAAATAAGTCTCCGTTTGCAGACACCCTGCAGGCCTGGGGTTGCAGGTGAACAGCTGGATGCCCGAGCCCGGCTGTCCCAGCAGTGGTCTGTGGGTGGGGGTGGGGGGGTGAGGGGCGGGGGTCAGGGGACCCCAAGGCAGCCCTGAGCTGACACACCCGAAGTCACTTTCCCGTGGCAGTCCCTCAACCCCGAGTGGGGCCACATAGCTCAGAGCACTGTGGTGTAGATCCCAGACCCACCTGTATGCTGTGTCAAACCCATTCAGCACCTCCTGCAGGAAGGAGAGCCCGGTGCCAGCTGTGCACCCCAGGGACCCCCAGAGACTGCAGTCCTCTGGCAGTCCTGAGCCCAGAGGCAGCGTCCAGACCCTTCCTGGGGGCTACTGCAGACAGAAGTAACTCACTGATCATTCTGGAAAGTGCACGGAACATGGGAAGCCTCGAGGCAAAGGGGCCACACATATCCACAGGTGCACACGTACAGGTGTGAGCAGTGCACGTGTGAGTGTGCATGTGCACATGTCAATGTCCACATACACGTCCATATGCACACGTATGGATACACACATACACCCTTGTCACACGGGGCCACAATAACCGCAGGTGCACGTACAGGTGTGAGCAGTGCATGTGTAAGTGTGCATGTCCACGCACATGTAGAGGGACACATGTGCACGTGTCCATGGCCAGATACACGTCCATATGCACAAGTAGAGATACACACATACTTATGTCACATGGACACCCCACTTCTCCTTAGGCCCCCCAGATCCATAGGCCCACAGTCCCCACCAGCACCAGAGGTGCTGACACAGCCTTGAGAGACTCTGCGTAGGAGAGAACTTTCCAGAGAGGAGCGACAGGCAGGAGGTGCAGCCGCTGTGCACAAGGGCGAGGCTCAGTGAGACGGGTGTGGAAAGGTCCTCGCGCCGTGAGAGCCCCGATGCAGAGGGCTGAGGACAGGACCCTCACCCCGGGGTCATAACACCTGGTGACAGGGATGTGACCCTGACCCTGGGATTGTGACACCAGTGATGGGAACAGGACCCCCATTCAGGGGCCGGGACGGTCCCCACTGAGAGGGGCAAGTGGAGAGAATGGTGTGGCCGCCCTGACCCAACCTTGACCTGGAGAACTGGAGGAAACCCCAGCCCACCAACCCCATAGGACCAGTGGGGGCCTCTGTGCTTTGCCCACTAAGTCCATGATGCCCCAGGTGATCACAGATGGGCCCGTTTCCCCACCTGTCCTGGCTTTCAGGAGCTGCTGGGAAGCAGGAAGGCATGTCTGTCTCGGAAGAAGACGGGCTGAGGCTCGGCCCACGGGGCCAGCAAACATCCCCAGGCCAAGAAGAACCCCACATCCCTGTCCTGGGGCCGCAGAGCTCAAGGCGACATCCTTCCTGGAACCCCTGGCTTCTCCACCTGCCCTCGGGGCTGTGACCGCAGAGGTGAACCTGCCCCCATGCTTCTCCTGCCAACACCTCTGGCCCCTGCCCCCCCATCCCTGTGGGCTGTGCACCCCTCCTGGCCACAGTTCCTGACCTCCATGCCCCCCACAGGAGACCCCGAGCTCAGGCAGAAGTGTGGCCCAGCCACAGTGCTTAAAAGCCTCCCTTCCAAGGCAAGGAAATGGTTTAAATGATGGCAGCCCACAGGTGAAGTGTCACACTCCACAGCCACTGGCCACACAGTGCTTCCTGCTTTCCAGAAGTCTTGAGGGTACAGGGAATGCTCCAAGTATAATGTGCCTGTACGCGCACCTGCAGCATGACCCCAGTGACCGCGATTGGGGTGGGGGGGAGTATCTATGTATATGGGGGGGGGGGACAGGAGATAGATAGATAGACACATAGATAGATGATTGATTGATAGATGATAGACGACAGAAATGTCTGCACAGGGAACACCTGGATGACATGGAACCAGACCGGTAACGAGAGACCCCCAGGATGTGGATCTTGTGAGTTTTGTTTCCTTCTGTTTTTCTGGATTGTCCGAGCTTCCTGCAATGCATGTGTTGTTTATCTGATGGGAAATATTGGAGGTTGTCTCCTCCACAACCTGAATCGCATCACAGAAACTCTCCAGATTTGGTGGCACCTTTGGTACCAGTGGCCTCGTGCAGTCCTGAGGACCCAGGAGAGCCCAGGAGAGCAGGGAAAGGTCCTCCGGGATGAGGGCAGAGCCCGACCCCCCTGCATACCCCCTCCGGGTGCTCTGGGCAGCAGGTGGGCCGGGAGGCGCCACCACCCACCGCAGGGAGGAAGCATGAGCTGCTGTAGGCCCGCACCTGGCAGAGCTGGGGACCCACATGAGCACAGGGGCTCAAACGTCCCTCTCAGGAGGGACCCTCGTGCCACACCCCTGCTTGGACTCCACCCCCCAGGGGAGAGGGTCGCCTAAGGTGTGAGGTCACTGGCCACTGCATGGGCAACCGTCTGGGAGGGAGGCCTGATGTAGTCCCCTCCCCATGGGAGCCCAGACTGGGGACACACTGATCAGGGGGATGGACATGAGCCCTGACACAGGGGGTTCATTCTGGAGGAACAGACACCCAAGGAGTAGCCAGGACCAGTCACAGTGTGTCAAGGAAGTGCCAGAAGCCTGAGAGCCTTTAAGCTGCTTCCAGAGGGGAGGCTCCTTTGCCTGTGCTGGGAGGGGTGAGGCCAAGTCAGCAGGGCTGGGCAGGGGACCCCAGTGGGGAAGCAGCAGTTGTTGGGGGGTCCTGGCTGGGGGAGAAGTGAGGAGGGGGAGAGAAGAGGGTGGGGCTGGGGGGGAGAGGAGGGGGGGAGAGGGAAAGGGAGGGGGAATAGGGGAGGAGCTGGGGGTGAGGGGAGGACTAGAGGAGGGAAGGAGAGGGGAGGGAAAAGGAGAGAGAAGGGAGGGAAGGGGGAGAGGAGAGGAGGGGAGTGGGGGAGAGGATGGGGAAGGGAGGGACAGGAGGGGGAGGGCATGGGGAGGGAAGGCAAAGGGATGGGGAAGGGCAGATGGGGTGGGGAACGGGAGGGAAGGGGTGGGGAGGGGGGAGGGGAGGAAGCAGGGGAGGAGGAAGGGAAGGGGAAGGGAGGGGAGAGGAGGGAGAGGTCCAATGCAGGACAGCACAGCTCAGAAGCTGTGAGCGGTCCTGGAGAAAGGGACTTGTGCCCACAGGTCCCACAGGCAGCAGGCCATGTCCTGGGGAGCGGGGGGCAGGTGCACTCAGCCTGGCCTCAGACCCAGCATCCAGGCAAAGGTGCAGAGAACAGGCAGAAGGGCCAGCAGAGGGCCCTCCAGTGAGTGACAGTGGCCTCCCCACACTCTCCTCCTGGGCTTGGTCTTCTGACTCAGGCCTGTCTGCTGCCTCCTTCCTGGGCTCTGGTGCGGAAACATCCCATGAACTGCCAGCCTGGAAAAGCAGAGAGGCTGCAATTCACTGTCGCTGGCCAGGATCCCAGGGGTGATCCACCTGGGCTGGGCCTGGGCTGAGGCCCCAGGACTCGGCCGAGAGGGTGCTCCGGGGGCCGGGTGGACACAGCTGGGGGCCCGAGTGGAAGTCTCTGGACCAAAGCATCTGGAAATGCACGCAGCACAGGCTAAGGGCCCCAGGGGAGTGCCGTCCAAGGTGGAGGCCCCCGGCCAGGCGGCCAGGTCGAGGAGTGCGGCCTAGACCAGGCAGCCCTAGCCCACAGTCACCTTGGGGCCCCCTCCCTACCCACCCTGGGGCCCCCTTCCTGCCCAGGTCCTCAGGGAAGAATGGAGGAGGAGTCTCACCCTGACACCTTCTGGGAAAAGCCCTTCCCAGTGACCGCCCTGCACAGAAACAGCACGCTGCTCCTAGAAAGGTCCAGAAGGGATGAAAGGCACCACAAGAGAGACAGAATGTCCCCCGAGGCTGCCCCGCCACAGCTGCCCCCCCCCCCCCCCCCCCCCCCCGCTCTGAGTACAGGACAGGCAGGTCTTCCGGGGCCCTGCAGGGCCGTCCGGGACGGGGAAGATGTGTGCCATCCGTCCTCTGCCCTGCACTTCTTTGTTCTGTTTTACCTTCTTCTTAGTTGGTATCGTCATCCACAAGAGGATATTGGTTTCGGGTGACTGATGTTTGCAAACCTTGGGAAGTGATCCCCACAATGTCTCATTACCTCCGTCACCTCCTGACAAACACTCCTTTCTTGCGATGAGAATGTTCAAGATGTACTGTCCAAGTGACCCCCCCCAAACGCAACATGGTCTTGTGAACTGCGAAGACCACCCATCACGCCCTTCTGCCCCCCTCCCTGGTCAGTCCTTTGCTTGATCCTGGCTATGAACTGGCAGTGCTTTCACAAGAGAGTGGAATCACCCACCTTATCAGGAACTTTTCTATGTTTTAAAACGTGACCCTGACGCAGTGGCTGTCCAGCCTGGTGCCCCTCCAAGTAGGAAGCCCCATGGCGGCTGGGCGGGCACCAGCCTCTCCTCCCCCACAGCTCCTCCCACTGCCTCCTTTAAAGTGGGGCCGGGGCCACTGGCCACCATCCACCATGGCCTGCCACTGGCCACCATGCACTGTCTTGCCAGCCTGGCCCTGGTCCTGCTCGCCCTGGAGGCTGCCGTGGCCCTGGCCGCGGCCCCGGCCTTCACTGTGCCAGGCAGGCCTCAGCTACCGCCACAGGGGGCACCCAGGAGGGCCCTCTGACCTCCCTGTCTCTGAGGCGCTTCCCTGACATGCACCAGGACCGGAGGAGCAGAGCAGAGGAGGCAGAAGAGCAGGGCAGGGCCCTGCCCGGAGACCCCCATGCGGCAGGGCCCAGGCCACTGTGAGACAGCTAGCTGAGCGTGGGGGGGCCTGTCCTTGGCCCCCTGGGTCTTAACCCCACCTGCTGTCGCGGGCCTGGGGCAGGCATGTCACGCTCCGGCAGATTCTTTTCCTTACAAGAAACGGTGTGTCAGGGTGCTAGGTTCCTATCCTGGGAGCGGCGCCCACCCACCTGCCTGTCCCGTGTGCAGGGCAGGCCATGTGCCCGGAGCTCAGCTCCTCGGAGGAGGACTCCTGCGTCGTCTCCTGCAGCACCGATGATGACTGCCCCCAAGGCATCAGATGCTGCCCCGGGAGCCCCTGCAGCCGCTCCTGCGTGTTCCCCGTCATGGGTAACAGTCACCCCCGTGCCCACGCCAGACCCTGTCTGGTGGAGGGAGGAACCATCCACACCCCCTCTCAGTGGCCTGCCCCACAGCCCCCTAAACTCCACCAGGCAGTGACCCCACCCACCTGCTGGCTCAGCCACAGGGCTCCACTCAGGGTCCCCTCCCTGAGGGCTCGGCTGCCGTCCAGGGTGCCGCACAGTGGTGTGGGGGCCCCCACCGGGACCCAGCAGCAGGGTGGACCACTAGGACCTGAAGGGCTGGCCCATGTCTCCACAGCACCTTTGCAAAAGGCTGGCCGCTGCCCCCGGGTACCCGTCCCGCTGGCCCCCGAGCCCTGCTCAGAGAGCACCGAGTGCTCTGTGGACAGCCAGTGTGCAGGGAGCAGGAAGTGTTGTTTCAGCACGTGCGCCATGCGGTGTCTGGACCCTGCGACAGGTGAGCGCCCCAGACCCGCCCCGAGGACACAGCCGCTGGCCCCTGGGGCTGCCGGGCAGACAAAGGCGGCTCAGAGACCTGGCTGGCAGGACTTGGGCCGGCCACCCGAGCGGGGTCTGTGCCTTGGCCACTTAATCTTGCAAGGAGACCTGGCTCGGGAGCTGGGAAATTGCTTCCTGGCTACCTGTGACCCCACCTTCCTGCCAGTGGGCTCTGGTGAGGGCCGGGGAGGGGTGGGTGTGGAGAGCTCTCTGGCCCACCTGCACACAGCGTCCCTCCCTCCCCTGCCCCCACCCTGCACCTCTGAGGCCTCCGTGTCCCCTGCAGAGGACCCCCTTCAGTGACGGGCTTCCCCAGGAGTCCCTGGCTGCCCGGAGTGACCCACCTGAGCCTGCCTGGCGAAAGCCTTCTCTCTCGGATCCAGAAAGCTCAAGATGTTTCCTACCTGCTGCTAATAAAAACCCACTCAGCTTCATGTCTCTCTGTTGTCTGTCTGTCACATGTCCCGGGCACCTCTGGGCGGGGGCGGCAGACAAAGCACACAGGCCTCTGGGAGCACCGGGCTGTCCACCGGCACTCAGGGCTCTGGCCCTCTGGGGTCTGGCCCCTTTGAGAGGCGTTGCTGGCGTGGGGACAGGAGGAGAGTGGAGTCTGCAGGGAGGGCTGGGGCTTGGAGGTTGCCACGGCCTCTCTCCACAGCTTGTGTGTGGCCCCCACCCACTTGGCAGTGTGTGCTTATGGGGAGCACAGACACTGCTCCCAGGAAGCCCTGTTTAGGACCTGCAGTGAAGCACGTGCACCCCACCCAACACCCAGCGGGCACCCCGGAGACCCCTGCGGTTCTGATGCTAGGCCCCCCCCAAGTTCCCACCAGGCTGCCAGCACCGCAGACACCTGCCCTGCACCCTGACTCACTTAGCTACCAGCCCTGGGGTCCAACGAACCCCAAGCTACCAGTCCGGGGATCCCACAAACCCCAAGCTACCAGTCCCGGGGGAGGGGGGTCCCACGAATCCCAAACTACCAGTCCTGGGGGTCCCACGAACCCCAAGCTACCAGTCTTGGGGGTCCCATGAACCCCACAGCTCCCATAAGTTGTGATAATGACCCACAGGACTCTGAAGGCACAACACTTCGGATCACACCCTGTGATAAAGGACACAGACCAGCAAAGCCAAATAAAGGCCACACATGGAAGGTGGGAGCAGAGATGCAGGAGCCTTTGTCCCCACTGGGCTGGGGCGTGCCACCTCCCAGCACGTCCACATGTCACCAACCAGGAAGCTCCCTGAGGTTTTCTCAAAGCTCCATTAGTAGGCATTTTGATGAAGCCGTTGTTGACCAGCTCAGTCCCCACATAACCACATGGTTGGCTCCAGGCCACCAGCCTGTCCTGTGCCATGAGGGACCCCTACCCCAGAGTCACCGCATCTGTTTAAACTCAGGCGTGAGAAAGGAGTCCTTGCAAACAACACACGACACTTGCATCAGCCAGGAAACCACAAGGTGTTGAAGCGCTGCTCCAGGAAGGGGACAGAGAGAGACCAGAGTTCCTCACCTTGCCCCCATGCACAGCCAGCCCAGGGGAGCACTTTCCCCCAGCCTGGCCCCAGGTCGCGCACGCTGAAGCCACCTGTCACATGCCAGACAACATGTCAGGAGCCAGGGAGACAGGACGGATCGTCCCAAATAAAAAGGGCTTTCACCAGTGGCTGAATTTTGTTCCTGGACCATTCTCCAGCAAAAGGAAGCAGGACTCCTTGGAGACGCCATTGAGGGAACAAAGAACAAGGCCGTGGGGGACACCATGTGTCAGAAAGCGGGAGCCAACCTGCAGCCACCCCCAGACAACCTTGCCCCTCCCC
Source organism: Prionailurus viverrinus (assembly GCF_022837055.1). Classification (NCBI taxonomy): domain Eukaryota; kingdom Metazoa; phylum Chordata; class Mammalia; order Carnivora; family Felidae; genus Prionailurus; species Prionailurus viverrinus. Next base: position 61,394,833 of record NC_062562.1, on the reverse strand, counting down.
CCAGCGCCACCAGCATACAGAGGAGAGGAGGCTCTTCTTAGCTGAAAATGCCAGTCAACACATCAGGGGGGGAGAGAAAGACTAGAAACCCACCATTCCCAACTCCAAAGTAATCGTTCCTCCAGCCAAGCATCACCAGACGACCCAGATGACCAGAAACCCCTGCAGAAACATCACAGTCTCAAAGCAGCCCCGCTATTCCCAAGGGGGAGCTCCTCCCACAGCAGAGAGCTGGCCCCTAATTGAACCAAGGGATCAAACCCGGCATCCTAGGACCCACCATGGCTGTGCGTCCCCGTGCAACCCAAAGGGGTGGCCGTGCCAGAGATATGCACCAACGGTCTTCACGAGGATGCCGTCAGATGACCGCAGCTTCCATTCAGGGTTCCAGAAGGGGGGTGGGGGCGGCCTGAGCCCAGCCTGGGCAGCTGGAACCACCCAGCTCACCCTTCCTCAAGCTCAGAGTGAACCACCCCCATCCTGGAGGACTCCTCCCCTGCAGAGAACGCCCATCCCCTCCATCCCTGCGTTAGCCCTACATCCAGCTTCTGTAAGCCTGGTGCCCTAACATCTGCCCCGCAGGCATACTAGACACTGATGTCATGTTTGAGTCAACTTACCCACCCCACCCCCACCTCCCCCACAACTGCCCCAGGACTCCTCTCCTCCCATGGGGTAAGGGGAACACTTTTCAAATGCAAATCAAAGGATACAGAGCCCATGCCCCAACCCCCTTCTCTCTGGGGTCTTACCATCCAGGCCACTATCCCCAGCCCTCCTCCCCTCCCAGGGGCAGCTGGGGGCAGCCCTCCCACAGCAGAGCATGCTAATTATTCACACTAGCCAGTCCTAAGCCCACCTGCCCTCCCTTGTCTGGTGCTCCCCACAGAAACCACAGCAGAGGTCTGTACCACAGTGACCCCACCCCCGCCTCCTGACCAACACAGTGCTTCCCTGTGTGACCCTGAGAGGCATAGGCTGCCCTTGTCCCTGAAAACTGTGACTCGTACATTAGAGTCAACGGCAGTCCTTTCCTGATCTGTTGGCCTCACCAGACCCAGGACTTTCTGTTAATAAAGATATTTTAAAGACAATCGCTTTCAGGGACTGGAGGTCCATCTCAGAGAGGACCCGGGGGCGTGGGGAATTGTCTCCCCCCTCCACCATCTCCCACCACGTGCTTACGGCAGCCAAGCCCAGAGCTCCTGGGCCCTACTAGGCTGATCTCCTGCCCAGGCCACTAAGCTCCATCCCCCCGAAGTGGACAAGGTAGAGGAATGGACAAGGAAAAATGGAGGAGGAGTGATGATGGAGGAGGAGAAGGGATGATGGAGGAGGGATAATGGAGGGGGAAGAGGGATGATGAAGGATGATGGAGAAGAGATGATGGAGGAGGAGGAGGGATGATGCAGGAGGAGGGATGGAGGAGGAGGAGGGGTGATGCAGGAGAAGGGAAAGACAAAGAAGGGGGGATGTATCAGTCTGTGGGTTTTGGGGACCTGGCTGCTGGCAGGATTTGGGGTTTGGGAGGGCAGAGGGCTCATCATCCTTCCCCAGTTGGGAGGGAGACTCCAGGCAGGATGGAGAGGCACTGGGAGTTCAGATGTCTGTAGGAACCCTGGGTGCTCACTCTCCAGGTGCCCTTGGGCAGTCCCCTCCCCGCCCTCTCTGGCCTCAGTTTTCCATACATGAAGAGCGTGTGAGGGACAGGTTCATGTGCTGGGCAGAGCTGGGGCCAGGCTGACCAGCTCTGATTCCTCTTCTTCAGGGGTCCATGCAGGCCCTGAGGGAGGATCTTTCCCTGAAAGAGGAAAGCCCTTTGGTGGAGAGTCCCCAAGACTGTCCCCAGGCTCTGTGATTCTGCAAAGCTAAGACTTCTTACAGCAGGAGGAGAGAAGAGGAACGGGGGGGGGGGGGGGGGGGGGAGGATTCTGGAGGAGGGCAGGCAGGAGCTTCCAGACATCTCTCGGGAACAGTCGCCCAGGAGGCGATGAGTTCCACAGTAACACAAGTGATGTGTCTGCCAGGAGGGGCTCAGTGCCCAGGGTTCCCCCCCAGGGCTGGGCTGGATGCGCTCCACCCAGAGTGTGCCAAAACCCAGCCCCGCAGAGGGCAAGCAGGTGCAGGACGGCCCCACGTCCCCAGGGAGGCCCAGGAAGGCCGCATCGTGTATGGCACCTCTAAGCAGTCGTGTCTCCAGACGCCAGCCAACCCTAATGCCCCTGACCACCATCCGTTCGTCAGCAAGTGTGTTGGACGGAAGGACTGAGGTCTTCCCAGCAATCCCTCCTCTCCCTCAAGGGGAGACAAACCCATCTCAACCAGTGCTCCTGTGAGCCTGGTGCTGGGCCCGCCAGGCTGGGAGGGGGCACCAGAAACGGTGGGTGGTAGGAGGTAAGGAGGAGGAACACGGAGGGGCTCTAACAGAGCAGAATCGGGAGGGAGACAAGAATGAACAAAACTGCCACTTCTTCCCCACATCCCCACATCTCCACATCCGATCCATCCGGCCTACTGCCTCTGGTGGCCCAGGCAATGCCACGCTTGAAGCTCAGGAACATGTTTGAACACATCCCGCAAAGTAAGATCCTCTCCACAGGCCCGCAAAACGGAGCCGCTCCATTTCCCCACCCCCCACCTAAGCCAGGAGCTCCTCTCTGCAGAGTGTGGCCAAGGCATCTGGCCTGACCAAGAGTCTCAGAGCGTGGGGCTACCCTGCCAAAACCTGACCGTGGCCGCTCTAAATTAGCCCCTAGGTCCGACACTGCTCCCCCGAGAGTGAGGTCAGAGGCGGAGCTGAGACCACCTCTAGGGACCTCCTGTTTGCTCACTCATGGGAGAGGCTGCCATGTGGCACAGGGGCTCTCGGCGGGGATCTCCGGCCCCCAGCCGTTGCAGGGGAGGTGCCCCCCTCACATCCTCCACTAGCAACAGCGACAGGAACCCCGACAGAGGAAAGGTACGTGCGTTCAAGCCTGAGACTGTCTGTTCCCCCACCCAGCCATCCTCCCCCCATCAGGTTCCCCAAACGTCGGCAGCTCTGGCCCAAGAGGAAAGAACTAACAAGATGGCAACTGTAGGTTCCCTAAAAACAGCCTGACGGCGAGGTTCACTGCCAGCAAGTCCTCTTAATGGCCCGCCACTTTTTTTTAAGGTACCAGCTTTACTGAGATACAACTCAGATGACGGATATTTACCCCTTAACGTGTAGAACCCAGCGGCTCCCCATATCTTCACAGTTAATCGTGCAACCACCCAATCCCAGAATATTTCCAGCACCCCAAACAAATCCCAGACCCATTCGTCACTCCCCATCTTACCCAACGTCCACAGCCCCCTGGAAACCACTAATCGACCTCCAGCTCTGTGGACTTGCCTCTCGGGGACACTGCACACAAATGGAATCACACAGGGAGTAGGCCGTCTGGATTCCTTCATCAAGTGTAATGTTTTCAGGGTTCTTCTAGGTTAACTTGGGCTGACTGATATCCCACGGTGGATATACCGCATCGTGTTTGTTCACGCATCTATCGGTTAGCATTTGGATTGTGCCTGTTTTTTGACTTTTATGAAAAACGCTTCTGTGAACATTTGCGTACAAGTTTTTGCACCGACGTGTTTTCAGTTATCTGCGGTATACACCTAAGTGACACACAGTAATTCTCTGACAAGAAACTGCTAAGCTGTCTTCCAAAGCAGCCATGCCATTTCACATGCCCCCCAACACTGCCTCAGCGTTCTGATCTCTCTACATCATCGCCATCGCTTGGTATTTTTTGGGCTTTCCTGTTGTTCTAATTGCAGCCATCCAAAGTGGGTGTGAAGGGGCCCCTCATCATGGTTCTGATTTGCATCTTCCTGATGGATAGGGATGCTGAGCAGTGTCCACGTGCTCCCCGGACTTCCGTGTATCTTCTTTGGAGAAACGTCTACTCAGATTCTTTGAGCGGTTCTTACCTGGGCAATTGCCTTCTACTGTCACATCGTAAGGGTTCTTTCCTCAACACCATCGTTTTGAGACTCACCCATGTCCTTGCCAGCACAGGTGTTCATCACTTTTTCTTTTTTCTTTTAATTTTTTTTTAACGCTTATTCATTTTTTGAGAGACAGTGCGAGCAGGGGAGGGGCAGAGAGAGAGAGGGAGACCCAGAATCCAAAGCAGGCTCCAGGCTCTGAGCTGTCAGCAGAGCCCGAGATGGGGCTTGAACCCACAAACTGTGAGATCATGACCTGAGCTGAAGTCAGACACTCAACTGACTAAGCCACCCAGGCACCCCTCATTGCTTTTTCTTAATATTCATTTTTTTAGAGCAATTTTAGGTTCACAGCAAAACTGAGTGCAAAATACAGTGAAATCTACCTCTTGTCCCCTCCGCACACCTAGTCTCAACATCCCCCACCAAAAGTACATTTGCTGTGATCCATGAACCCATCATGACTCATCACGACCACCAAACCCCACAATTCACATTACGGTTCACTCTTGGAGTATACATTCTATGGGTTTGGACAAAGCTGTAATAGCCCATCCATCACAGTATCACGTGAATAGTTTCATTGCCCCAAAAACCCTCTGTGCTCAGCCCATTCATCCTTCCCCATTCATCCTTCCCATCCTTCCTAACCCTTGGCAACCGCTGGCCTCTCTACTGTCTCCACAGCTTTGCCTTTTCCAGAATGTCATGTCCTTGGAATCACCCAGTGCACAACCTTTTCAAATTGGCTTCTATCACTTAGTAACATGCATTTAAGGTTCCTCCATGTCCTTTCATGGCTTGATGGTGCCTTTCTTTTCGCCACTAAATAATATCCCATCATCTGGACGCACCACAGCTCATTTATCCATCCGCCTCCTGAAGGACACCTTGGTTGCTTCCAAGTCCTGGGAATTATGACTGAAGCTGCTGTAAACACCGTGTACAGGCTTCTGTGTGGATATGTTTTCACCTCCCCCAGGTGAACCACGGATCAAGGTTGCCGGACTGCACGGTATCCTTTCAGACTGCAGTCACAAAATACCATAAACTTTGTGACTTACAAACAACAGAAACCTGTTTTTCACACTTCTGGAGGCTGGAACTCTGAGGTCAGGGTGCCGGCACGGTGGAGGGGGGCTGTCTGTCCTGTAGTATAGACTTCTCGCTGGGTTCTCACGTGGTGGAACAGCCAGGGGCTCTCTGGGGTTTCTTCTGAAGCCTCCACTCTCATGACCCAGTGACCTCCCAAACACCCCACCTCCTAGCACTGTCATTAGGTTCCACGTATGAACCTGGAGGACAGAAACATTCAGCCCATTGGACAGTAAGAGTATGCTTAGTTTTGTAAAAAAACAAACAAAACAAAAACTAGTAAACTTCAAAAGTGACGGCACCATGTTGCAGTTCCAGCCAGCACAGATGAGAGCTCCTTCTCCGCCACCCTTACATCTGAGAACAGAAACCAAAACAGTACGAACAATAACAGCAAGAGGAAAAAAATAACAGCAAGTAAACAGGGAGAAGAAAAACTCAGGGGGGAAACCCCTATCATCGAAATCCTTACAGGGGTTAAGACAAAAGATCGCAATAGTGGAAAAAAAAAAAAAAAAACTGTAAAAAGGAACATTCAGAAGCCAAAAAAGGAGCTCTTGGTAAAGAAACACGTGTTGACAGGAACCTTCAGGAGAAGAGCCGGAAGCTAAGGAGGAAATACTTGAAGGTCGAGCAAAGAAATAATGAAAGAATAACAAAGACAGGATGGGAAAACCAGGGAAAACCAGAAATTGGTGTACAAGAGCCAGTATTCAAACGTGGGCATTTTGGAAAGCCAGATTAGAGGAAATGGAAGAAAGGGAATACGAATAAACAACAACGAACTCCGGCCCAAAGACAAGTGCTTTTAGGTTGAGGGCCCATCAGGCGCTCAGGATGGAGACTTGCATCATTGAGAAATATCAGAAATCATGACAAGACACAAGCTTTTAGAAATTAAAAACAAAACAAATTAAAAAGAAGAAGGAAGGAAGGGAGGGAGAGAAGGAGGGAGGAAGGAGGGAAGGAAGGGAGGGAAGGAAGGAGGGAAAGAGAGAGGTCACTCAGCCTGTTTCAAGGACTTGTCCACAGGCAGTAAGGGAATTTGATTTTTCACTTGCCTTTGTTTCCCAAATCAATAAACACGTGGAATCTTAATCCAACAACAGAAAACAAAGCAATTACTAATTCAGAGAAAGTGAAAAAGCGTGGCAGGAAGGGAGATCAAGCCCGCACACGGACTGCAGGTGCCTCGTGTGCTTGGCTTACCCGCACTTTTTTTCAAAATTAAACGTCAACACTCTCAAAAATCAGAAGATTGCACATAAAATTCCATATAAAAAAAAAAATCCGGCAAGATGTGCGCAAACTGCCTGCAGGACCTCAGGCCGCCGTCCACCCCAGAGCCACCCCACACGCTGGGGTGCAGGCCGGAGGGCGCCGAGCCTCCGCCCGCCGCTAACGGGGATCCTTGTTCCCCTCCCCTCACCCCACCCCCACCCCCACCCCCCCATTGCCCAACGCTCTCCTCTCCGCTCCCCGTCGCCTACTGCGCGCCCTCAGCAAAGACGGCACCCGTCCGGAAAGGAACAGGCAGCGCGACTTCCAGCCGGCTGCGTGCCCTCAGCAAAGATGGCATCCAACTGGAAAGGGTAGCGGCGTGACTTCCGGCCGGGCGGAGCAAGGCGAGGCTCGCTTCCGGCGGCGCCCCGAGTGACGTGACGAGCGCGCCGCGCGGCGTGGTCCGAGGACAGTGCGGGCGCGCATGGAGGTCAGCGGCGGCCCTCGCGGCGGCAGCTCAGGTCTCCCGGCGGCGGGGAAGAGGCTGCGGGGCGTGGATGCCGAGGGCCGGAGGGCGTGGCCGGCTGGAGGAGACCGGACAGGCGCTCCGGGACGCGGGGGGTCAGGGGGCTGGGCTGGCGGGGTGGAGGCGGGGGGGGGGGGGGCCGGGGCGCGGCGCGAGGTGGGGGAAGGAGCGGCTCTCGCCCGTGTGCGCACGCGCACCTCCACCGCGGTCCCGCATGGTGACCCGCGAGCGGCGCGCTGACCCTAGCGTCTCAGCGCGCAGGCCCCCGCGCCTTGGTGCGGGTGCGGGGTCTGCATCTGCGGCCGGAGCTTCGGGGCCGGTGTAGCCCAGTTGCGCTCCTGGACCGCAGCTCGCTCCCCAGGTCGTGGGATCGACCGGTCGGATTGTTTCCGGCTTCCCTCTGACCGGGCTCAGCGGGTGCGGGCTGTTACCTTGGGGCCGGTGTTCTTCCTGAGCCTCTTATACTGTGTAATTAGACTAAGCGTTTTACAGCGGCTATAATGCGGTGGCCACTACCGGGTTCCGGGAAACCGAAGGTCGAACACGCTACGCTCTCTGCTTTGGCAGGCGCGCGGACCCCATCACTTGATCGCAGAGGCAGGCAGAACTGAACAGTATCGGGATATGTGACACACCCCTGGAGAAGGTAACGTCTTGCCTGGATGTGGAGAGGTGATGGGTGATTTTGTGGGTGCTGTGCTGGGGGTGGGGGGCAGTCGCCCTGGCTGGGTCTATTGAAGGTGCAGGGCCTGTCGGGATGAGGGATGTAAACCCAGGAGGTCATTCTGAGCCACGTTGTGAGGCTGCGGGATGTGGGTCATACGTTCAGGGCTTTCCAGGAGCAGTCTGATGTGAAATATCGTCTTGTGCTTCTGGAAGTCCATCATTCTTGATCCTGGGTTACTTTTAAAGTAAATGAAAGGACACTGTCCGATCCTGCGGAGACTCCCACCTAGGAACCCGGGGCTGAACCTGGGGATCTGAATGGTTGAACCACCCCGTAGACAATTGTGCTCTCCAGCCCTAGCTGTAATGCTCCTGGGGTTGGCATTTGGTTCCATCCTACAGCGAAACAAAAAGCCTCTGTGCCCCAGGTATGGGGCAGGCAGAAAGCAGAGGTTCCGGCTAGTGTGGAGAGTGGCCGCAACGTTGTGTCACCTGCCGTGTTCTCGGATCTCTGACTCAGAAGCTGCTCCTGCATCACCCCTTTCTCTCCTTTTCCTCTTTAGGGCTTTGGACCTGGACCTGTTCACTAGGAAGCTGCCCTCCCTGCCACCCAGGCCATCATGGCAGCCCGCCTGGTGAAGCGATGCGCATGCCTCCTGAGAGAGGCCACCCTTCTGGCCCCTGTGGTGGCTCCGGTAGGCCGACTGAGGCTTGCCAGCGTGGCGCATAGGACTCTGACTTTCTCAGCCACCTGCCCCAGTTCCCACTTCCCAGGCCCCTTGTCGGGGCTTGTGGAGAAGGAACAACTGTCTGCCCCCTGTCCAGAGCACCAGGAGGTGGAGCGGCTCATTGAGAAGGCCACCCGGCCAGAGGAGCTCCTGGAGCTGCTCAGTGACAGTCGCTGCCTGCAAGAGAACCATGCGGCCCTCATGCTTATCCAGCTTTCTCGTCTGCTGTCTGACAAGCCGGAAGACAGAGCCTTGCTCGTGCAGGATCCCCGCTTTCAGCAGCTTCTCCATCTCGTTGACAGCCAGGTGGGTTTCTAAAATGTTCTCTCAGGGTTCCCCATGCAGAAAACAATGGCACCAGAGTCCAAAGCAGCCAGTCACTTTGCAGGTATAGACGGGAACTGTGCTGCCTTGCTTAGTTCTCTCCGTCCTGTGAGAAGTTTTTGTTGTATAGAGTCTAGGCTACTTTTGCTTGCTGTTCCCCACTGATCACAGAGCGGTCCCGTTAGGTGAACATTGCCATCCTTCCACTGTCCTTTCAGCAGCACACGGGACGCAGAAGCACAGGAAGCCGCACTGGTTCCACCCGGTTCCTTGGGTGCTCGTCCCCTTGCCAGGCGGTGCTGACTTGCATGACCCTGCCGCAGTGTCTGGCCAACTGTGGGCGCACTCCTATGGCTGCAGGGGATGTGGGGTGACTGACGGGGAATCCCAGGCAGCTGGGCGGGGTGGTCAGACCTCAGGCCCTCTCTGGGCTGGCTGAGGAAGGACTCCCTTCAGCCAGGCTGTTCGCTCCGGTGCCAGGGGCCCGTGGCACTGACTGCGTCGGCCCTCACTCCCTGCCTTGGTCCGTGCTACCGGGAAGAATCTGTGCTTCCGATACTGAGCAGGGGACTCTGTGTCCAGTTGTCCGAGAGGATGGGGAGGAGAGGCACGGATCGGGGTGGCGGTTGCACTAACAGTGTTTTCCAAACCAGAGGCTGTGAGAGTAGTGGATGTGGCCGGCTGGTTTTAATGAGATAGGGTAATGGAGAAAATGCCAGAATGCGTGCGTGGTAAGGGGAGCATGGCATCCTGGAACGTCTTGCTTCAGTTAGAGGTGTGTGCTGGGGTCAGGGCACCAGTTTGCTTCCTGGTGATGCCATAGCTGGTGACGGTTCACTGAGTCCCTTCTTGTTCCGAGGCTGTAAGCCTGTAATTGTCAGTGCACATTTCACACACACACACGGAACCGAAGCAAGTTCTGGGAGACAAGAGTGAACCTTGTAACAGAGTCGTAAGCCGAAAGCAAGTGGGGACCAGAGTATGGGTAATGCGGATGGTGGCCAGGCTCTCTTATTTGAAAGTATCCCTGCTGTCATGGAGCATGCATGTCTCCAGCTGCCCAGCCCCTCCACGCCACCTTCCCTGTTTGCACTCAGCCCCCCCACACCCCCTAACGGGCAGAGGCTGCGTGCTGCAGGTGGAGCCGCACCTGGACCGCGGGGTCCTGCACCAGACTGTGACACTGAGAACAGGGGGCCCCCTTGTTCAGAAACAGGCAGGCCCCCAGGAAGAGGGAAGCTCTGCCGTGTGCACTGGGGCTTTGGGGACGTCGTGGAGCCCGGCGTGAAGCCTCACGGCGTGCCGGTGTCTGACACGGTGCCGGTGGCAGCAGGTGGCTGGCCAGCCACTCCCCCCCGCCCCACTCCTCGCTGGTGCCAGGGAGTGTGGGGTAGGCAGGACTCTGTGACACCTGGCCTCTCTCTGCCCGCATATCAAGCGCTTTTTCACGTAGCTTCACGTGCCAGGGGCATCCCCGCGTGCTGGCTGGTGTCAGCAGCAGCCCTGGAAGGTGGGGGTTGGCGGGGTGCTGATGCCTGGGCATGCTCTGTAGGGATGTCACCTTTGCTGTCCTCGGTGGTTGCATTCCTAAGAAACTACGTTCCCGGAAACCTTAGGACTGCTTTGTGGGAGAAAAGAGGTTCAGGGTTCGGGGTTTGTCAGATGCGATGTGGCCGCTGCTTCTGAAGAAGGGCCGGTGGGTCTGTAACACCTAAAAACTGTTACCGTCGCTACAAGCAACAGAACGAGCGGGTTGACAAAACTCTTAGTTCAGAGTCTGTCCCACACGCTTCCCCCTGGCTTCTGGACTCCACGGTTTTGCTTGGGTTTGGGCACACGGAGCCACAGCGGGTGTCTGTGGTCTCCCCTCAAGGGAAATCTTCTGACTCGCACAGGGGTCCTTGCTCACGGGTGACCCTGCACGGCTGACCAGGTGGCGCGGGAGGTAGACTTGGTGGTGGGCTGCAGACCAGCCCAGGGCAGGTGGGGTCCCGGCTGTGACTGCCCCGTGTGTGTCCCCTTCCCCCCCCAACCCCCACCAGATAAGTGCTGTGTGGCACGGGACCCTTGTGAAACTGCTCCGCAGCCTGTATGCGCTGGCGCTGCCCGCGGCCTGCAGGGAGCTGCGCTCAGTGGAGCAGGAGGTCCGCTGGCGCCTGCGTAGGCTCAAGTACAGGCAGCTGGCCTTCCTGGCCGAGTCCAGCGCCACACACATGCGGGAGTCCCCGGAGCTGCTGGCTGAGCTGCTGCTGCACTTAGAGCGGCGCTGGACGGAGATTGATGATGGCCGCACTGCGGTGGCCCTGATGGCGAAGACGGGGCACCTCTCTGAGCCGCTGATGAACCGCCTGGAGGACAAGGTACTGCGGCAGGAGCCCCGGGCAGCTGCAGGCGCGCCCCGTGGCCACACAGTGGACCTAGCTGGCGGTGGACCTAGCTAGCAGGCTGCCAGCTCTCCTCCTCTCCGTGGAGGGCCTCGGGGGTAGGGCAGAGCCTAAGCCGCGCTTACAAGGGGGCTCCACTTAACGCTTCTGGTGATGTGCCACAAGCCCCCGGCAGTCAAGTCAAATTCGGCCCCCGCTCCTGTTGTAGCGAGAGCTGGCCCAGATGGCTGCCACAGGAAGCTCGCAGCTCATGGGCTCCGGGTCCCCTGCCCTGGGACCTGGGGATAAGTTTGGCTGCAGACAGGCCACTTCGGGCCCACGGGTGCCCCAGCTGAGAACCGAGTAGGCCCACACGGCAGGGTACTGGATTACTGAGCTCAGGTCCAGTCGCTGTCCCGCAGGGGCGGTGCTGCATGGGATCCCCGGCCTGGGCCGCCGAGCTGACCCTGAGGGCTGTGGTTGACAGTGCCTGGAGTTGGTGGAGCGCTTCGGCCCCGACGAGCTGCGGAAGGTGCTGGTGACGCTGGCGGCTCAGAACCGGCGTTCAGTGCCCTTGTTGCGCGCCGTCTCTTACCACCTGGTCCAGAAGCCATTCCCGCTAACAAAAGGCATGCTCCTGGATCTGGCCTATGCCTACGGTGAGCCTTCCCCATGGGGAGCGGTGGGAAGGGAGGCGGGCTGGCCGCAGCCATGTCAAATTCGGTGCCCGCCCACCTGTGGCAGGCGCCGGCCCAAGAGGCTGCCACAGGAACACCGTGGCTCATGGGCCCTGATCCTCTGTGCTGGGCCTCAGGGATAAATTCGGTCACGGACACCAAGCCCCTGGAGCTCCAGGCCAGGCAGTGGGGGCGGAGGGAGGGCAGAGCAGCCTGCCCACCCTCACCAGGTGAACCCTGGGGTCGCTCTGTCCCGAAGGCAAACTTGGCTTCCACCAGACCCAGGTGCTCCAGCGCCTGGCTGCCGACCTGCTGCCCCACGTGCCCAGCCTGACGTCCGGCGAGGTGGCCCGTGGCGCCAAGTCCTTCGCCCTCCTCAAGTGGCTCAGCCCTCCCCTGTTCGAGGCCTTGGCCCAGGTGAGCCGGGCAGACCCTGCTTGTTCCACCGGGGAGGCATGGCCGCCCCGGACACTCCCCAGTTACGAACAGGGGCTTCCTACCCGGCTCACTCGTAGAGGCGCGGCCTCTGTGGGCAGTGGAGAATGGTGGGTGAGGACGGTGTCCTCCGTCGTGTCACTGGGCTCTGGAGGAGTTTCCATCCGTCTTCGGGTGGCTATAGCAGGACGTAGTGTGGACCGTGAGGCTCGGAATTTGCTCAGGGCTCTAAACTTCATCCCCTGAAACAGGGAGGAGAGACACTTAACTTTACCTGCAGCGGCTTGAGGCTGCGCAGACCACCCAGGGCGTTTGTGACACTACCACCGGTCTCTGGGTGGGGGCAATGAGCAGGGGGAGGTCTGGCCCGCCACCCTGTCCAGGTGGCCCCCGGGCAGCTGGGGGCTCGTGGGCCCTGTGGGAGGGCCCCTCTCATTCTGTCCTCCACCCCGTGTGGCCGGCCCAGCACGTCGTAGACCGAGCCCACACCGTCACCGTGCCGCACCTGTGCAACGTGCTTCTGGCCTTCGCACACCTGAACTTCCGTCCCGAGCGAGAGGACAAGTTCTTCGGCCTGGTATGGTCTGTGCACCTGTTCACCCACCCTGGGTGTGGAGGCAAGAGAGGGGAGCCCTGACCCGGGGGCTTCAGGGGTGAGAGGGGTGCTGGAGCCCCGTGTCACAGGGATGGTTTGGGGACAAAAGATGTGAGGTTCTCTACATGCCTGCTGTGCGGCCGTGTGCACAGGTTGGGAGGTGTTGGCCGGCTCACTCGCCGCAGTCAGGGCTAGGGGGCCACTGGTTTTCTTTTACTGTCCTGCTGGTGCTCTGAACCCTTGGCACACCACCATGCAAAGCAGGCCCGAGCAGGCCCACTCAGGCATGACACATCTCGCGTGTGCACCTGGGCCTCCACGGGGACACTGCCCTCCTTGTACTCTCCAAGTTCTCCCAGGGCCAGAAATCCATCCCTGTCCCCAGGGGCCTGTGATTTTGTGCCACAGGCCCTTGCTGCTGGGAGGGGCAGCAGGAAAGTCCTGCTGCATGTTGTGCTGTCCGTTAGTCCCGGGTGAGGAAGAAGGTTTCTGGTACTTTCTACTGGGGGAAGGGGGGGGCTCCAAGCCTGGCCAAGAACGTCAGCCAGGATTGCTCCCAGTAGTTGTTCTAGCCTCAGCGCAGCCAAGCCATTCCAGCATTCCGACTGCCTCCGGCCCAGGAGGTATGCGGCTGCTGAGCAGAGCCCCCCCGCCCCGCCCCTGTCTAGGTTCACGAGAAGCTGGGGCCCAAGCTGCGGAGCCTGCACCCGGCCCTGCAGGTGGATGTGGTGTGGGCGCTGTGCGTGCTGCAGCAGGTGCAGGGGGAGGCGCTGCGAGCGGTGCTCTGCCCTGAACTGCATGCCCGGTTCCTGGGTGAGTGCTGGGGCTTCCCCTCCCCTCCCTGACTCCAGGGGTCTGGGGGCCTCAGGCCTGGCAGGGAGGGGGCTCCAGAGCAGCGAGATGGTGCCCAGAGCTCACCTGGCTGGCATCTGTTCCTCCATTCCTCTGCCTCTCCATGTGCGTCGCCCTTATGATCTTGTCTCTGCCCCTGATGATGCCAAGTTCAGAGTCAGTTGGGATCGAGGGTGTCACTGTCCCCTGCCTGGCCCCCCTCTTTCTCTGGCCCAGCGTCGGCCTCGGCTCACCCTCCCTTCTCGTTCTGCCTCAGGCAGCGAGTCCCCAAAGGACCAGAGCACCTTCCAGAAGCTGCTGCACATCAGCGCCACCGCCCAGCTGGAGCACCCTGAGTACACGGGCCCCCTCCTGCCGGCCTCAGACTGGGTGCCCTGGCTCTTGGCCTGTGATGGGAAGGCCACACCCCTGCAGAAGGAACTGCGGGACACCCTGCGGGGGCTGCTGGGGAGCCCCAGCAGGGGCAGCTTCGCAGTGGCCACGCAGTACGGCTGGGTTCTGGGTGAGGCCCTCTCTGCACTACCCTGGTGGTGGGCACGGGGCTTGTTCTGTCCAGGACAAGGTCTCTGTGCCCCAGGGACAGTCCCTTCCATGTCCACCCGTGCCCCTCCCTAGACGCCGAGGTGCTGCTGGACACGGACGGCCAGTTCCTGCCCCTGAGAGACTTTGTAGCCCCGCATCTCACTCCTCCCTCCGGGACCCAGCCGCTGCCCCCTGGGGCCAAGAGGTAGGTGGCCTGTGGCCGGCCCTGGACTCTGGCTCTTCTCTGGTGCCCTCCTCCTCCTTCCCCCTCCCCCGGGAGGATGCCTAGCGCTCTGCCCCTCCCCCACCAGGCTGGCGTTCCTGCGCTGGGAGTTCCCCAACTTCAGCAGCCGGAGCAGAGACCTGCTGGGGCGCTTCGCCCTGGCCCGGCGTCACGTGCGGGCCGCCGGCTTCCTGGTGGTGGACGTGAGTACCGCCAGTCCAGTGGGCCCCTTTGTGTGGGACGAAGGGAGGCCCGGAACCTCGTAGATTCCCTGTGGCCGCGGCCCTAACGCGTCTGCTCAGGGCTCTTAGAGCAGGTCTGTGCCCCACGAGTGCCTGGCCCGGGGCCACTGACCCCTTCCACAGCAGACAGTCCTATATGGGCTGGGGAACCCAGGAGCGCCAGACACCGTGTGAGGGTTTTGTCACATTTACTTCTTGTGGTAGTTTTGGTATCTCAATGGGCTTTTGTTTTTCACTTCAAAAATGAAAAAGTTGTCATCAGGTGCCACAGATTCTCAGATCCCTGGCCCCGGGGGCTCAGGCCCCGGCAGCTTCTTCCACAGCCACACTCGGCAGCTTCGTGGGCTTGGAGGGTGGGGAGGCCAGGTGTGGAGCAGCGGGCAGAGCACAGGTGCCCCTGCCCCCTGCAGGTCCCCTACTACGAGTGGCTGGAGCTCAAGTCTGAGTGGCAGAAAGGCGCCTACCTCAAGGACAAGATGCGAAAAGCAGTGGCGGAGGAGCTGGCCAAGTGACCCAGCCCATAGCCTGGACTGCACCCTGGGGGCCCTGGCCAAGTGACCTGGACTGCGCCCTGGGGGACCCGGCTCATAGCCTGGACTGCACTGTGGGGGAGCTGGCCGGCAGCTCCTGCTCTCTTGTGGGCAATAAACAGTGAATTCCAGTGTCCACACCAGGAGGTGTCCCAGACTTTGTCACCATTGCCACCACCCACCCTGCTCTCATGGCGGCCTGTCTGTCCCGGCTTCTCTGCCTCCCCAGGTCCCCTTGTCCCACATGTTCACACGGAGCCGCCTGCTGTTCACACCGTGCGGTCCACACCCAAGGTCCTGGGATTCCAGCGTTTGGGCTGCGAGGACTTCCTGGGTCAGGCCTTGTAGGGTTTTGAGGACACGGCTTGGGGTTCTGATCTTGGTGTGGGCACTGACCACAGGCGTCCTGGGCGTCCCTGCCTGCCTGTGCTGTGGTCTCAGATGAGTGAAGGACCCCCAAGGACCCAAGCTGACCAGTGTCACTGGCTCTGGAACAAGGGACAGGTGCAGTCCGCTGACAGGATGCAGCTACCATCACCTCCAGACCAGGGGGATGTGCCCTGTCCCTGAGTGGCCCGAGCCTCATCCCTGCCCCACCCAGTAGTCTGTCCCTTCTCCAAGCCTCTGCTGCAAAAGCAGGATGACCACCACATGCTGCCATTTGCCCCCAGCAGCTCAGAGCGGGGCAGGGAGAAGGGCCATCTCCAAAGTGGTCCCTCTGGAAGAGCTAATCCAGTCTCCCAAAACCGTGCAGCTCCCACAGACGTTGGGGTACGGGTGGAGGGGGGCCTCTGGCACTTGTCATTTGCACAGGCCAGAGGGAGGAGCAGCTGAGAGGACTCTGAAGCCGGTGTCCCCGAGCGTAGGCAAGATGTGGGAGCAGGGATGACATCATGCAGTGAAGAACGGGCATAGATGAGGGTTGGGGCGTGGAGCTGGTCCTGTCCACTCAGGACCACAGGCTTTCACTGGAGACTCTCAGGTCCCTTTGCAGTCTTGAGACATCACAGTGGTCCCTGTGTCCTCTATTACTCTTGGTGATGACATCTACAACTGGTATGTGTCACCAGGACACCGGGAATAGGAATCCACGTGTAGGGCTACTCCCTCCATGCAGGGGCCCCTCCTGCCACCCTTCACACCCACACCTCCCCCTGCTGGTGGCCACCAGCCTGACCTTCATCTCCACTCTTGTTTCCAGAGCTTTCTGTAGAGGAGTCTGCACAGCCCTCAGGCTGGATCTGCCTGGGCTCTCTTGGGAGACTCGTCAGGGGGTCCATGCCCTGCTTCCGTGTTCCTGCAGGTGACCGGTCACCCCACACTCGGGGTGGAGGGAGCCTCGCTCTCCGGGATAGATGCCCGCCATGTGCATTTATGTGGGAGTTTGAGCTGCCCAGCCCTTCCAGAGTCACTATGCCATCCTGTGCATTCCAGAAGGTGGTACGTCTTCCCTTGGCCGGTGCCAGGGAGCGCCCACGCCAAGTTCTCTGTACACTCAGAACTCAGTTCCCATCAGGAAATGGTTTGTGAATGTTTTCTCCCGTTTCATGGGTTCCGTCTTCACTTTCTCAGTGGTGGCCCTCAGGCAGCAAGCTTCCTGTTCTGGCAACATCCACCATATCTTCTTGATTTGCCTGTGCTCTTGGCATCCTGTCCCAGAGTCCTTTGGTGAATCAAGGTCATGGAAATAACACCTGTTTACTTCCGAGAATTTGATTACTTAATTTTGCCCTTACAGATTTCTCCACTTCGAGTGAATGTTTGTATTTGGTGTGCAGTCAGCTCCACTCTGCACATGACTCTTAAGCTGCCCCAGTGCCGTCACCAAGAAGATCATTCTGTCTTCTGTTCTTGGCACCTTTGTTGAAACTCTGCTGGCCACGGGTGTCTGGGGTTAACTCTGGGTGCTCGGTAGCTGTCTCTTGATTGTTGCTTTGCAGGACATTTTGAAACTAGAAAGCGTGAGTCCTGGATTACATCAGAATAGCTTCTGCACAGTGAAGGAAACCACCAACAAAACTAAAAGTCAGCCTCCTGAACGGGAGGAGAGATTAGTACCCAAAGAATACAAAGAACTTATTCAGCTTAACACCAAAAGTGAAATAATCCACTTAAAAATGGGCAGAACAGGGCACCTGGGTGGTGAGGTAGTTAAGCGTCCAGTTCATTTTGGCTCAGGTCATGATCTCATGGTTCAGGTGTTCAAGCCCCACATCAGGCTCTGCACTAACAGCAAGGAGCCTGCTTGGAAGTCTCTATCCCTCCCCCAATGTGCACTTTTCTCTCTCAAAATAAATAAACTTAATTTTTTAATGTTTATTTTTGAGAGACAGAGGTGAGCAGGAAGGGGCAGAGAGGGAGACACAGAGTCCCAAGCAGGCTCTGAACTGTCAGCACGGAGCCTGATGTGGGGCCCAAACCCACAAACTGCAAGATCATGACCTGAGCCAAAGTCAGACGCTTAACTGACTGAGCCACCCCGGCACCCCAAACTTTATTTTTTAAGGTTTGTTTATTTTTGAGGGAGAGAGCACAGTGAAGGAGGGGCAGGGGGAGGGGGAGTGGACAGAGCATCCAAAGCAGGCTCCGTGCTGATCCGGCTCAACCTCAAATGGTGAGATCATGACCTGAGTCAACATCAAATGCTCAACCAGCTGAGCCACCCAGGCACCCCTAACAAAATAAACTTGAAGAAAAGATGTGGAAAATGGGCACAACACATGAACGTTTTTCCAAAGAAGAGCTCCAGGTGCCTAACAGACACATGAAAAGATGCTCCACATCGCTCCTCAGGGAAATAACAAACCGAAACCAGGATGAGATCACCTCACACCTGTCAGTGGCTAAAATCAACACAGGAAACGAGTTGTCAAGGACTTGGAGGAAGGGGGCCCTCCCGCACCACCGGTAGGGATACAGACTGGTGCAGCCGCTCTGGACAACAGTATGGAGGGTCCTCAAAAAGTTAAAAACTACCCTACAATCTAGCAATTTCGCTACTAGGTTATTTACTCATATAATATAAAAACGTGAACTCAAAGGGATCTGTGCACCCCAGTGTTTACAGCAACATTATCTACAACTCCAAACTCGAAACAGCCAGGCCATCAACTGATGAATGGATAAAGGAAGACATGTACAGACAGACGCACACACGCACTGGAATATCAGCCATCAGAATGAAGTCTTGCCATTTGCAGAGACATGAATGGACCTAGAGAGTATTAGCTAAGTGAGAGAAGTCAGAGAAAGACCTACCATATGATGTCGCTCATTCACTGAAGAAATAAATGAACAAAGGAAAAAAGACAAACCAGAAAACAGACTCTTAACTGAGGGGCAGGGTGAGGATTGGGTAAGGGAAACAGGTGAAGGGGGTTAAGCATGCTTTTCTTTTTTCTTTTTTCTTTTTTTTTTTTTTTTTTTTTTTTTTGCTTATTTTTGAGAGAGAGCACAAGTGGGGGAAGGGCAGAGAGAGAGGGAGACAATCGGAAGCAGGCTTCAGGATCTGAGCTGTCAGCACAGCCCGATGCGGGGCTTGAACTGCGAGATCATGACCTGAAACCAACTGAGCCACGCAGCCACCCATACACTTGAGCACTGAATGATCTGCGAAGTGTTGAATGACTATACTGTACCCCCAAAACTAATACAACACTGTATGTTAACTACACTGGATTTTTAAAAAGTGTGAGTCCTGCTTTATTCTCTATTTTCCAGGTAAATGGTTTTGGCTATTCTGGGGCCCTTGCAATTCCATATAAATTTTAGAAGTAGCCTGTTGGGGCACCTGGGTGGCTCCGTTGGTTAAGTGTCCATTTCTTGGTTTCGATTCAGGTCAAGGTCCCACAGTTCACGAGTTCAAGCCCTGCTTTGGGCTCTGCGCCCATCATAGTGCTGAGCCTGTTTGGGATTCTCGGCCTCTCCCCGCTTGTGCGTGTGCTCGTTCTCTGTCTAAATAAATTTAAAAAAAAAAAGCAGAGCCTATCAATTCTTACAAAGAAGTAGTTCAGATTATGGTGGGGATTGCAAGGAAGCCTTAGATCAGTTTGGGGAGTATCTTAACGTGATGCCTTCTGATCCGTGAACGTGGGATGTTTATTTAGGTATTCCTTAATTTTGACAGTTTTGTAATTTTCAGAGTATAAATTTTGAGTTTCTTTGGCTAAACTGATTCCTAAGTACTTTATTCTTTTTGGTGCCATTATGAATGGGATTTTCTTTAATTTTGGATTGTTTATTGCAAGTTTATAGAAATACAATTGATTTTCTCTCTTTTTTTAAATTTTTTTTTAACATTCAGTTTTGAGAGGCAGACAGAGCATGAGTGGGGGAGGGGCAGAGAGAGAGGGAGACACAGAATCCAAACAGGCTCCAGGCTCCGAGCTGTCAGCACAGAGCCCGATGCGGGGCTTGAACTCACAAACCGTGAGATCATGACCTGAGCTGAAGTCAGACGCCCAACCAACCGAGCCATCCAGGCACCCCATCTCTCTCTCTTTTTTAAGAGAGAGCATGACAGCAAGGGAGAGGGGCAGGGTGGGAGAAAGAGACAGGAGAATCTCAAGCAGACTCCACACTCGACTCAGAGTCCGATCCCACAACCCTGGGATCATGACTGAGCTGAAATCAAAGTCAGATGCTCAACTGACAGCCATTCAGGCACCCCATAATTAACTTTTCCTAATGGAAGTATAACACACACGATGAAATCACATACAGTATTTTTACATGTGAAATGATCCCCATAAGTCCAGTTACCATCTGTCACCAAAGTTATTGAAATATTATTGACAGTAGTCTTCATGCTCTGTGTTAACATATGTGACCTATTTGTTTTGTGACTGAAATGTTTGCACCCTCTTAATCTCCTTTATCTGTTTACCACTCCAACCCCTCCCTCCTGTGGTAACCAACAGTTGCTTTATCTACAAATGTGCTTCCATTTGGTGTGGGTTTTTTAGATTTATTTGTAATTTATTTTATAATTTTGGGGGGAACCTGCATACCGTTTTCCAGCAGTGGCACCAACTTACATTCCCACCAACAGTGCGTGAGGGGCCCCTTTTCTCCACATCTTCACCAACACTGGTCATTTTTTTCTTTTTGATACTAGCCATCCTGACAGGTGAGAGTCGTGTCTTCCCGGGGCTCTGACTTGCGTTTCCTGGATGACGACGGTGTGGCACTGTTCACACATCTGTTGGCCATCTCCAGGTGTTTGGAGAAATGTCTACTCGAGTCCTCAGCCCTTTTATTTGTTTAATTTTTTTTTTAATCTATTTTTGAGAGAGCACAAGCAGGGGAGGGACAGAGAGAGAGGGAGGCACAGAATCCGAAGCAGGCTCCAGGCTCTGAGCTGTCTGCACAGAGCCCGACGCGGGGCTCGAACTCATGAACCGTGAGATCGTGACCTGAGCCAAAGTCAGACGCTCAACTGACTGAGCCCACCGAGGTGCCCCCTCGGCCCATTTTTTAATAGGGTTATTTGTCGTTTATATTAAGGTGTGTAAGTCCTTTATATAGTTGAATGTTAACCCTTTATCTGTTGTATGATTGGCAAATGCCTTCTCCCACTCAGTAGTTCTCTCTGTTTCCAGCTTGAAGCAACCCCACCTTCTCTCGCCCTTGCCTGAAGAGACTGGTCCACAAAACCATTGCCGAGACCAGAGTCAGAGAACTTACTGCCCATGTGCTTCTCTAGGATTCTTAAGGTTTCAGGTCTCACACTGAGGTCTTTGATCCATTTGGAGTTCATGTTTGTGCGTGGTTTAAGAAGGGTCCAGGTTCCCTCCCTCTGCCTGCAGCTGTCCAGTTCTCCCAGCACCACTTGCTGAAGAGATGGACTTTTTCCCTATGCATATATTTGCCTTCTTCGTCATAGATTCATCGGGGCACCTGGGCGGCTCAGTAGGTTAGGCATCTGACTCTTGGTTTCAGCTCAGGTCCTGATCTCACAGTTTGTGAGTTCGAGCCCCATGTCGGGCTCCACAATGCACAGCCTGCTTGGGATTCTCTCTCCCTCTCTCTGCTCCTCCCCCACTTGCATGAGCTCTCCTGCTCTCTCAAAGCAAATAAATAAAATAAAATCTTAAAAAAATAGGTTCATTGACCCTATAAATGTGGATTTATTTCTGGGCTCTCTGTTCAATTCTGTTAATCTGTGCATCCTGCCAGTACCGACTGTTTTGATTACTTATTTGCTTGGCAGTATAGTTTGAAATCTGGGAGTGTGATGCCTCCAGTTCTGTTCTTTTTCAAGATTGCTTTGGTTATTTGAGGTCAACAGGTTTTTTTGTTGTTGTTGTTGTTATTTGCTAGGAGGGGGAGCACAAGTGGGGAGAGACAGAGAAAGAATCCCAAGGGGGCTCCACGCTGTCAGCACAGATTTTTATATCCTGATCTTGAATCCTCCAGCCTTGCTGAACCAATGTTATCATTCCTAATGATTTTTGCTGCTTTTAAAAAGATTTTGTCTTTGACTTTACACACTTTTATATGATACGCGTGTTTGTGGGTCTGTCCACATCCACCCTGCCTGGGGTCCATCGAGCCCCCTCAGTGTGTGGGAGGGTTTTGTTTGCAGCTTGGGAAGTCTGCAGCTGTGCCTTCTTTGGATGCTGTCCTCCTCCTGGTACCCCGGTCCGTGTGCAGTCTGCATGTGCTGGTGCGGTTAATGTGTTCCACACCTCTCGGAGGCTCTGTGCGTTTTTCTGTTCTCTTCTCCAGCTCGCATAATCTCCTGTGATCTGTCTTCAAGTTCACTAGTTCTCCTCCCAGTTCAGATCTTCTGCTCAGCCCCTAAAGTGAATCTCGTCATTTCTGTCCCTTGTGGATATTCTCTACTTGCTGCTACCTCATCATCGTACCTTCCTTTGCTTTAACCATGCTCTCCTTTAGCAGTGAGCATAACTTACAACAACCACCTTCACATCTTTCTCTGTGACATACGGCATCCGGTCGCTCTTGTAGGCAGTTTGTGTTGCCTGCTTTCTTGCCAGTACATGGGTCATACTTCCTATCTGTGCCTGGTAATGTTTTGTTGGCAACTGGGCATTTAAAAAAAATTTTTTTAGGGGCACCTGGGTGGCTCAGTCGGTTAAGCATCCGACTTCAGCTCAGGTCACGATCTCACGGTCCGGGAATTCGAGCCCCGCGTCGGGCTCTGGGCTGATGGCTCAGAGCCTGGAGCCTGCTTCCGATTCTGTGTCTCCCTCTCTCTCTGCCCCTCCCCCGTTCATGCTGTGTCTCTCTCTGTCTCAAAAATAAACGTTAAAAAAAATTTTTTTTATTTTTTTTAATGTTAATTTATTTTTGAGAGTGAGAGACACAGAGCGTGCGTGAGTGGGGGAGGAGCAGAGAGAGGGAGACACAGACTCTGAAGCAGGCTCCAGGCTCTGAGCAGTCAGCACAGAACCCGACGCGGGGTTGGAACCCACAAGCTGTGAGATCATGACCCAAGCCAAAGTCGGACACTCAACTGACTGAGCCACCAGGTGCCCTGGCAACTGGGCATTTTAAATAAAATATTGTAACAACTCTGGGTTCTGGCCCAACACCCCCTCTCCTCTGGGGCTTGTTACTGTCGTTACTTGCCCGTTTGCTTGGTGATGGGTTAGATGATTTGGGGGAAGCCCGCTCCTCTTCCCCTGCAGGGCCCTGGGGCTTTTTCTCAGTGAGGTGCGTGGCTGCGCCCCCAGTCACCCCAGCCCGCTGTCTAGGCTGCGTCTTCACTGGCTCAGTGTGTCTTCTCCCAAAGGCCTTTGACCACAACCTCCATAATCCTGAGGTGGCGCTCAGCTTCACACTACCCCCTGCTCAGTTGCAAGTGAAGCCAGATCCTGTGGGAAGAAACTGGGAGCCACCCACTTCACAGCCCGGCCAAATCTCAGCCGGGGCAGGCAGGCTTGGGAGAGATGCCCTCAGTGTGGGAGCTGAGCCCTCAGCGGACGGGGGACGGCAGCCTCTTGTGGTGTGGAACCACGGTCTCGAGGGGCTGCCGGGCCCAAGGGAGGGTCTCCCTCCCACACGCGGAGGCTAAAGGGAGGAGGGGCCACCTAGGTCACACTGGCCTGGGACTCCTGCCCCCACCCCTGCAGCAGGTGGCGCCTCTGGCCAGGAAGTGCTGGGGGACTGGGGGCCCTGTGCTCCTCGGCCAGGTCAGGTGCATTCTCTGCCTTGGAGAGCAGAAGCTCGCGCCCCTCGGTTCCACTCCACTCGCGCCCCACTGAGGACTTGGCACTCAGTGTCTTGAACAGCTATTTCATTTGCGCATCAGACCCTTTCTGGGAGCTTTAACTGTTGGTCATAAGATCTCCACCGGTGTCACGGGGAGGTTGGCCGGTGGAGCCCCTCGTGCTTCCGTTCTGGAAGTCTGTCTGCTTTGCCTTCTTCTTTTGCCCCGT
Source organism: Prionailurus viverrinus (assembly GCF_022837055.1). NCBI lineage: Eukaryota > Metazoa > Chordata > Mammalia > Carnivora > Felidae > Prionailurus > Prionailurus viverrinus. The sequence continues at coordinate 61,371,454 of NC_062562.1, read as the reverse complement.
TGCGGGGTTAGGATCTGCGGCCTCGTGTTGAAAACGGGCACAGCAGCGGAGGCCCTTGTCCCGGCCCGGCCTTAGCGTTCAGTCTTCCGGCTCCCGGGCCGGCATTGGCTTAAGATTTTTGCATATGATTTTTATGGAGGTAATTTTAACCTGCTGATAAATCTTTTACAATCGCAATGGCTGTCGGATTATGCGATTGACACAATCGCATAATTTCTCCAGCTTGTGGGCTTGACGGGTTCCGCTGAATGATTCTCACGTGCTGAGCCGCCCGTGCACACCTGGTCAGAGGTGTGTGATTGTTCTGTACATTGTTGGATTGGATTTGCCAATATTTGATTGAGAATTTTTGTGCCTAAGTTCATGGGAGAGATTGGGCTGTAGTTTTTTTGTTTGTTTGTTTGTTTTTTAACGTTTATTTATTTTTGAGACAGAGAGAGACAGAGCATGAACGGGGTGGGTCAGAGAGAGAGGGAGACACAGAATCGGAAACAGGCTCCAGGCTCGGAGCTGTCAGCCCAGAGCCTGACGCGGGGCTCGAACTCACTGGATGCGAGATCGTGACCTGAGCTGAAGTGGGACGCCCAGCCCACTGAGCCACCCAGGCGCCCCTGGGCTGTAGTTTTTTGTTTGTATTTGGTGCTGTCCTTGCCTTGCTTTGGTAACAGTATTTAACTCTGTCTCGTGGTACACCTGGGTGGCTCAGTCTTTAAGTGTCTGACTCTTGATTTGGGCTCAGGTCATGACCCCAGGGTTGTGATCGAGCCCCACGTCGGGCTCCATGCTCAGCATGGAGCCTGCTTAATATTCTCCGCCTTTCCCCCCCGCCTCTCTCCCTCTCTGCCCTTGTCCCCAGCTCATTCTTTCTCTCTCACAAATAAAAATAATAATAAAATAAATTTGTCTCAGGAAACGAGTTAAGAGGCATTCCCTCCTCTTCTGTTTTCTGGCAGAAATTGCTTTATTATTTTTTTTAATTTTTAGTTTATTTTTTGAGAGAGAGAGAAAGAGAGAGCAGGGGATGGGGCAGAGAGAGAGGGAGAGAGAGAATCCCAGGCAAGCGCTGCACCATCAGCACAGAGCCCAATGTGGGGCTCCAACCCACAAACCATGAGATCATGACCTGTGCCGAATGAAGAGTCAGATGCTTAACCGACTGAGACACCGAGGCGTCCTGGGCAGAGATTGCTTTAAGTTGATGTTAATTCTACTTTAGGGGTGCCTGGGGGGCTCAGTCAGGTAAGCATCTGACTTCATCTCAGGTCACGATCTCACGGTCTGTGAGTTCAAGTCCCATGTTGGTCTCTATGCTGACAGCTCAGATCCTGGAGCCTGCTTCAGATTCTGTGTCTCCCTCTCTTTCTGCCCCTCCCCTGCTCACATTCTGCCCCCCTCTCTCTCTGAAAAATAAACATTAAAAAAATTTTTTTAAGACTTGGTAGAATTCCCCTGAAATCATCTCAGCCTGAAAGTTTCTTTGGGTGAACTTTTAAATTAAAAAGTAATTTCTTTCATGGTTACAGGACTGTTCAGATTATCCATTTCATCTTGCTTGCTCGAATTTGGTGGATTTTAATGTTTCTCATGCCTCCGGGATTTCATGCGTCACTCTGGCGCTCCCAGAAGAGTATCTCACCTGCCACCCGGGCTTCCTGCGGCCCCCTCGGGCTGACATGGAACTAACCATCCAGCCCCCGGTGTGCTCCTGGCCCTGGTCATCTGTGTCTGCTCTTTTAATGTTGGCAGCCTCGCTAGAGGTTTATCTAACCAATTCTTCAAAGAACCTTTTCTTGGTGTCATTGATGCCCTCTCTTTTCCTGTTTTCCATTTCACTGATTTCTGCTCCTGACTTTATTATTTCCTTCTTTCTGCTTGTTTTGGTTTTATTTTGCTCTTTCTTCCCAAGTTTCACAAGGTAGGACCTACGATGACTTTGAGGCCTTGATGACTCTTGGCACTCGCAGACCACACACTTTGATGTTCCGTATTTTTATTTTTATCCTGTTGAGTTCTGTGTTTTTTTAATTTTTTTGACGTTTATTTATTTTTGAGACAGACACATGCACGCAGAATCTGAAGCAGACTCCAGGCTCTGAGCTGTTAGCATAGAGCCTGACTCTGGGCTCGATCCCATGAACCATGAGATTATGACCTGAGCCGAAGTCAGATGCTTAACCAGTTCTGTGTTTTTAAAAATGCCCTGGAGCACTTGCAGTTTGAGCAGGATCATTTATGAGTGTGGTTTTCTTCCCAGTGTTTGGAGATTTTCCTCTTGCTGATTGACTTTGTGGGAGTCCATTGCAGTCTGAGTACAAACCCTGTGATTTCAGGTATTTTAGACATGTTGACGTTTGCCTTACGGTCTGGGGTTTGATCTCTCTTGGGGAACGTTTCCCATGTTGAACACAGGGTCACTCTGCGCTGCTGGGGGTACCACCCTGCAGACCGCTGCGGGCGGGTGACGTGACTCCCTTACATCCGGCTGCTTTTCTGTCTAGAGGTCCTGACGGTCAAGTCCAGTCCTCCACCGTTCCTGCAGACCCACCCCCTCCTCTCAGCTCGGTCAGCCTCGGCCTCATGTGTTCCGAGGTTCCGAGAGCCGGCGCGTGTGGCTCCATTACCCATAACGTGGGTCAGTCTGTCGCCGCCTACCCCTTTACCCCAAAGTGCACTTTCTCACATATTGACCTAGCCACCCTGCTTGTGGTTGTGTGCTGTGTGTGTTTAGTTACTATTCATGTCATTTTCTGTTATTTTCTTCCAGCACAGCTGTCACTGGACTTGAAGTGAGTTTATTATAAACAGCATGTAGTTGTCTGGCTTTTTTTAATGATTATTTAACTTGAGAGAGAGAGAGAGCGCGTGCGCACAAACGCACACACAAGTGGGGGAGGGGCAGAGAGAGGTAGACACAGTCCCCAGCAGGCTCCACGCTGTCAGCACAGAGCCCACATAGGGCTCAGTCTCACCAACCCTGAGATCATGACCCGAGCCGAAATCGAGAGCTGGCCGCTTAACCAGCTGAGCCCCAGGCACCCCCAGTCTTGCTTTTCTATCCACTCTGCAAATCTTTGCCTCCTGATTTGTGAATTTATTTTTATTTATTTATTTATTTATTTATTTGAGAAAGAGCACAAGGAGGGGAAGGGCAGAGTGAGAGGGAGAGAAGAGAATCCCAAGCAGGCTCCACACTCAGTACTCGGTACAGAGCCCCACTCAGGGCTCAGTCTCACTAACGCGGTGAGATCATGACCTGAGCCGAAACCGGGTCAAAACGAAGTCTTGGACGGACGCCTAACCGACTGGGCCACCCCGGAGGCAGGAGGGTTCTCAAGCGTTGAAAGAAAGTGTCACTGGAGAAGGAAGGCGCTTTGGCCACAGGTACACACCCCACCTGCCTGGAAAAGCATGCCTGTTGACAAAGGAAGGACAGGACAAGTGAGCACCTGGAGGGAGGAGGGGTGGGGCCTGGGAAAGGCAGAAATGCTGCATGACAGGGGCTGGCTTGAGGGGAGAAGTGCACGGGGGGGGGGGGTCTCTTCGGTGCTCCCTTGGGTCTCTCAGCCACTTCCCTGATTTTGTCTTCAGCGCTAGACATCACAGGTCAGGCGTCCCGATGTGGGTTGCCTTAGGGTTTGAGATTTGCTCAGCTGCTTGAAGATATGTTTCTATTCTTTGCCTACAAGCTTCAGCTATCATTTCTTTGAATACTCTTTTTCCTTAATTTTTATTTTATTTTTTTCTTATTTATTTTTGAGAGAGAGACAGGGCACGGGCAGGGGAGGGGCAGAGAGAGAGGGAGACACAGAATCCGAAGCAGGTTCCAGGCTCCGAGCTGTCAGCACAGAGCCTGACACAGGGCTAGAACTCATGGACCGTGAGATCATGACCTGAGCCAAAGCTGGACACTCAACCGACTGAGCCACCCAGGTGACCCCTCCCTCTTTTTTTAATGTTTTTTATTTTGAGAGAGAAAGAGAATCTCAAGCAGGCTCTGCACTATCAGTGCAGAGCCCGACGTGGGGCTTGAGATCATGACCTGAGTGGAGATCAAGAGTTGGTCACTTAAGTGACCGTGCTGCCCAGGCGCCCCTGTTTTGGTTGTCTCTTATTTCCTGCATTTCTTGTTAGATTAGTCAGGAGGAACGGAGAGACCAGCCTATGTCCAGACTGGAAGCCCCTCGGGACTGCTGAAGGACTTTGGGTTTCTGGAAAATCTGTGTTGTCCAGATGGTAGGGGGTCTGCAGGGCAGTGGGAGCTAGGAGGGGGTCTGCCAAGGCAAAGGGTGAAGGGCCCTAGAAGGAGGCAACTTAGGAAAGCCTGGGAGGTGTGGATGAAGGGTGTGGGGGAGGAGAGGAAGAGAAGGGGAGCCCATGGGGGGGGGAGAGGGAGGGGGACGAGGGGACGGGTCGCCGGCATTGCCAGCAGGTGACAGGGTGCAGGACGCAGAGAGCCAGCCCCACGCTGCGTCTGGGGTCGCGCCAGCAGCAGACAAGGTGGGGGACACTCCCCCCACCCCCACCCGCGACAACTGCTGCTCTGATTCCCTGCCTGCACCCAGCTCAGGGGTGGTGACAATGGTCATCTGTGTCCCCGGGCCGGAGCCTGGCACTGGGCGGGTGCGAGCGCGGGAGGGCCTGGGTGGGAGTGAGGGCACAGATCAGGGAGGCTCGAGAGCGCTGTCGCCCCTGGGGTGTGGCCCGGGCGGCCTCCGGGGCGAGGAAGGCGTGTCTCCTCTTCCTCCGCCCGAGAGCCCAGCGGCGGGGGGCACGGAGACCGGGGCGGGAACTGGGGTTGGCCGCGGCTCCCCCTCCCCCGGGGCCGCCCGCCCCGCGGCGCTCCCACCGGTTTCCCTGCCCTCCGGTTTCCATGGAGCCGAGAGGCGGTTGCCACGGAGACCGACGGCGAGGACCAGCCAATCAGCGTGGAGCTGCGGTTCCAGCTCACCTCCGGGATGGAGGCAAGGGGTGGGGGGCGCAGGAGGCCGGGCACCAGGACTGCGCCGCCGCCTCCCCCAGAGCGCCCAGGCCCCCCGCAGCCCGAGTTCTGGCTACCGTCCCGCCCCCGCCCCCGCCCCTGCCAGTTCCCGGCTTAGGGGTGATGCTCCATGGGGTCGGGCTCCTCCCGTTAAAGACGGAGATGCTGCGGGAAAGGCGGGGCCGCGCGGCGCGGAAGGAGGGCGCAGCCTGGGTCGGGGAAGGGAGGGAGGCTGCACCCCCACCCGGCGCCTCCCCCCAGCACGGCCCTCCGCAGTGCTCGGAGCGCACGCGCACGCTCACTCGGGGCGCCAGCGGGCGGGGCGCCTCTGACATCATCCGCTGACCCCCACCCCCCGGCCGAGGGGCGGTGGCCGCGCAGGCTCGGCCTGACGGACACACGGACAGACCGGGCACGGAGGGAAGGGCGCGCGGTCAGGCCATGCCCGGGGAAGCTGCCCGCGCCGAGTTGCTGCTGCCGGAGGCGGGCGGGCCCGGGCCCCGCACAGGTGAGGTCTCGCTCCTGCGTGCGTCTCGGCCGCCCTCCGCCTCTCCCTGCCTGTCCCTCTCCGCCCTTCTCTAGCCAGCCCCCTCCCCGTCCCCTCCCGGGTCCTTTTGGCGTCCTGCCCTTTCGAGCACCTGAATCCTGACACCCCCCCCCCCCCCGCCGCCACCCAATGCCCCGCAAGTCCCAACTCAGGACTGCGGGGAAGGGCGGGGGGGGGGGGGACCCCGGTGTCCTCCAGGAGCCAGAAGAGACTCGAGGGGCCTCGTGGGGATCATCCCCCAGCTCTGGGGCTCGCGGGCCCACCGCCCGCCCTCTGGGCCGCCGCCCCATTGTCTTCGAGGACCCCAGGGTCAGGCAGTCCTGGGCGGCTCAGGTCTCAGCTGAACCCTCAGATGCCTGAAGGCCGCCCCAGCGCCGGTGACTGGTTGGGCCTGGGTCTGCGGAGCAGGACTGGAGCTGGAGCCTGGGGAAGGCAGAGGGGCCGCTGTGAGCCGGGGTGCCCTGGGGGAGCAGAGTCTGGGGAACTAGGGCCAGGGCGCAGGCCCACATCCTCGGAGAGGCCGGGCCAGCACTGCTGGTGGAGGCTGAGGGGGTCTGCCTGGGTCTGGGAGGACCAGCCAGGGTGACCAGCCGGAGGTCAGCCATGTGTGGGTCCTGGAGGGCCATGGGCACCTTGCTGTGGATAGAAGTCACCCAGCAATGTGACCAGTCCTGGGCCCAGGGGCCCGGTCTCCTTCTGGGGTCCCGTAAAGTGGATGGAGGCTAGGACTCCCCAGACCCAGGGTCTCAGGCTGGCTCTGCTCAGGCCGCTTGATGACCTTGATGGTTACAAAAACCTTTGACCTTTGGCTTCCCTTCCCCTCCCCCCTTGGCCCAGCTCTGCCCTCTCCCTGCCCCAGTGCAGGTTGGTAAGGGCACCACACTGGCTCGGTGCCAAGAGCCCCGACTCCACCCGACCCCACCCACCACACCCACCTCCAGGCCCTGGGTGTCTGTCACACTGCAGCCAGCTCATGGACCCGCTTCTCAGGGTCCCCCCCCACCTGAGAATCCCAGTGGTGTGGCCCAAGGGCCCCAGGCTCAGCCACGGCTGCAGGCCCACGGGTAGGCCCGGGAGGGGGCTGCCCCTTCGTGAAAGTTTCCTCTCTAGTCCTGGCAGTTACTCTACTTTGCAGACAGAAAGCCAGGGCACAGAGGTACTTGGGGGGTGATCACAGGTGAGCGTCATAGAGCAGGACCCCCAGAGGCAGCCTCCCTAACACCACCAGGGGACCCACTCGTGTGTTCCTGGGCGGGGGGGGAGCCCTTCCAGCCCCCCGTGACCCCCCAGGGCCCGTCCCCACTGCGGCGCTGCCTCCACTGTGTGCTCCAGCCCAGGGCCTGTCCCGTCAGCTCTGGGAGCAGGTACGGGGCGGGGCCGGCTACAAGCAGGCAGGCTGGCCTCAGGTGCCCACGGGGCAGCGAGGAGAGGGATGAGGAAGAGGGCCCGGGCCCCCGCGTCACAGGAGCTGTGAGGCCTTCATTGTCCCAGGGCAGTTGAATGCGGAGGCCTCTCCCTAGAGGTCACGAGAGGTCACAGACTGAGGGCAGGGGGCCAGCCAGCCAGCACCCAAGGAGACGGGTACCAGCCTCACCCCTGCGGAGCCTCAGAGAGAAGCCCATTAGTGTGTTCGGCTGACCTCCTGCCACTCCCCATCCCCCCGTCGCTGCTGCGCTGTGCCCCACACCCCATGCCAGATGGTGCGGCCCCAGGTCACTCTCCCGCCTGCCCTGCACTCCACACCCTGTACCCTCCTCACGCCCTTCTCTTCCCACAGAGTCATCCTGTGATGTGGCCTCGGCCTCCACCCCTAGAGGGGACCGGCTGGAGCACTGTGCCCTGAGCCCGGGTCCTGGCGGCCTGGCCCTCGAGTTCCTACCCAGCAAGCCAGGTGCCCGGCCCCCGCCGGAGGGAGCCAGCTGGGATGCGGGGCCGCGCGGCACCCCCTCGGCCTGGGCGGTCCCCGCAGAAGGCAGCCCCAGCCCTGGGCCACCCGAAGCCCGGCCTGCCGGGGGTCCCCCTCCAGCCACCCTGGAGCCCCGGATCGTGATGGGCGAGGAGACCCGCCGGGTGCCCCCGCCACCCAGGGCAGCCCTGCCAGAGCTCAGGGACCGGGAAGGTGGGCATCCCAGCCTGAACCCACCCTCCGAGTTGTGTTCTCAGGGTGACCCTCCTGTGCCTTGCCCTGCCCCAGACCCCGACTCCTACTTCACGCCTCCCTCCACCCCCACCGAGACCACCTGTGCCCTGCTCCTCGGCGCGGGGCCCCGCAGGGACGCCCGGGACACCCAGGCTGAGCTGGGGGACTCGCCGCCAGCCTCGCCCTCGGGCTCTTACATCACAGCGGACGGCGACAGCTGGGCCTCGTCCCCGTCCTGTTCCCTGAGCCTGCTGGTCCCGGCCGAAGGGCTGGACGTCCCCTCAGGCTGGGGCTTCTCCCCGCCGGGGTCTGTGGCGGACGAGCAGGAGCCGTCCCCTGCCGGGCCCCCAGGGCCCCCATCCCCGGAGTCCAGCATCTCGGCAGACAGCAGCTCTTCCTGGGGCCAGGATGGCCACTTCTTCGAGCTGGACTTCCTGGCCAACGACCCAATGATCCCCGCCTCCCTCCTGCCTTTCCGGGGCAGCCTCCTCTTCCAGGTGGAGGCTGTGGAGGTGACGCCGAGGGCCCCTGAGGAGGAGGAAGAGGAGGAGGAAGAGGAGGAGGAAGAGGAGGAGGACGGCCGGGACTCTGCAGGGGACCCAGCCGGGGAGGGCGAGGACGACAGCACGTTCGCCTCCTCCCTGCAGTCACTGTCCGACCTCTCCATCACCGAGGGCATGGACGAGGCCTTCGCCTTCCGGGACGACACCTCAGCGGCCTCGTCTGACCCCGACTCTGCCTCCTACGCGGGGGCAGACGACGAGAGGCTGTACAGCGGGGAGCCCCATGCGCAGCCCACCGCCCTGCTCCAGGATGGCCCTGGGGGGCCGCCCGCTCCTGGGATCTCTGAGGGAGAGGCCGGCCGGGCCATGGAGGGCCACGAACCGGGTGCCCAGGAGACAGGGGCGGTCCCTGCTCCTGCCCTGCAGGAAGCCCCAGGCCGCCCCTGGGTGACCTTGCAGGCCTGGGGGGAGGAGGCGGGCTCCGTCCTGGGCCCAGCGCCTGTTGCCACAGACACACTTCAGCCCCTGCAGTTGGAGGACGGCGCTGCCGTAGGCCTGGCCCCTTGCACTGCCCTGGAAGAGGGGGACCTCACACCAAGCCCAGACTCTCCGCAGACCCTGAAGCAAGAAGCAGGCCAGGACCCTGACTCTGTGGCCCCAGCCCGGCCCCCACAGGACACAGGCTTCCCCTTGGGCCGGGGGCCTGCCGCTGCGGCCAGGCTTCAGAAGCTGCACGTACACACCCCAAGGATCAAGCCTGTGGTCACCGCAGCCCAGCAGGAAGGACAAACAACCTTGGAACCGAGGCCGGCACCTGAGGAGAGGGACACAAGACACGCTGGAGACCCGGAGCCTTCGGCCTGGAACCAAGCCCAGCTGGAAGGCGTGGAGCCAGCTGCAGACACTGGTACACTCTGGGCCTCAAGGGGAACTGCAGGCACCCCCAAGTCTGCCACGGAGGCTACACAACCCCCACAGCCTGCCACGAAGACCCCAGAATGCCCCAAGGTTGCCACGGAAGCCCTGGAGCACCCCAAGACTACCACAGAGGCCCCAGAACACCCTGAGCCTGTCCGAGAGGCCCCAGAACACCCTGAGCCTGTCACTGAGACCCCGGGACACCCTGAGTCTGTCCCAGAGGCCCCAGAACACCCTGAGCCTGCCATGGAGACCCCAGAACATCCTGGGCTTGCCACAGAAGCCCCAGAACATCCTGGGTTTGTCATGGAGACCCCAGAACACCCTGAGTCTGTCACTGAGACCTCAGAACACCCTGAGTCTGTCACAGAGGCCCCAGGACACTCTGAGCCTGCCACAGAGGCCCCAGAACATCCTGGGTCTGCCACGGAGACCTCAGAACACCCTGAGTCTGTTACTGAGACCCCAGAACACCCTGAGCCTGCCACAGAGACCCCAGAACAGCCTGGTTCTGTCACGGAGATCCCAGAACACCCTGAGGCTGTCACAGAGGCCCCAGAACAGCCTGAGCCTGCCACAGAGGCCCCGGAACATCCTGGGTCTGCCATGGAGACCCCAGAACACCCTGAGTCTGTCACTGAGACCCCAGAACACCCTGAGCCTGTCACAGAGGCCCCAGAACACCCTGAGCCTGTCCCAGAGGCCCCAGAACATCCTGGATCTGCCATGGAGACCCCAGAACACCCTGAGTCTGTCACTGAGACCCCAGGACACCCTGAGTCTGTCCCAGAGGCCCCAGAACACCCTGAGCCTACCATGGAGACCCCAGAACATCCTGGGCCTGCCAAAGAGTCCCCAGAACATCCTGGGCCTGCCACAGAAGCCCCAGAACATCCTGGGTCTGTCACGGAGACCCCAGGACACCCTGAGTCTGTCACAGAGGCCCCAGAACATCCTGGGCCTGTCACTGAGACCCCAGGACACCCTGAGTCTGTCACAGAGGCTCCGGGACATCCTGGGCCCATCACCGAGACCCCAGAACACTCTGAGCCTGTCACAGAGGCTCTGGAACATTCTGAGCCTGTCATAGAGGCCCCAGAACGCTCTGAGCTTGCCACAGAAGCCCCAGAACACTCTGAGCCTGTCACAGAGGCTCCAGAACACCCTGAGCCTGTCACAGAGGCCCCAGAACATGCTGGGCCTGTCACCGAGAGCCCAGACCACTCTGAGCCTGTCACAGATCCCCTGGAACATTCTGAGCCTGTCACAGAGATCCTGGAACACCCTGGGCCTGCCATGGAGGCCCCAGAATACCCTGAGGCTGTCACAGAGGCCCTGGAACATCCTGGGCCTGTCAGCAAGACCCCAGAACACTCTGAGCCTGTCACCGAGGCCCTGGAACATTCTGAGCCTGCCACAGAGGCTCTAGAACTTCCTGAACCTGCTATGGAGGCCCTGGAACACCCCAAGACTACCACAGAGGCCCCAGAACACCCTGAGTCCATCCCAGAGACCCCGGAACATCCTGGGCCTGCCACAGAGGCCCTAGAACATTCTGAGCCTGCCACGGAGACCACAGAATGCCCTGAGGCTGCAACTGAGACCCAGGAACAGTCTGAGCGTGCCACGGAGGCCCCGGAACACCCAGAGCCTGCCACGGAGGCCCCGGAACACCCAGAGCCTGCCACGGAGGCCCCAGAACACCCAGAGCCTGCCAGGGAGGCCCCAGAACACCCAGAGCCTGCCAGGGAGGCCCCAGAACACTCAGAGCCTGCTATGGAGGCTCTGGAGCACCCCAAGACTACCACAGAGGCCCCAGAACACCCTGAGTCCATCCCAGAGACCCCGGACCATCCTGGGCCTGCCACGGAGGCCCCAGAATACCCAGAGCCTACCACAGAGGCCCTGGAACATTCTGAGCCTACCACAGAGACCACAGAATGCCCTGAGGCTGCAACTGAGACCCGGGAACAGCCTGAGCTTGCCACGGAGGCCCCGGAACAGCCTGAGTCTGGCACGGAGGCCCCAGAACAGCCTGAGCCTGGCATGGAGGCCCTGGAACAGCCTGAGCCTGCCACGGAGGCCCCGGAACACACTGAGCCTGACACAGAGGCCCCGAAACACCCTGAGCCTACCAAGGAGGCCCCGAAACACCCAGAGCCTGCCACGGAGGCATCGGAACACCCCGAGCCTGCCAAGGAGGCCCCGAAACACCCAGAGCCTGCTACGGAAGCCCCGGAACACCCTGAGCCTGCCACGGAGGCCCCGGAACACACTGAGCCTGCCAAGGAGGCCCCGGAACACCCAGAGCCTGTCACAGAGGCCCCGGAACACCCTGAGCCTGACACAGAGGCCCCAGAACACCCTGAGCCTGCCAAGGAGGCCCCGAAACACCCAGAGCCTGCCACGGAGGCATCGGAACACCCTGAGCCTGCCAAGGAGGCCCCGAAACACCCAGAGCCTGCTACGGAGGCCCCGGAACACCCTGAGCCTGCCACGGAGGCCCCGGAACACCCTGAGCCTGCCAAGGAGGCCCCGGAACACCCAGAGCCTGTCACGGAGGCCCCGGAACACACTGAGCCTGCCACGGAGGCCCCGGAACACCCTGAGCCTGCCAAGGAGGCCCCGGAACACCCAGAGCCTGCCATGGAGGCCCTGGAACATGCTGAGCCTGCCACAGAGGCCCTAGAACACCCTGAGCCTGCCAAGGAGGCCCCGGAACACCCAGAGCCTGCCACGGAGGCCCCGGAACACCCTGAGCCTGCCACGGAGGCCCCGGAACACGCTGAGCCTGCCACGGAGGCCCTAGAACACCCTGAGCCTGCCAAGGAGGCCCCGGAACACCCAGAGCCTGCCACGGAGGCCCCGGAACACCCTGAGCCTGCCACGGAGGCCCCGGAACACGCTGAGCCTGCCACGGAGGCCCCGGAACACCCTGAGCCTGCCAAGGAGGCCCCGGAACACACTGAGCCTGCCACGGAGGCCCCGGAACACACTGAGCCTGCCACGGAGGCCCTGGAACACCCTGAGCCTGCCACGGAGGCCCCGGAACACCAAGAGCCTGCCACGGAGGCCCCGGAACACCCTGAGCCTGCCACGGAGGCCCCGGAACACCCAGAGCCTGCCACGGAGGCTCTGGAACATTCTGAGCCTGCCACGGAGGTCCTGGAACTCCCTCGGCCTATCGTAGCAGCCCCAGAACCTCCAGAACCTGCCAGAGAGGCCCTAGAACACCCTGAGCCTGCCGGGGAGGCCATGGCCCCACCCACTCCTGTCTCTGCTGGAGAGGAAGCAGTGGTGGTCCTGTTGGCACCTGAGCAGAGAACCCATCCCGGGGCCCGTGTGCGCACTGGCCACATAGCTGGGCCCTGCTCAGCCCCGAAGGAGGCCCTAGGGGGTGAGAATTGCCGGGCTGGGGGCCTTGAGCCAGCACCCCAGGGGGCTAGGAGGGCACATCCTGCGGCTCACCCTGAGGTAGGCCAAAGAGCAAACCAGGGGCTTGGGTTTCCCCTTGCTGTGACCTCAGAGGCTGGGCCGGGCTCCCGTGCTGAGTCCCCACTGAGGTCCGCACCCAGGCCAGGCAGGGGCTGCCCCAAAGAGCCTACCCCACACGCACCAGCACCCTGTCTGCAGCGGGAGCCCGTGCCTGGACCGGGAAGTGGAACGTGGGCGCAGGTGGCACCAGGAGCCCCCAGCTCGTCCCCAGCACAGTCCCTGGAGAGCCCTGCCAGAGGCCCGCCCAGCGTGCCCCAGGACAGGGTCCTCGGCCCCGAGCCCTCTGCTCCCCGTGTCCCCACAGAGGCACTCCTTGCTCCCTGCCCTTGCCAGGGCCCCAGGGAAGACTCAGTGGAGGGCAAGGAACCCTCGGGCTCTCTGGGCCTCCAGCCACCACGGGCAGGAGCCCAGCGGGCAGCAGCTGCCTTCTCAGGAACCACAAAGCCTCCAGGGGCCGGGCATCGTGTAGGCCTCCCGCCCCACTCCCCCCTCCTCAGCCCCAAAACGGCCCCTGTGGGGGACACCCATGCCAAAGACCAGGCCTGGAGGCTCTCGCCCCCCCGCCAAGTGCCTCCTGGCCCTCGAGGGCTCCCAGCCGCCGAGCAGCAGGATGACCAGGACAGCCTGGAGGAAGGTGAGTGGGGGGCAGGGGAGGACATGGCAGGAGCGCAGTCCTGAGCGGGGCACCAGAGTGGGTGGGTGGGCGGGCCATGGGGCCAAGTCAGAAGGCAGAGGCCTTCTTCACACCTACCCCCTCCCCAGACTCGCCACCCAGGGCCCCGGGATCCGGCCAGGGATCAGCCCAGCACTCCGACAGCCATGGGGAGTCGTCGGCAGAACCAGAGGAGCAGGAACTGTCGGGAGCGCAGGGCGCACAGTGCCCGGCTCAGGTGCCCGGCCAGGGGGGAGGGCGCACCCCTGGAAGGGCACCCCCCAGTCAGGGGCTCAGACCCTGTCCTCCCCAGGCCCCGGCCAGCGGTGGCAGCGAGGAGACCGTCGCCAAAGCCAAGCAGAGTCGCAGTGAGAAGAAGGCCCGAAAGGTGGGTGGGGGAGCCGGCCACTTAAGGGGACCCCTCAGAGCCAATGGCCGACGAGCCGTCGAGTAAACGCAGTCCCGGACACCGGTGCGCAGCTGGGGCCCCATGTACGCCCGGGTCAGGGTGGGCCCAAAGCCCACAGAGGGTCCCCCAGAGTCGGCAGCAGAGCCCCCCTTCCCCCGTCGGCGTGCCGCCCCCCGACCCCAGCCTGGGACCCCCCCCAGCTGATGCCTGGGTCTGAGCCCACTGTGCCCGCAGGCGATGTCCAAGCTGGGCCTGCGGCAAATCCAGGGGGTCACCAGGATCACCATCCAGAAGTCCAAGAACATCCTCTTTGTCATCGCCAAGCCTGACGTCTTCAAGAGCCCGGCCTCGGACACCTACGTTGTCTTCGGGGAAGCCAAGGTCTGGCCGGCCCGGGGTGGGGGCGGGGACTCGGGGCGGGGGCCTGGCTGACAGCCGTGCCCCCTACTGCAGATCGAGGACCTGTCCCAGCAGGTGCACAGAGCCGCCGCCGAGAAGTTCAAAGTGCCCACGGAGCCTTCCGCCCTGGTTCCCGAGTCCACGCCGGGGCCGCTAGTGAGGCCCGAGTGTGAGGAGGAGGAGGAGGAGGAAGAGGAGGAGGAGGTGAGGCCCAGGGACACAGGGGGGCCAGGGGCTCTCGGGGCTCTTCCCGGGGAGGGGGCAGCCCTAGAACCTGCCTGCTCACCTCCCCCCACCCCGCCCAGGTGGACGAGGCAGGGCTGGAGCTCCGGGACATCGAGCTGGTGATGGCGCAGGCCAACGTGTCGAGGGCCAGGGCCGTGCGGGCCCTGAGGGACAACCAGAGTGACATCGTCAATGCCATCATGGTGAGCGGCTGGCCCCTTCCCAGACCCCTGTCGCTGGCCCTGCCGGGCACCTCCCCAGCCTGCCCTGTCTTTCTGCATTTCCCACAGGAGCTCACCATGTAGCCGCCGACCGCCACCCGCCCGCCACGGATCCATCCCCACCCCCAGCTGTGCTGCTCAATAAATGGGTGTCTCCTCAGAGCCTCTGCTCTTGCTCCAAAGTCCCGGGCAGGCTGCGGCCACATGGCATTTGTGAAGGGGAGACACTTCCTGGACCCATGCAGAGCCCCAGGAGAGGGGAGGGTCTCCCCTCCCAAGTCCTACAGGGTAGAGGTCTGTCCCCTGTGTTCGTAAAGGCTGGTGTGCCCACCCGCTCATGTCCCAGAAATGGTGGCCTCCCCGTGCCCCTGGAGGGTGGGTGTCCTCTCCCTCTGTCCCCAGAGGGCAGGGCTCTGTTCCCACATACCCCAGAAGGTGGGGGTCTTCCCCTCATGTCCCCAGAGGACAGGGATCTTTGCCTACACATCCCAGAGGACGGGGTCTATCCCTTATCCCCAGAGAATGAGGGTGCCGTGTCCCTAGAAGGTGGGGCTTTGTTTCTGTGTCCCGGAGGGAGGGGGTCCTCCCCCAGTGACCCAGAGATGGAGGTCTATCCCCTGTGTTCCTAAAGGGTGATGGTCCTACCTGCTCATGTCCCAGAGGTGGTGGCTTCCTTGTGTCCCTAGAGGGTGGGTGTCTTCTCCCTGTGTCCCCAGAGGTCAGGGCTCTGTTCCCACATGTCCCACAGAATGGGGGTCCTGTGTCCACCCCCAAGTGGGGCTCTGTCCCCATGTGTCTCTGGAGGGTGGGAGTCCTCCCCCGTCTCCCAGGGGGGAGGCCCATCTATGTCCAGGGTGCCTCACCTGCCCAGAGAATGTGGGCAGTCACGAAGGCGTGGGCCTGGGGATGGGAGTTTCGGGAAGGAACCCCCAGACCCAGGGGCTCTGGATGATCAGCTGCGGAAAGGCATTTGCTGGGGCAGTGGGTCCCCAAAGTCCTTGGCCCCTCACTGCGCCCGGAATGGCCATGCAGCCTCTCCACATTTTCTCCAAAGTCCAGGGACCCGCTGAGTGGGGCCACACGGGAGCAGGGCCCGCAGAGGGGAGGGAGCCGTTCCTCCCATCCACACAGGACACTTAGGCCAGGGCCTGTCATGTGGCCACCTCCCCCACCCCCGCTATGGCCACTCAGACCCATAGTGGGCTGGGGAGAGGCTGGCCCCGACTGGATGTCCCCTTAGCTCTGCCTGCCCAGGCCCACGACCAGCTCCCAGACAGCCCAGGCCAGAGCCAAGAATGAGACCCCTCTTCGCATCCCAACATGCTGCTGGGACCCCTGCCTCCCTGGAAGCTGAGGGCCCTCTCCTCCCTCCTTGGGGACCCAGCACCCACCCAGCTCAGCCTGGAGCTTCTTGCACATGCTGCCAGGGGTCTCCCCGGGCAGAGGCATCTCCTGGGTGAGGAGGGGCTCTCCACCTGACCCTCCTGCACTACAATCTCCAGGCCCCGACCCCAGGGTGGGTCACCCCTGCTGCCTCCCCATGTGCCAAGGGCACAGGAGGGGCCCAGCCAAGAAAGACCTAGGACGCAGTGCCGATGGCCCCCTGAAAACCAGGACCCTGGGCTCTCAGGGTGGAGAAAGGGGGACAGGTTTGGGGTGGGACCACCTGTGACAGCAGGGAGACCAAGGAACCAGGGACTCAGGTGAGGGGTCACACCAGCACCTGCTGCCCCAAGAGCCAAAGGGCGGCCACCCCAGGCCCCCAGCCCCCCACCCACCAGATCACAAGCACACCAAGACCACGGATGAATCGTTCACATCGCAGTAAACTTCTTTGAAGGTCTCTGAGGGTTTCGACAGGAACGTCGTGTGCAAAACCGAAGGGACCCCCAGGATCCCTCCAGGGACAGGCCCGTGCACCGGCGCCCCAGGGCGCGTCCTTCACAGTAGAGGGTCAGGCCGAGTCCCGGTCCATGCTGCAGCCCAGAGCCTCGATGTCGTTGCTGATGTCCGAAATCATGCGGTCCCACTCGTCCCCTTCCGAGGGCGCAGACTGGTCGTCCGAGCTGCCCGTGGCCCTGTTCCCAGGGCAGGTGCAGGTGGAGGTGGAGCTCAGCGCCCGCCGGTACCTGCCAAAGCTGTCGGTGATGATGCCCCGGCCATCCTTCACCCCGATGGTCTCGAGAAAGTTCTCGAAGTGCTGGCTGTCCTTCTCCGGGATAAAGGGCCGCAAACCTGTGGACACAGGGTTCACCTGAGGCTCCTGCCCCGCGTCCAGCCCCGCCCCCCCGGCCCAACAGACGCAGGGGGAGCGCCGGCAGGTCCTGGCTCTGCAGCAGGTGGCTGGCTTCCCATCCCTGCCTGGTTCTGGCTGCGGCTGCTCACAGGCCTCTGAGTGCAGAAGAGAGAGGGTGGGCGGGCCTCCCCTGGCACCACCCACTCCTCTGTGCGAGGACCAGACACAAAGGAACATGGGGGCGGGGGGGCGAGGGGTGCGGGTAACTGACCCCGGCGGGGAGGCTGGGGGTCGGCAAGAGCTCGGGCTGGATGTGCCAGGTGGCAGCCTGAACAAGTGCACCCTCCCTGGACAGTGGGGGGCAGAGCCCACATCACCGGCTGCCTTCTCCAGGCTCAGGGTTCAGAAGACACAGCTGAGGCCATCATCCCACAGGGTGTGCATAGTAGGCGTGTAGGGCCACATGTCACCCACCCACCGCCTGAGCTCAGGGCCAGCGTCTCAACAAAGGCAGGTCCCTCTACCTGGAAGTGGTGCCTTCGCTTCTCCGCCCAGCGAACTCCTAGTCACCCGCCAAAACCCACTCAAGTGCCACCTTCTTGGAGGAAGCCCCCCCACCCCCAGCAGTTGCTCTGACCGCGCACACAGTCCCGGCTTCCTCAGTCTGGCTCCCGTGGGCAGGTCCTGCCAGTCAACGGAAAGAGCCCTCCGGGCCGACCCACCCTGAGCCCATCCTCAATGGAGCCTCCCACACTCCAGCCGCACCCCTGCGGGACTCACCCAGCAATAGGAACTTGCGGCTGTCCCCATACAGCTGACGCAGATTGATGCAGAACTCATGCACTGAGGCCCCATCCCGGTACTCGTGCAGCAGTGCCGCGAACTGCTGGATCTCCTGCGAGGACAGCTTGGTGCGCAGCTGCCGGGGGAGGGGGGCGGGGATGAGCGGCACCGCCACAAACCCCGCAGCCCCTTTCCCTCCACACTCGGCCGCGATCCTCCCACACACAAGGCCATGGTCCTCCCCCCTGCAGTCGCCATCCTCCCACACACACGGCTGTGATCCACACACACAGCCGCGATCCTCCCCCACGCAGCCACGATCCTCCCCAGCACACGGCCACGGTCCTTCCCCTGTAGCCGCTGTCACCCCACACTCGGCTGTGCTCCTCCCCACAGCAGCCACTGTCCTCTCTCACACATAGCTGCAGTCCTCCCCCCTACAGCCGTGATCCTCCCTCCCACACCCACAATCCTCCCCACACACACGGCTGACTTCCTCCACACAGCCGCGGTCCTACCCCACACATAGCTGTGGTCGTCCCACACACACATGACCGCATTCCTCCCCCCTGCAGCCTCTGTCCTCCCACACTCAGCTGCGGTCCTCCTCCCTGCAGCCACTATCCTCCCCCACAGTCATGGTCCTCCCCCCTGCAGCCTCTGTCCCCCCCCACACACACAGCCGTGGTTCTCCCCCTCTGCAGCTGCTCTCCTTCACCCCCCCTGCAGCCAATGTCCACCCCCGCAGCCACTGTCCTCCCCCCCCGCCCCCGCAGCTGCTGATCCTCCCCCCTGCCCCGCAGCTGCCGTCCTCCTACAGGGAGGGGAACGCTGACTGACACCCACGAGGAGCCCACCCGGCAGCCCTCCTCTGACCATGAGCGCACCCTAAGGGTGCGGGCACACAGAGAAGCACACGAGGTCACCAGCAGGGTCCCCTGTCCCTGCTCCCCGCATCCCCCCCCGCTCCCTTAGGCGCACCGTGAGCATGTAGTCCTGCAGCAGCTCGGTGGCAGTGGCGCTCAGCTCGCTCTCACTGACCGTCTTGGAGTGGGGCGCCGTCTGCATACAGAAGGACAAGGGCGACACGCCGCCTGCGTGCGCGCACTCGGGGAAGGAGCTGCAAGGACAGGGGCCATGGGCATGTGGCTCCCTGCCTCTGCCCTGCCGCGCCCCACGGGGGTCCAATGACGGCCAGGGGGCGCCCAGCATGGCAATCCGGGCAGCTGATAGGAGCGAGGGGCAGTGGGCGGGGTACTCACAACGTGCTGACTTCCGTCTCATACGGCTCCTTCACATCCACCTTGGTGGAAGAGTCATCTGCAGGGAGTGCGGAAGAGGCTGCCGGTTACATGGGGAGGGGGCACGGAGACCGGCGGCCCAGCACCTGGCAGAAGACGCGGGCCCCTCCTGGGGGGTCCTGAGCCACACCACCTGCTGCAGGTCTGGGCCTGAGCGCAAGGCTCTGGCCTCAGAGGACGCACCAAGCGGGCGCCTGAAGAGTGCTCCCCAGTGGCCAAGGATAAGGGAAACACAACTTGGGGGCGCCAGCAGTGTCCTCGAGGCTGTGTTGCCCCCTTTGGATGAGGAATTGAATCCCAGAGGTCGGATGACCTGCCCCACATCTCACGGCCGCGGTGGCGGGGGGGGGGGGGGGGGGAGGGGTGCAGAAGCCACAATCAGAGGTGGGTCTGACCCTCAGCCTGGACCCAGGGAGCTCCATGTGGGGACAGCTACTCGCCGAGGACAGAGGCGGCCCCCGGGGGCCTAAGACCCTCACACCGGCAGAGCCTGGTGCACAGCAGCTCCTCGGGAAACACTGGACAGATGACCTCAGGTCCGTGTGATGCAGATCATGAGGAACACGGACACCATTGTGTGCAGCTGGTGAGCTCTGAGAGGGGCGGGTGGGACAAGCAAGGGGCATCCCTGGCAGTGGGAACCAATGGACACCCTTGGTGTGCAAAACACAGATATAGTGAGCCAGCCGTGTGCAGGTGAAGCCCGTCCCGTGTTCTAGCGCACCTGAAAATGCTCCACAGATACCAGAGGACGTGGTGGCTTCCAAGTGCCCACCACCCAGGCAGCCTTGGTCTTGGAAGAAGCCCTCACCCCGAGAGCAGCAAGGCCTGGGGGTCCTGCCCCATACCCACCCTCCAGCCCCCTGTGCTCCGAGCCCCTCCTGGCCCTCTGTTCAGAGGTCAGTGAAGCAACTGGCTGAGAGAGCGTTCCCTGGCCCCCAGTCATGCAGGATGCCACCAGGCTAGCCAAGGCGGGGGCCCTGGCTGCCTTGTCAGGCCACGGATCAACGACCGACGGCATGGCTGTTCACCTAGGCCCACGTACCGCTGTGGAGAGACAGGTGGTGGGTGGGTGTCGAGGCCCCGTCAAATATGGCTCGGTCCAGAAAGTCGATGGTAGACTCTGTGTACACAATCTGGAAGACCTGCCCGAGCAGGGAGCACAGCTCCTCAGCAGCGACCTGCAACAAAGCTGGACCCTCCTGGGCGGCTTGCCAGGCACCTGCTTCTCGGGCCCTGGGCCCCCCACCTCTCAGCGGGTCCCCAAGGGGACCAGCCCACGTCCAGAAGGCTCTCTGGACCCGAGGGGCCAGGTGCGTCAGCCGCCAGCCCCCATCTGCTGCCCGGGGCTGCCCAGGTCCCCTCTGCTGCCCGGAGCTCGGGGAGAGCACACAGCTTCACAGGCATGTGGGTCCCATCGGGGGCAGTTCTGCCTCCGGTCACGGGGTGGTGTCTAGAGGGACCTGCAGTGGGGACAGGCCAGGGACACAGCCCCCTGAGAGCTGCCTGGCTGGAAGGCGGGCAGAGCTGAGGAAGGGCACTGATCAGAGGCTCCCGCGGCACCGCGGTCCCCACTAGTCTTACAGACATAAACTAAACTGATGACTACTAAAGAGCTCTCCTAGGCTGCCAGCCCTGAGGCAGCTGGGGGGCCCCAAGCCCGCACTCGCCCCTCTCAGGGCACAGCTTGGGGTATGGGAGACTACTGCCCCCATCGGTCTTAGAGAAAAAGGGGTGAGGCCCCTGAAATAAAAAAGCAGCACAGCCTGAAGGCACCAGACTCAGTGTAGCTGGCAGGAGCCTAAGCAGGGCAGTGCGCCAGCATGTGGGAGGAGCCTGGATTGGGATGTGGGAGGGGCCTGGGTCATGGATGTAGGCAGGTTGTGGGAGGGACCAGGGCAGGTTGTGGGAAGGGCGTGGGCCGGCATGTGGGAGAAGCCTGGATTGGGATGTGGGAGGGGCCTGGGTCATGGATGTAGGTAGGACCTGGGCAGGTTGTGGGAGGGGCCTGGGCCGGCACGTGGGAGGAGCCTGGGTCAGGGTGTGGGCGGGGTCTAGACAGGGGTATGAGCGGAATCTGGATCAGGGTGTGGGCGGACCCTAGGTTGCAGCGTGGTTAAGAGTCTAGGTCAGGGTGTGGGCAGAGCCTGCTCAGGGTGTGTGAGGAGCCCCCTGGGTCGGAGGAGTGTAGGAGAAGCCTGGGTCAGGGTGTGGGCAGGGCCTGGGTGGGGGACATCTGGGAGGAGCCTGGTTGGGGTGTGGGAAGGGTCAGAGTCTGGGTTGGGGGTTGGGGCGGGGCCTGGGTTGTGGGCGGGGCCTGGGCCAGCTCTAGGAGGCTTAGGGACCTGGTGGGGACGGGTCTGAGTGCCAGGGCCCATCCTCTACCCACCTTGCTCTCGGTCGCCAGGATGACCAGGCAGCACGCCTCCACAGGCCCCACTCCACTCTCTGACAGGGAGACTGCGGTGAGGCCTCTGGAACTTTCTGCACACAGACTCTGGCTGGGGGAGATGCCAGGGTCCTGGGCTGGGAAGCAACGTTGCAGCAGGTTAGGGCAGGTGTGGAAGCTCAAGAGCAGGCTCTGGGCAGCCCCTACCTGGCTCAGGTGAGGGACAGGCCTGCCCCGGGTATGCCCCTCCCTCACCCCCTCTAAACAAAGCGGGGAACAGGTGAGACGCGCCTTCACCCTGGGCCGTTGCTCGGCCGCTGCTCACTGAGAATCAGCACCCTGCAGGACCTCCTGGCATCCCCACTACCGATGACGCAAGCACCTTAGGCTGAGACACGAAATTGCCGATATTCGGCTGCTTTGGATCCACACAGAAGAAGGTATTCCCGGGGTTCCATTCACAGCATCACTGAACCATGGGCATGAACACAATTCCGACAGGAGACAGGGAAACTGAGGCACGGGGGCCGGAAGGGCCGGGCCCAAGGGCATGAGAGGAGCAGAGGCCAGGAGGGGGCCCGGCCCGCACACGCTCCCACCCACATTTCTAACACCCCACACAGCACCTCCCCAAAGGTGCCCTGGAGCAGACGCAGTGGGGAGGCCCCTGTTGGGCGGCCCAGGAGCAGGAATGGGAGGTGGAGCCTCCCTGATGCTGGGGTGTCTGGGGGCAAGCCCACCTCACCACAGAGGACACCCAAGACTCACACGTGGCCTGACACGGGAACCAGGCAGGAGCCACAGTCGGGACACCTGTGCCCACAGAGACCAGGGCCCAGTAGGGCGGGCAGCACCCCATGCGGGGCCAAGACCCACAAACGCCGCAGTGAGACCCCAGGGCTGCACAGCCCCACGTCGGCACCAGGCACTGCACATGTCCAATGTGACAAGTCCACCCTGTGGTGCGCACGGAGTGTGAACAACACACAGGGTCTCGGGAAGTACGGAGAAGAACACGTGATGTCTTAACGATGGTTGAACTGGTGACACGCCAGCACCACATCTGGGACACAAAGGACACCTATTTCCCTTGCTTGCTGTCACTGCTGTGACTACGAGGACAGTCTAAGTAGCTCCATGGCCGTTCCCAGGGACATAGGGTGTGCGGCCCCACAGTCAGGTCCAGTGCGCATGTGCGGTCTCCGACAAGCCCACATCCGGCCGCCACCAGCATCCCCACCAGCCGTCCCGCAGCTGCTGCCTCAGATCCCCACCCGCCCTCACACATCCACGGAAACCCCTCCATGAGACTGCGCAGTCCGCTCCAGCCCAGTGAGCCTGGACGTCTGGCCCCCGCCCTCCGAGCCGGGCCTGCCACGCGTGGAAGCCCCCACAGCCAGACGTGACCCCCACGCACCCCTCCCAGCACCTGCGAACCCTGGACCCAAAGAGGCATCCAGGGGCACTACACGCGGTAGGCACTTAACAAATGTCAGCTGCCCGTGCCAGCGTGCTGAGGGCCGCTCTGCTCAGGACCTCATACACAGCACGCCTGGCGCACACAGGAGCCTCGCGGACGTGCAGGCTCACAGTTTTGGGCCTTCGCTGCAGGGCCAGCCGCTAAAGTGACGAAGATGCCCGGGACACACGGACTCATTCTCTTCCTTCAACTCGAAAGCTCTCAAGTTTTCGTCTCACTTTGCCAAGTGTCTCCTATGGAGTTCGCTCTCTCCCTTTAGAAAAATCCATTCCCCATTTCCTAGCAATTGGCTCTAATGATGAACGCAGATGAATGTCCCGCAACACAAGAAACCAGGGGGGCCCGGCTGCCCACCCAGCAGGCTCAACACTGGCAGGCGCTGCTCAGAGGCCGGTCTTCCCACCGCTTGTTGTCCCTCAGGATGCCGCAGACCTCAGGGCTCCTGCGGGACTGTCTGTCCCCAGGCAGGGAAATGGGTGGCCACAGCGGCACCGGGCAACAGTGGCGGTAGCACTTCCAGCGCCATTTCCTAGGCCAGCCAGCCCCCCCATCTCCCCCCTGGCCCTCCGCCAGTCCCTCAACCTCTGTGCTCTGGTGGTTCATCTGTGAAGCGGGAGAACGGGACCTTCCTCACAGCTTATGTGGAGAGTGCATGAGATGATCCGGGGCGCACACTTTCTACTAGTTTGAGCCACACCAAACCGCCATTTTTATAAATTAAAATGGTTACGTATGGTAAGTTTTGCATCATTCAACCTGAAATAATGCCCATCATTAAACATCAGACGCTCAGCTAAGGCAAGAATAAGCAGATGACAGAGGGGACCTCGATGCACAGTGTGTCAGATCAGGGGTGTGAATATGAATGTGCCTGATGTGTGGGGTGTGTGGTGTGAACCTGTAAGGTGTCTGTGATATGTTTGGTGTGTGTGTGTCGTATGAACGTGTCTGGTGTGTGCGAGTATATGTAGTGTGTGAGTGTGTGGTGTAAACATGTCTGGTGTGAAGGTGTGTGACGTGAACATGGTATGTGTGGTGTGAACGTGTGTGGTATCTGCGGGAATGTCTGTGGTGTGGATGTGCATGGTGTGAATGTGTGTGGTGTGAACGTGTGCAGGAGTGTGTGGTGTGAATGTGTGGTGGGAACGTGTGTGATGTGCAGTGTGTGCAGGAGTGCTAAGCCACAGCCGCACAAGCAGAGGGCCTGTCTGTCACTCCCAGGGCAGCCCCCACAAGCCGCTACAGGTACCGTGTGGTGGCCCCACAGTAGGCCTCCTGGATTCATGGCGGTAACCTCCTGACTGTCCTCGAGAGCCGCCTACGCTCAGGGGCATGTGTGAGAAGCCTCACCAGGATCCGGTCTCTTAAGAAAATCTCTCAGATGCCCCACGAACCGCCAACCTCGGGCAGAAAAACAACGTTCTGCCCGCACTGCCTAAAGTGTGCTCTGGGTGAACCACCTGGCCCCCCGCAGGCCCTGCCCCCAGGCCCCCTGGAAATGAATGGCTTCAGGACCCCACCGGCCCCCAGAGCACCCAAAGGAGCCCAGGACATTGGTACCGCGGCGCCAACCTCAGATTTCCCCGAGGGGCACAGCTCAAGCAAGACCGTGACTTTTTCCTCATGTCTCAGGGACTGGGTACCAGGCAGAGGCTGCGGCCCCTGGTGGGCGGCCCATGGGGAGAGCCCAGCAGGCGACACTGGGTGCCCATCCCCAATAGAGGGGTGGGCTAGGTGCAGGGGGTGGGGGGCCCACCCCCTGG
This sequence comes from Prionailurus viverrinus, assembly GCF_022837055.1. NCBI lineage: Eukaryota > Metazoa > Chordata > Mammalia > Carnivora > Felidae > Prionailurus > Prionailurus viverrinus. The sequence goes on along the minus strand of NC_062562.1, from coordinate 61,347,015 downwards.
GGGCGGGTCTTAGGGCCCTCCTGACTCCTACAAGGACACGCGCAGAACGTCTCAAGGACCAGGAGCTCCATGACGGTGCGGTCTCACCTCTGCACCCAGCTTTGAGAAGCCATGGCCAAAGTCAGAGCCCAGATATTTGGAGGGCTGAGCTAAGGCGCACTTCGTGGCTGTACCACGCCTGCACACCTAGAGGACACTCCAGCGTCCCAGAGGGGGCAGCACCAGGCACAGGGGCAGGCCCACGGACCCCCAGGGAGAGGGGCCGGCTCAGCACCTCTTTCTCCTGGCCTCTCAGGTCACTGACCTCCGGCCAAGGCTGACCTCAGAGCTAGCAGGCCGGGCCGGAGCAGCGACCCGACGCTGGAGGCACTGTCTCCAGGGCTCCATCGGATTCCCAGACTCACTACCAAGGACCAGGCCGCGGGCTGCGCCTGACAAGGACCCCTTGGCCCCACCTCCCAGGTCCATACCTGTCTTCAGGACCACCAGGTGCGAGGCGTCGTCCCGCACGTAGGACACGGCGGCGATGTCATGGATGGGGACCCTGAGGATGGTGTCTTCCCCGTCCCGCCAGGCCAGCTTGACATTGTAGGCAGACAGGCTGATCACAGCGTCGTGCTCCTGGGTCAGGTGTCCGGGGAGCTGGTGGGCTCTCTGGAAGGTACCACAGCATCAGAAGCGCAGGCCCGGCCATGGCCCCGGGAGCCCCACAGCGTGTAGAGGCCGGGACTCGCCCTACGGCATAGCCACGCTTGCTCCAGGAGCTCTGTGGCTTCTGGAGCTGCCTGGGTTCAGACTACAGCGTGTGCTTTACCTATCTTGGAAACGTGATTTCCAGAAACAGCCCCAGGCCACAAGGAAGAATAAAGTTCATGTTTGGACAGAAACAGTCTTTATGGCCAAGAGCCAAGCGCACCCATAACATGACGGGACAGGACCATCGCTCACGGCCACGGAGGCCCAGTGTCAGAGGACCAAGAGCTAGTGTCACAGTATGAGGGTCAGAGGCCAGAGCTAGGAGCTGGAGCAGAGGGAGGGTCAGAGGTCAGGGTCAGGGGGATGGGGTTACCTTTGCATTGTCTATGAAATGCAGGATTTCGGTCCTACTGGAGGGATTCAGGTATCCTGGTATGGACGTTAACTGACCTAAGTACTGAGAGAAAGCGAGGAGAGAAGCCGCTGTGAGGAAGGGAAAGGAAGGGAAGATCAGCCGGCGTGGGTATGCAGAGGGCACAGCCCGGCCTCCGCCTTCCGCCACCAGGCCTGCTGGCCCGGCTCAGAGCGGAGGCCCCCCGAGGAAGCATAGTCTGAGCTCCTGGGGAAACCCTGTTGGCGGAGGAGACGCTCCCACACTCCCCGCCTCAGAACTCTGAGCAGAGCGTTCTGTTCTCCATGACAAGGGCCTTCCCACAAGGAGAACTCGCTTCCTAGCACCGGAGCCACCAGGGACGGGAACCCCCAACTCCGGCCCCCAGCCTTCTCTCCGGAAGAGGAAGCAAAGTGAGAGGCATGTGTGGCTGTGGCAGCACAGGGGCACAGGCTTGGGGGAGGGTGCAGGCAGACCAGCCACGGGATGAGAGTGCACCCCGCCCCCACACGTCGACCTCCAGCCAGATCAACACGCAACCTCACACGCATGGCGTGTCTACCTCCGTTCCTTCTACCTGATACATCCTGTCCAGCTTCCAACAAAAAGTCACAGGGCACGCTGAGAGGCAGAAACACTGTTTGAACAGACAGGGCAAGCATCAGAGCCAGATGCAGACGCACCAGGGCTGTTCTCAGGAACCGCCAGACCCAGAGCTCAAAGCAGCGTGCCTGGTACGCTAAGGGCTCCGACAGAAAAAGTGGACATCGCTCATCATGGGTGATGTGAAGCAGAGACACAGAAATTCCAAATATACATCAATGGGAAACACGGACGATCAAAAACACCACAACAGAGATGAGGACCAAAGAGCGCCTTTGACAGATGCGTCAGCAGGCTGGACACGGCCACGGGAAGAATCGGTGAGCATGGAGGCGTGTCAGCCAGAACGCAGAAAAAGAGGCCGAAGCATGAAGAAGATGGGACAGGATATCAAAAAACGGTACAAAAATGACAAGAGGTGCACCATACATGTCGCGGGACCACCAGGAGAAGAAGAGAAAGAAGAAGAAATATCTGATGCCGGAACGATCCCCACACCAAACCACGGACTCGGAAAGCTCAGGGAACACCAAGCAGGACGTAGAAGGAGAAGAGAGGAGCGAGAAAAAGGAAAAACCCTACACCTCGGCATTTCATATTCACCCCATAAAAAATCAAGGACAAAGAGAAGAACTTAAAGTAAGCCATGGGAGAACAGTACATCCCTACCGAGGAACAGGCCGAGGAAGGACATCAGACTTCTCCAGACACCAGGCCCACAAGAGAGGAATGAAACACTCAGGTGTGGAAAGAATACCATCAACCTGCAACTCTGTATCCACTGAGCCTGTCCCTTGAAGCAAAGGGGAAAAAAAAAACCTGTCTCCAACAAACAAAATTGGAGGGATGTAATGGTTACCTGGCAAGAGACGTTAAAAGAATGTATTCAGAGAGTTCAAATAAAATCAGAGAAGGCAGAAAAAGAAGGCCAAAAACCAAAACAGAGAAAAGAAGCAAAGAACAAGGGCAGTGAATATACACAGCTACAAATATGATAGACACGAATCCAAGTGTCTGAATCATCACTTTAAATGTGGCAGTTTGCATATACCGATTAAAAGACAAAGACTGTCAGACTCAATACAAAATTCAAGACCCAGGAATGCCTGGCTGGCTCCGTTGGTAGAGCATGTAACTCTTGATCTTGGGGTCGTGAGTTCAAGCCCCAACTGGACACAGAGCTTGCTAAAAATAAAATTTTAATTCAAGACCCAACTCTAAGTTGACTACAAGAAACCCCCTTTAAAGAGGGGCCTTAGGGGGTGCCTGGGTGGCTCAGTCAGTTGGGTGTCCGACTTCAGCTCAGGGTCATGATCTCGCGGTCTGGTCTGTGAGTTCAGGCCCTGCGTCGGGCTCTGTGCTGACAGCTCGGAGCCTGGAGCCTGCTTCTGATTCTGTGTCTCCCTCTCTCTCTGCCCCTCCCCTGCTCTCTGTCTCAAAAATAAACATTAAAAAAAAAAATTTTAAGAGGGGCCTTGGGGGGGCTTCTGGGTAGCTCAGTCAGTTAAGTGACCAACTTCAGCTTGAGTCATGATCTCACAGTACATGGGTTCAAGCCCCACATCAGGTTCTGTGCTGACAGCACAGAGTCTGCTTCACTCCTTCTCTCTCCCTCTCTCTCTGCCCCACCCCAGCTTGTGCTCTCTCAAAAAAAAAAAAAAAAAAAAAAAAGTAAAACACAAAGGGGCCTTGGGTGGCTCAGTTGGTTGGGCATCCAACACTTGATTTTGGCTCAGGTCACGATCCCAGGGTCATGGGATCAAGCTCCATGCCTTAAGATCCTCTCCCTGCCCACCCCCTACCCCCCACCACTCCTCTCCCTGGTTTGTGCGCACACAGTCTCTCTCTCTAAAAAAAAAAAAATTTTTTAAGTGGGGCCTTACATAATGAAAACAGTTCTCTAAGAAGATGTGGCAATCCTTAACATATACATACCCAACAACAGAGCATCAAAATATACAGGGCAAAAACTAATAGAACTGCAAGGAGAAATAAATGAATCTACAACTGTAACCAGAGGCTTCAACCCCCTCTCTATCAAAAATGGAAAGGGGCGCCTGGGTGGCTCAGTCGGTTAAGCATCCGACTTCGGCTCAGGTCACAATCTCACAGTCCGTGAGTTCGAGCCCCGCGTCGGGCTCTGGGCTGATGGCTCAGAGCCTGGAGCCTGCTTCCGATTCTGTGTCTCCTTCTCTCTCTGCCCCTCCCCCGTTCATGCTCTGTCTCTCTCTGTCTCAAAAATAAATAAAAACGTTAAAAAAAAATTAAAAAAAAATAATAATAAATAAAAAAAAAAAATGGAAAGACTCAGCAGGCAGAAAATCAGTGAGGACACAGGTGAACTCAACACCCTCAATCAACAGGATATAACTGGTATCTACAGACGACTTCAATGGACAGCTGTAGAGCACACATTTTTCTTAAGCTCACGTGAACATTCACCAAGGGGCAGCACATTCTGGGCCATCAAATACACCTTAAATTTAAAAGACTACAAACCGCACACAGTATGTTCTCAAATCACAATGAAATTCTTTGCAAGACCCAACTATCAAAATTCACATAAAGAAAAATGGATAATCTGAATAGGCATAATAGATCTATTACAGTAATTGATTCAATTTAAAACCTTCCAAAACAGAAAGCACCAGCCCCAGACACGTTCACGAGTGAATCCTAGCACACGCTGAAGGAAGAAATGATACCAACACTCTATAATCTCTTCCGGAAAATAAAACCAGAGAAAACATTTCCTAACCCATTCTATGAGGTGGCATTACCCTAGTATCAAAATCAAAGATCCTACAAGAAAAGAAAAACTACACATCAGTATTTCTCATAAACATAAATGCAAAAATCCTCAATAAAATATTAGCAAATTGAATCCAACAAGGCATAAAGATAATTATGCACAATGACTAAGTGGCATTTATCCAAGGTAGGCAAGGCTGATTCCAAATTCAGAAATAAATTAATGTAATCCATCACACATCAACAGACTAAAACAGAAAATCATATGATCTTATCAACAGACACCGAAAAAACCTTTGGCAACATCCAACACCCATTCGTGACAAAAACACTCATCAAAGGAGGAACAGAAAGAAACTTCCTCAACCTGATACAGAGCATCAACAAAAGCCCTACAGCTATCATCGTAACTAATGGTGACGTGCTTGAACATCACTTACATCAGGAAAAAGACACGGATGTCCCCTCTCACCACTGCTTTTCAACGCTGTATTGGAAGTCCTAGCTAAGGCAACGAGACAAGAAAAGGAAATTGGAGGTACAGACTGGGAAAGAAAAAATCAAACTGTGTTTATATGCAGAGCCCTCTCCGACTGGGGAACCGAGCAGGTAGGTTACTCTGAAGATCACCGAGCACGAGCAAGGTAAACACGGAGTCACTGAGCACGAGCAAGATAAACATGGAGGCTCAGGATGGTCTGCCCAGGGCTATGCCAGGCAATCACCTGCTCACCTCCCCTCGAGGAGGAAACTGGTGGAAATGCACACCGCACACAGCAGCAGGTGCAAGTCGAGCGGAATAAACTTCAGAAAAGCTGCTTTCAACAGCTGTCCGCGGGTGCCGGGCAGCTCTGCAGGGAGACACACACTCGTTCTAAAATGTTTTAGGGGAGACCGGGCAGCTCAGCCAGTTAAGGGTCCGACTTCGGCTCAGGTCATGATCTCACGGTTTGTGAGTTCGAGCCCCGCGTCGGGCTCTGTGCTGACAGCTCCAAGCCTGGAGCCTGCTTTGGATTCTGCCTCCTCTCTCTGCCCCTCCCCCACTCGTGCTCTGTCTCTCAAAAATAAACAAACATTAAAAAAAATTTAAAAACAAAACAAAACAATGCTGTGCTGGCAAGGACGTGCAGGACTGGAGCCCTGTGCACTGTTGGTGGGAAATGGTGTGGCTGCTGGGGAAAACTGTGTGTTGGCTCCTCAAGAAATGAAAAATCGAATCACAGTATTCCACTCCTGGGTCTACACCCACAAGACTGGAGAGCAGGATCTCAAAGAGATACGCACACCCACGTCCACAGTAGCACGAACCACAGAGCTTCAGGCTGGAAGCAACACGGGGTCTATCCACGCAACGGGAAGTGAGTTAGCCTAAGAAGGAAGGTGCACCCCGGGGCACCTGGAGGCTCGGTCAGTTAGCATCCGACTCGTTTTTGGCTCAGGTCATCATCTCAGGGTTTCGTGAGTTCGAGCCCCGTGTCAGACTTTGTGCTGACAGCGCAGGGCCTGCTTGGGATTCTCTGCCCCCCTCTCTCTCTGCCCCTCCCCTGATCATGCGCTCTCTCTCTCTCTCTCTCTCTCTCTCTCTCAAAAATAAATAAACAACAACAAAAGAAAACAAAACAAGGAAGGAAATCCTGCCATAAGGTGCAGGGTGGACTGTGAGGACACTACACCAGGTGACATAAGCCAGTCACAAAAAGACAAACGCTGTGTGATGCCACTTAGATGAGGCACTCAGAGCGGTCAGAACCACAGAGACAGAAGACACAACAGGGGCTCCCTGGGGCTGGGGCAGGGGAGCGGGGAGGTGTCGTGCGGGGACAGCTTCAGGTTTATGAGAGGACAGAGTGACGGAGCCGGACGGTGGCGGCAGCTGCGGAGCGGCGTGGACGTACTCAATCCTCTGAACTGTGTGCTCACAGACGGCTGAGGTGGGAGACTTCGTTATGTGCATTTTAACACAACGGAGCCACAGCAGAGACTTGAGCAGACATTTGTCCCCAAGTTCACAGCAGCGCTATTCACAACGGTCAGACGAGACGGACACCACCCACCGCCCTGCTGGATGAGGGGTAATAAGTAAAATGTGCGTATACATGCCGGCACGCACCTAGCCATGAGGAGAGACTCTGACACCTCCAACAACACAGCCACAACTGGGGGACGTGGCGCCAGGTGGACCGAGCCAGACACGGAGGGACACACACTGCATGGTTCCACGTGTCGGAGGTCCCACAGCAGAATGGGGGGTGCCGGGGGGCGGGACGCTGGGGTTCCATGGGGACGGAGCTTCAGTTTGGGGAGATGAGAATGTTCCGGACACAGACGGTGGCAGGGGCTGCACATAAACGTGAGTGTCCTTTGTGCCACCAAAACACACACTCAAACGTGGTTAATGTGACAAATTTTGTCGTGTATGTTTTACCAGGATAAAAAATGACCGTGTTAACTTTACTCACTTCATTTGCTAGAAATGTCTCGAATCACCATCAACATGATACTGGGTGTTAACTAGCACTCCTAGCTTCAGTGCTTGGCTGAAGTGAACGTGTCCCAGTTTCGCGTGTACGGGATATCGCGGGGACTGCCCTGCCTCCCTGCAGCCGCGGGGGGGGGGGGGGGGGGGGCGGCAAGGACAACGCTGCCCATATCCTCCCTTCCTCTTAGCGCCACCAAGCTTCAGACTCAGGCCAGCAGATCTCCAAAGAGAAGTCTACTTCCTTCCTAGGTGAGTCCTCATTCAAGATCTTCTTCGCGGTCGAGTGGGTCTTGGTGAAACAGGGTGGCCTGGCCACTTCTCACCACACCCTTCCCAAGGTCCTGTAAGGTCCCTGGCCACCCCTGCAGGCCCAGCAGCTGGCCCATACCCACAGCACGCCCAGGGTGCCACCCACAGCAGGGCCAAGATGATGAAGCGTGACAGACCGAGGGGACGTCTGACTGGCAGTCATGTGCCCGGTGGCCTGGCACCAACGAGGGGCAAGATGATAGAGCCAGGCCGTGTCAGGCACCGCTGACCCCACTGCCTTCCCACCGCCCTCACGGGGACTACAGCGGTGTGTGCTGGCAACCTCACGCTCCAGGCACAGAAGGTGCTTCCAAAACTCCCTGCTGACGGGACACAATACAAGTCCATTTGCAGCTGACCCCAGGCTGGCCTCTTGACAACGTCCACCCCGTGCGGGACTCGATCGGCAATACCCCATGGCAGGCGGGGCCGGCCTGGCAGGAGGGCAGGGCTTTCACACGGGGAGGGGGACACAGGGAGGTGCACGTGGGGACCTAAATGTCTTCTTGATGCCCCAGGCCTGCAGAAGTGGCCCATCCCCACTTGTCGGAAGACAGACAACCCCCGCCCCCCCCACACACACATGCACACACAGGCATGTACACACCCCTTGCTGGGCAACGACACTCAGGCCTCAAATGGGATGGGCACGTTTCACAACCCTTCACCCTCCCCGGGGTCTGGCCTCGGTCAGATCTCAACAGAACACGTCTGGAGACTGAACGCTGACGGGCTATGGGCCTCTCCCCACGGCACAAACGCCACTGGTCCGGCTGTCAGCAGCTCAGCAAGAGTGAGGGCTGCACTCAATAAAGGGTACATTGCACTGTGGCTGTGGTGGCCAGGGCCCCCTGTGTAAGAGGGACCTCCAGGCTGCTGCTATCCCCGCCCCTTGGGAGGGCCAGATGGACACCCAGCTTTGGAAGGTGCGCTGGAATAGAGGCAGCGGCACCACGAGGGGCTCCGTGAAGGTGCAGGTGACCGCATGAGACACCCCGGAGCGAGGGGACGACGGGACTCAGGGAGCAGAGTCAGACGGCACCGAGCAGCCGGGGATATAAAGCCGGGGCACCACCTAGCGCGCATGCACAGCACACAGACACGGACCACACAGAGGACGTGAGCCGCTTCCAGACCAGAAGCGGGGCCAGAGGAGACGCAGTCCCAGGAGAAGGCACCCACAGTACGGCAGACTCGCCACACCCCGGGGCACCCCGGGGCACCCTGGGGAATGGGAAACCCTTCACAGGTTTGGAAAGGCAGGTCTGGGACAACGCGCAGGGGCCAGGCCCAGGTGAGCACAGGGCGTGACCTCAGGGTCCAGACCCACGTCCCCTGTGCCGCGGGCAAGCATGAGCTGCTGGCACACAAATGGCCGCGTGGAAGCCCCTGGAATTCATCCCACAGCTGTCCCTGGCCACAGTACCAAAGCAAGAACAGGTCGCTGCCACTCGCAAAAGCAGAGAAGTGCTGCCCTCCAGGCCCTACATGGCTCCAGGATACCGGACCCCGCCTTGTGCCCAGCTCCTGCAAAACCACTGGTGCCTGGTACGTGGCTATGGCCGTGGCCCGCACGAGTGAACCGGACAGACTCTCTGTGAGAGCTGAGCCCAGCTCAGCACCAGCTGGCAGCTGCTCTTTGGGCAAACACATCCCATGCCCAAGCACGATCACGGTCTTACCGCAGAACCCCAGGACCCCATAGACGCGCGGGGCTCCCCTTAGCTCACCCTATGGCCTCGTGATGCCCGCATGGAGCTGACGGAAAGCGGAGGCTCTAGCTTGGCTCGAGTATCCGGGAACATGCCAGCACACAGCAGTCCTCATCACGGCAGCAGACTCTGTGGTCCCGAAAGGCGCCGTCCCGCGAGGGAGCCAAGTCAGCCCTGGCATGTGGCCCAGGGACAGGTTCATGTCAGCCGGCCCTGCCCGTTCCAAGTGACATTTCGTACATACAGGTGCGGGCTCGGGCTGTGGCTCCCTCGGAAAACTGAGCCAGCCCCTCGTCCCCTCACAAAGGAAGTTGTCCCCTTCATTCTTCCCGGGAGACACCATGTGGAACTGGTGTCGATTCTCCAAACGCCGGAGAGAGCACTCCAGGGAGAGCACGGGGGCCTGGAGGCTTCTGGATGGAAGGTTCTGGATGGGCCGCTGAGCATGGTCACTAGCTACAGCGCGATTCAAACCACCCTGTCCTCCTGCTACATGTGCCGGGGCTCAAGGAGGCGGTCCACCTGCTGGCCGCCATCTTTTCCACCTTGACCCTGGGCCCCGTGGCTGCTGTCCTCCGTTCTCCCTGTGGACAACATGGTCCTCCCCGTCCCTGCTCATCAGAAGTTCCCTGATGACGTGTGGGTGTGAACCACTCGTGCTGTGCTAGGCTTCTCAAATCTCTAGGTTTGTCTTTTGCCCCAAACAGCTTCTCGGCGCCCCCTCCAGAACTCTAACGACACCCACACTGGGAGTGTGCTCTGGTCCCACAGCGGCCATCCAGGGCGCTCCTCTTTCCCACTGGGCAATGAAGGACGCTCCGGCTCCCCCAGGGCCCCCAGACACCCTAGTATCCCCCGGGTTCATTGGGGGCGAAAGTCCCTGTTCCCAGGGAGGGCGTGGGCCCCCATTCACCCTTGTTCGGTGGTGGGGCAGAGCTGGGGCCTCAGGCTTTCCCACCATGTTTGTTCTTAGATATTGTCTGTCCTGCTAGACCATCGTCTTCCTGGTCTTCAGGCCAGAGGGAGCGGCTTCTGTTGGGGTGTGTCCGCACCCGTGGGTGTCTCTGCGTTGCCAGCCTCTTCGGCTCCAAGCCTGGGATTCAGGTGGAGAGAGAGATACCAGGGGCCTCCTGTCGGGCCCACAGGCCCCTGGGACTCTGCCCTCTGCCAACCTTGCAGAGCTTTCTTACTGTCACTGCACAGATGACGCCCAGGACTTCAGTCGTCATGGTAAGAGGGACAAGGACATGCGGCAGAAATCCCCAACCTTACTCTGTGGTTTAATGCAGGCCACCTTCCCCAGCACCTGCTCTGCCCTCCTCACGTGGCTCCAACTCTTCCCAGTTCTTCCTGCAACCACACAAAACCAGCCTGTCCCTTGTCCCGGTGTTGCCGCGGCCAGTCCACACATTCTCACAGGGGTCTGGGCTCCTGCCTGGGCTGGAGCCTAGGCTCTGGGCCCACATCTCCACCCTCACACTGTGTCCCCTCCCAACGGGGGCCCGTGTCCCATGAGGTCACACTGGTGGCTGGCACGGGTCCCACCTCACGGTCCGGAGGCCACCTCTCCTCCACCACACCTGATGGGCCTCCTGGACCGACCTCTCATCTCCTCTGGCTCCCTTTCCGTCTCCTGTTGACAAACTTCCTATCTCTTCATCTTCCCATTATTCTTTCCTGGTACCTCTCCTGATTTTCGTCCACAAGACACACACTGACATCCTTTTGTCCCAAAGGCTCTGGTCTTCAGCCCTTTATTTAAAAGTGGATCCTGTCGCCTCACAGTTCGCAGTATCTCCTCTTACCTCTTCCAGAACATTCCGCTTTCCCACTGTGTCCTGCACGGCTGCTGTCACATCCACGTTTGCTTGTGCCTGTCTCGGGCTCCATCTTGAGGTCACCTTTCCTCGAATGTATACGAACCTCAGAGCCCCTGACAGAAGCCGTGCATGGGCGGCGGGGCGGTAACCGGGTCAGCACGCAGACAGCAGGCCATGGGGACGCACCTTCCACTCTGTGCATAGGCCGGCTTGACTCCCCGTCTTCACTCTGGGTCACCCAAACCCTCCTCCATGCCAGGTGTCCCCACGTCTGAGCCTCCCCAGTCCCATGTGTCTGCCGGGGACACTGCCCACCTCCCTGGTCACCTGACGGCCCGGCCAGAGTGGAACCCCCTCTAGGGACACACGTTGGCCCAAGGCCTTTCTGACCTGGGGGTCAGGCTGGACCACCATGCATCCCCTCCGCACACCGTGCTCCCTCTCTGAGCACGGGGGCCATGGTCCTGGAGGAGCCCCCTCCACACCTCCCTGACCTTGAGGCCACGGCCCCCCTCTGGCTTGTGTCCACCCAGCGAGCACAGGATTTGACAAGGTTCAGGCCGTGACCATGACACACAGAACACGCATGACCGCCCGCCCTCAAGAGAAAGGAGGCGGCTGCTCTGGTGGAAAGAGCCGGAAATGGGGCCGGAAGGCAGGAGGCTGGAGCGTGGACACAGTCCCCACAGGCCACTGAGGCGGGACAGCAGGCAGAGCAGCGTGGTGTGAGCGCTGGGCAGCACGTCCTGTGGCCGGACTTACCTTCACCTCCTTCTCGATGTAGTCGCTCAGCAGTCTGTCAGGCTCCACGCGCTCAGGCAGGGACAGAGCCACAGTGTGCAGAGGGCGCCTCTCTGTCACCTTCTCATGGGCTTTCTTATCTCTACTCTTTTCACCTTTTAGGAATACTCGTTTAAACGGCGACACAATCCCGGGCTGCAGGCAGAAACGGCAAGGATTGGAGTTCGTTATTCCTGAAGGTTTTGCGTTGCCCCCACGGCTAACAAGCTGAAGCCACCAAGCACGGTCCCCACGCATAGGGGCCATCCTCGTGGGCCTGGAATGCACAGGCCGAGGGCCAGTGCACACCGGGGTGGGGGCCCATCCCTCACCCGCTCACAGACACGCAGGTGCACAGGGGGGCCATCCCTCATCCATCACAGACACGCAGGTGCACGCAGGCCCGTCCCTTACCCGCTCACAGACACCCAGAAGGACAAGGGCCCATTGTCCAGGCAAGTGACCTCATGGCTAAGAAGAGAACGGGAAGGGGGCCCCCCAGAAGACAGGAATGTAGTGCCACCCAACCCCCTGACACCAGCAGGTCACTTCACCCCAGGACCCCGAGCAGGTGTCATGGCCTCACAAAGGCTGCAGCACAACAGCTCCATGCCCGCCCTCCTCTTCTCGACACGTGCACTCTGCGTTCCCTTCCCTCGTCCAGGGCCTCGCTGACCCCGGGTACTGACCAGCACGGGGCGACCCACACGCCGATCGGGGTCTCCCCTGGAGCCCAACCCTACGACCAAAGTCAACCCACAGAGCATGAGCAAGGGGGGTGCGGCCAACAAGTCAGCCTGACCTGGCAGCCCCAGGAACAGGCCTGGGGTTCCCTCCATGTGACTCTGCAGGAAAGCCCCTCAACGCCTGGGCACAGATGCTCACACAGTCACTGTGTCCAGCCAGCCCGAAGGAACGCAAACCAGAGAAAACCCACGCACAGCCTCACTGGGAAGCAACGTCCCATCAGTCCAAGAGGGCAACTCGCCAGCCTATGCAGCCTGGTGCCCGAATGCAGCTGGGACCCAAGGCCCAGCCTAGACCCACACTCACGGAAACACCTGGAGGCCGACACCACAGAACATTCCTCACAAGCTCTTGCTTCTGTGTCCCCTGTGCACGGGATAGGGCCATAGGACAAATCCCACACAAATCTCACCACCATGACCTCTGAAGCTGTGAGGCTCCTCCCCAGCCTGTCAGCCTCACGGGCAAAGGTGAAGAGGGGCAAGGACCAACCCCCAGCAAAGGCAGGCAAGGCGTCGGTGCCTCTCAGCACACCTGCACCCACCAGCACATTCTGCTATACAGCCTCACCCCCTCCCTGGAGCACCTCCCCCTTGCCCTGGAGCACTCCCTCCCTGCCCTGGAGCACCTCCTCCTACCCCGGAGCACCCCCTCCCTGCTCCAGAGCACCTCCTCCTCCCCGGGAGCACCTCCCCCTGCCCTGAAGTACCCCCTCCCTGCCCTGGAGCACCTCCCCCCTGCCCTGGAGCACTTCCCCCTCCCCTGGAGCACCTCCTCCTCCCTTGGAGCATCCCCTCCATGCCCTGGAGCACCTCCCCCTCCCTTGGAGCACCTCCTCCCCTGGAGCACCTCCTTCCTGCCCTGGAACACCCCCTCCCTGCCCTGGAGCACCTCCTCCTACCCTGGAGCATCTCCTCCTACCCTGGAGCTCCTCTCCCCTGCCCTGGAGCACCTCCCCCTCCCCTGGAGCACCCGCTCCCTGCCCTGGAGCACGTCCTCCCTCCCTGGAGCACCTCCCCCCTGCCCTGGAGCACCTCCCCCCTCCCTTGGAACACCCCCTCCCCTGGAGCACCACCCCCCTGCCCTGGAACACCCCCTCCCCGCCCTGGAGCACCTCCCCCACACCCGGGAGCACCTCCCCCACACCCTGGAGCAACTCCTCCTCTCCTGAGCACCTCATCCCCCACCCTGGAGCACCTCCCCCCTGCCCTGGAGCAGCTTCTCCTCCCCTGGAGCATCTCCCCCCTGCCCTGGAGCACCCCTCTCCTCCCACTCCCCATGCCCCCTCCATGGAAGGCCTCAGCGCTCTTGCCAGGGGTGAGTAGAATAAGGAAGGAGGCCCACAGGGCTACCATGGAAGCTGGATGATGTCCACACAGAGCTTCACGTACTTGTCTCTACTCTCATCTATATTTCGAACCTTCCATCTCACTAAGTGTCTTACGTAAGGACAAGCACAGCTCCTGCCAGTGATTCAGCTGAGACAAGATAGATGCCTGGTGTCACCGGAACACGGCCACCACAGGCACATGACGGACTGAAAAGAGACAGAGCATCTCCCAGGAGCCCACCTGCCCCTGGGGTCTGGGCAGACCACAGGGGGTTCCAGCCCCGCACAGTTTTGGGGAGTGGCCGAGAGTGGGGGTGCTCTGGGTGAAAGCCTGGGGGCATCAGAGCAGGTGGGCACTGTGTGCAACTCCCACAGGGAACGGTGGGAAACAGTCACCCACAATTGGCCTGACACCAACAGTAAACTTCAAGTTGAAAACGACCCTGGAAATTTAGTAGAGCAAACACCACGTCTCACCAGCCCCACTCCAGGCGGGCCACACTGGACTGTGGCCACCGCCCTGGCCCTCACCCTCATCATCAGGGCCCTTCCTGATCACTGGCTTCTGAACACAGAGCACCTCCCAGGCCCTGTGACAGGTGTGCACTGCCCCAGGGCTGTGGAAAAACTGAGGCAGCACACAAAAACCTCAACCTTCTTGAAACCTACAATCTGCACAGATGCTGACGTCTGTCCCCATACCACCTCCACTTGGCAGCCCCACAGAGCTCACACTCCTGGATCACAACCAGCTGCGGCACCTGGGAACTGACCTTTGAGAGGAGAGGTTTGCCAAGGTCAGCTTCTCGCCACGAAGCCCAGGCCAGATCACCAGGTGCACTGATCACACGTGACCCGCAGTGTTACTTTCAGGTTGAGACACAGCTCATAGAGTTAGTCTGCACACACGGTCTGTGCTGCGAGGGACCCCGGGCCTCCCCCTGCAGCCAGCTCTCAGGGCAGGCCCTCTGCAGGCCGATAAACAGCACCTGTCTGGCCCCTGCAGGCAGAGGAAACCAGGACAGCCACCTCCTACTGCCCAGGGGCCACCGTCCCCCTACTGAGCCCCACACCATCAGCCTCTGCTGCACGGGACCCTGCACAGGATCTCAGCGCCTGGGGAAGCATAAAGTACTAGCTGGTGAACACTCAGTGCCTGTGCTGACCGGCCAACAGGCAGGCCCCATGGGTAGATGACACAATTCTTACATCGAGAAGGCGCAGTCAGGCAGGGGAGTCAGCCCAGAGCAGGTGAACAGGCATTAAATCCACAATAAAAAATGTATGCCTGCTGTGTATCTCTGACAGAACCAGGGGACAGTGGTCTCTACTGGGAACCTACGTTAATCTTAAGGCAACACATATCACCTGGCCGCGTGTGCACAACTCGGAGCTCAGTGTGCTCTGCACAAAGTCCCCAGCAGCTCCGGAAGGGAGGGGACGCGCTGAGAACCGGGGGCGCCTCCATGCAGGTGCAGGCATTCTCAAGGACATATTGTATTTAATCCTTTACCTAATGATACAGAACCCGCCCCAAGTGCAAGGCCATGGCATCCTTAAGTTCAGCACTGAGCAAATGTGTAATGAGTACCTCGTTCGTGCCCGGCACTGGGGCAGCTGTGCACGGTGGTAGGGGCCATGCGGGGCTGTGGTCGACACTGGAGGAGGCACTGCAGCCAGAGTGGGAGTCAGGCAGAAGGCCCCGAGGCTACACTTCCGTCCAGCTGGGCATGTCAGTGGCTCCTGCCCGATAGACTCACATCTGCCCCAGGCGCACGCGGCTGAGTGGAAACCCCCTGCAGTGAGCGTCCAGACACACACACACAGCACCTTCATCTCACACCTGTGCTGCAACACTGCTCATCTTTTTTTTTTTTTAAGATTTTATTTTTCAGCCCCAATGTGGGGCTCAAACTAATAACCCCGACAGCAAGAGCTGCCCACCCTTCCGACTGAGCCAGCTGGGCACCCCAACAGATAAGCTTTCTAAATCATCTTCAGTACTAAGTTCCCGCCATTAGGACACAGCCCATGCCCTCAGGCCTCCCGCAGGCCTGGGTCCCCATGGCTGCAGACATGCAGGCCACCCACGGACATCACCCACAAGATCCTGGCCGCACATGTACATGTGCTTTCTCTTCATCCTTTCCCTGATTCGCTTTCCAGCTCAGATCCTGGGTCCCAGCCGACCACCGTCCCCTGCACACAGGACACCTGAGGCCTCCTGCCTCTTGAGTTATGATGACGGCCCCTCCTCATCACTCACCATCCGCTACCAGCCACCACTTCTCAGACCCGGAAGCCACAAGAACCCTCCTCCCCTCTTCCCAAAGCAGGGGTGGGGGGGCCCAGGGCGGCCCAGGCCCAAGCCATCGTCCTCGCTGGCTCCAGCCCCACCGGGCTGACACCTACCTCGTTCTCCATGGGACACGGACCGGCCAGCAGGTGTGTCCAAACAGGGACTTCGGGGAGGAACTTTAGGGAGGGACTTGGGAAGAGCGCTGGTTCCTCCTTGCACTGGCCATTTGCTCCTCCCTCCTCTGCTCACTCCTGATCGTGATGAAAACACGCTCAGATGGCAGCCCTCCCCCCGAAAGACACATATGAGAAACAGGAAGATGGAGACCACAGCTTCCTTCTGCAAACCCACTGAAGCCATTCAGCTCCGTCAACAGCATGAGAGGTGGGCAGCACGTCTAAGTGCCTGCAAAGCCTGAGAACAGCCGCGGGCACAGACAGACGGGAGCGGAGCCACACCCTCACCGCCTCAGTGTGTCCAGCAGGGCACACGGGCAGCCTCCCCACGCTTCCAGCTGGGGCCGCAGCTCGACCGAACCGCATGACTGCAGTCCTGCACCAGCGCGAACAAGAGTGAGTGAGCAAACCCAGAGCCCCATGGGGCTCCCCCCTCCACTGCTGGGGGGTGCCTCCTGGCCCTCAGCCTCCCCGCCCCCTGGGCTCCTAAGCTGGGGCCCCCACTGTGACCCTGAAGAGCGTGTCTCTGAGCAAGTTCCCGTCAACGTCTTCGGGGTCAAAGCCGCTCATGTGGAAAAGCAGAAGCCCATGAGCTGCCGGTGAAGGCCCTTGCACAGAACATTCCAGAACAGCCTGCCGACAGGGAAGGCTAGCAACTAAGCGTCTGGTGAGAGCGAGCACGTATGCTCATTGGTCAACAAACTCAACAATTACAACAGGTTTGTTATTTTTTTTTTTAATTTTGTTTTTTCAACGTTTATTTATTTTTGGCACAGAGAGAGAGCATGAACGGGGGAGGGGCAGAGAGAGAGGGAGACACAGAATCGGAAACAGGCTCCAGGCTCTGAGCCATCAGCCCAGAGCCTGACGCGGGGCTTGAACTCACGGACCGCAAGATGGTGACCTGGCTGAAGTCAGACGCTTAACCGACTGCACCACCCAGGCGCCCCTACAACAGGTTTGTTATTAGCATGAGCCCAATCCACGTGCTGACTTTCAACAGCCTTTTGCTCATGAAAGTGGCCATTTCCTGTGATTCCATTTAGACTGTGGCAAAGTTCAGTACTTCCCAATTCCGAGAAGACCAAAGCTCCAAGGCGATCACTCTGTGCCTCAGTTACCACCCGTGCACCCCGGATGGAGAAGGTGCCATAGCACAGGAAGGCTGCCGGATCAGACTGGCTGGAAGAAGACCTGGTCCTGGCTGGAAGGAGACCCGGTCCTGGCTGGACTGTCCCTTTATCTCCTTAGGAACTTGCGGCCGCACGCTGCCTAACCTCGGATTTCTCCTTCTTCCTCAAAGCCGCCCCCGCGAAGCAGGACCTCGTGGCCCTGGTCCCCACCTGGCTGATGAGAGCAGATGCGGGCTGGCCCCCCGACCCAGGCACAACTCCAGGAAGCCCTGGGAAGTGCCTACCTGCCAGGTGGCCTGCTCCCACACATACCACGGTTGCCTGCTGGATGAGAAAGAAACAGGCCAGTGAACACCTAGCAGACGCTGCAGAGAGACAAGGACGGACACATGCCCCTTGCAGGTGTCTGGGGAGGGCGTGGATGGAACCAGCCCACTAGCGGACCGTCCGGCCAATGTGCCCATGGCGCTAACGCTGAACCCCAATTAAACACCACACACCAGGCCCCAAAACAATTCCATTCTCGGTAGGGCTGTGACACAAAAACACTGTACTCAACGATCTTTGTACTTTGAACTTCATCCGTGAAGATGTTGTGGGAATCCGTTCCCTCTCCATGTCCCTGATTTTCCCTCTTGGGCCACAAAACCGAACATACGCACTACCAGTCCCTTTTTACTGAAGTTTGCTTGCCCTGTCCTAGAACACAAAGCAAAACATGAAAAACAAGACAAGAAACACTACAGGCCACGGACGCCAGACCCATAGCCTGTAGGTGATCCAGGAGGGGACAAGGGTGAGCATAGGGTCAAGGGTGGGTATGGCGACCCAGGAGGGGTCGGGAGGGGCATGACAATCCAGGAGGGGTCAAGGGGGGGCAGACTGGAAGGGACTCAAATTCTGAAGACAGTGCTAAGACACTGGCTCTACAGACTTGGAAAAGACCTTGTACGAAGGCCGACTGGGACAGATGGACCCCAGACACGCAGACCCAGCACCATAAAACTGCAGGGCTCCAACAGGGGACTTAAAGTGTTCCGACAAGAAAACGTGGAAGGGCTTCCCGTTCTGGAAGTGGAGCTTCCGTGGAGCAATTATTTTGAAGGGCTTCCCGTTCTGGAAGTGGAGCTCCGTGGAGCAATTATTTTGAACCTAGAAGTTCATACGAGGTCAAACTGTCCATCAAGTTCAGGCAGAGCAAGGTCAAGTTCATATGTGCAGTGCTGGGGAATGTTTATACCCCAAAAACTCTTGGGGAGAGGAGGGGAGGGGGATGAGGAAAGGAGGGGATGAGGAGAGAAGGGGAAGGGAGGGGGAGGGGAGGGGAAGGGGGGAGGAGGAGGAGGAGGGGAGGGAAAAGGAGGGGAGGGGGAGGAGAGGATGAGGGGAGGGGGGAGGAGGAGGAGGGGAGGGGAAAGGAGGAGGGGAGGGGGATGAGGAGAGGAGGGGATGAGGAGAGAAGGGAATGAGGAGAGGAGGGGAAGGGAGGGGAGGGGAAGGGGGAGGAGGAGGAGGAGGACATGTGAGAGGAGGAAGGTGGACACCAATGTCTGACCAGGTCCTAGCACTTTGGGGCTCATCACAGCGACCATAGAGCACCTGGCGTACCCCCCCCTCCCCGCCCCCATGACAGAAGCTGAGCACAAAGCTAAAGGAAACAGGCTGCTCCAGAGTTTGCTCCGGTCATCCTCCCTTCTCTCTGGTCACAGCAGCCACAGCAATGCTGATCCTTTACCATCACCCAACGTAACTGAGGACAATCCATGGCCATCGCCTTGCGGATGCTCATGTAGCCCACCCTCTGGCCAGTGGCAGGGGACAGCTTGGGGGAGACCCTGGGGACAGCTCAGGGGATGGCTCAGGGGAGACTTAGGGGAGAGCTCAGGGGACAGCTTGGGGGGAGAGATCAGGGGAGAGCTTGGGGGACAGCTCAGGGAACAGCTCGGGGGACAGCTCGGGGGAGAGCTTGGGGGACAGCTTGGGGGATGGCTTGGGGGAGAGCTTGGGGGAGAACTCAGGGGACAGCTCAGGGGAGCAGCTTGGGGGACAGCTCAGGGGACAGCTCGGGGGATGGCTCAGGGACAGCTTGGTGGAGAGCTCAGGAGACAGCTTGGGGACAGCTTGGAGGACAGTTCGGAGCACAGTTCAGGGACAGCTCAGACCGGGGAGGAGCCACCAGGAGCACTACTGCCCCTGCAGGAAAGCACTGAGGTGTTTGCTGGCGCTCGTTCTGGGGACTTGGTGACAGAGAGCGAGGAGATGAGCTTTTTGCATTTAAAGACCTTAGGAGTTCAGAGTGACAGTTCCAAATCCATCTGGGATGACAGGGTCACGGATCAGCTTCCTGGGCAGGCTGTGCCCCAGCCTCCATGACGAGAGTCCACACGTAACGATGCGAATGCAAGCACACTGCCACTTTATCCTCAAACACACACAGCAGGTGCAAAATGACACCAGGGTTATTACCAATAAGACAATCATAGAAAACAACTTGTTTAGGGCTTTTTTTGTAGGTCTCGTCCTTGGTGCAGAGCCCACTGGGGGCATGCGTCAAATGTCCACGGTTTAATTACCTCAAATAACTCTTCCCTGAGGGGTTATCCTTTTTGTTGGTTTACACCCGTTTTTTTAAGTTTATTTATTTATTTATTTTGAGAGAAGGTGGGGGCAGAAAGACAGGGAGGGGCACAGAGACAGACAGAGAGAGACAGAGAGAGAGACGTCCCAAACAGGCTCTGCACTGCCAGCCCAGAGCACACAGGGCTCCATCCCACGAACCGTGAGACCACAACCTGAGCCAAAACCAAGAGTCAGACGCTTAACCGACTGAGCCACCCAGGTGCCCCTATATCATTTTTAATACACATTTTGCTTTTCGTTTCCAAGTGACATTTTAAGAAGCTTTTATTCAATTTGTAGTATTACAGAACATTGGATGGTTGTGGTCATGAGGCTTATGCTAAGCAGTCCCACTCTCCTTGCCTCCAGGTGACCACTTACAAACCATCAGAGTGAGTACACCCACACGCACGTCCTGGGGCCCGCTCACAGGGCTCTCTGGTCATGCCGCCCTGACAGCCGGCGTGTGGGCGCAGCGCGGTTTGGGGAACGCGCATCTACACGTGGCACATGGCCACGATGCACAGCTCAGGGCACAAACTGCTCTCCACTGCTGCCAGCAGGTCCCTGGGCGGTCCTCGGAAGTGGGATGCTGGCTCAGTCAATGCCACGGCGCCCTGTCAGCTGAGGGGTTTCCGCGGACCTGGGGGGGAGGGACTGATGGCCAGAGGTGCTCTCGGTTTGCATTTCTGTTCTAAGGAGTCTGAGCTGTGTCTTCACACATCAAAACCCTTTGGCGTTTCTCTTTCCATGAGCTGTCTGTTCCCACGTCTTGCCTGTTTCTCCTCTCAGCCCCGGGCCTCTGCTCTGCCTTCCATGTGTTATTTACGAGATGTTCACCTTCCCTGTTAGAAGTCACAGGTCTTGTCCTCTCCACCTGTTTGACTTTTTACTCTGCTTATGTGTATGTTACTGCTCAACTAGTTTGTTTCTCACTTCAGTCTCTGTCCATCTGCTGTTCGTCGGCACAGAGTACGAAGGACGCACGCGTTTTACCCTTCTGTGTGCGGCCCCGCGCCTGTGGCAACTCCTCGGGGGAGCGTGAAGTTGAGTCTTTGGGCTCCAGAGAAGAGACGGGTGGCATCTTCGCGGGGTCCCGGGGGGACCAACACACTCACGGGGCCGCCATCCCGTCCAATCACGAGACGGGTCCTGTTTCCGCCAGCGCTGGTCTGTTTCAGGAGTCTGTCTTGCGGACAATTTCGGCCAGGTCTGCTCTCAGCCCAGAGCACCCATGGGCAGGGCCCTCTCTATTACAGGCCAGCGGGCCGAGCAGAGCCAGCGACACAGGCTCCCCACCGCCCACAAGTGCCTGTGCTGACGTGAGCGCTGGTGCTGGGGTGCTTGGCAGACAAGGCTCAGGGCACCGATGCTGCCACGCAGTAAGGCCGTCACCCCTAGAGGGGCCAAGACACACGACAGAGCCCAAGTCGGGCAGAAGCCACGGTGCATGGAGCCCCCAAACGGCAGGGCTGTTGCCCCCACGCCACCCGGCTAAGTAACTGGGCCTGGACGTGCCGCCACCACTGCTGGCCCCTCATGCGCCCTCTGAGGAGGAGACAAGGAGCAGCCCGTCGCCGTCTGACCTCTCCATTGACTGCACGACGCCCGCACGTGCCAAGTGACGGTGGGCCTCATTCTGGGGGGAGTCCTGGCTGATTGATGACCTCCAGAGAGCACCACCTGCAAGGGTACCAGGTGTTTCTGCACTTCTGCCTAAAGGGCAGGTCGTGACAAAGGCGAAGGCAATGGCCCAGCTTCCCCAGATCACCCCGAGCCACCTGGACAGGACCACGGACAGCCCCACACAGGCGGGCCCCACAGCCACCAACAGCAGAGGGGACACCCAACATCGCACAGCCTCTCGGGAGACACAGGAGGCTTCGTCCACGTGTGGGTTTTCCACAGCTTCCTCCCAGTGTGGCTGGAGGCGAGCAGCTCCCCACCACCCACCAGGGACCAGTCCCCCCGTTTCTGCCCCCCTCGTTCCCTCCCTATGCGTGGCCCTCATGACCTCTTGTCTCTGCCCCTGATGATGCCAAGTTCAGGGTCACTTGGAGGCGAGGGTGTCACTGTCCCCTGCCTGATCCCCCTCTTTCTCTGGCCCGGCGTCAGCCTCGGCTCACCCTCCCTTCTCATTCTGCCTCAGGCAGCGAGTCCCCAAAGGACCAGAGCACCTTCCAGAAGCTGCTGCACATCAGCGCCACCGCCCAGCTGGAGCACCCTGAGTACACGGGCCCCCTCCTGCCGGCCTCAGACTGGGTGCCCGGGCTCTTGGCCTGTGATGGGAAGGCCACACCCCTGCAGAAGGAACTGCGGGACACCCTGCGGGGGCTGCTGGGGAGCCCCAGCAGGGGCAGCTTCGCGGTGGCCACGCAGTACGTCTGGGTTCTGGGTGAGGCCCTCTCCGCAATCCCCTGGTGGTGGGCACGGGGCTCGTTCTGTCCAGGACAAGGGACCAATAAGGGGTGCCACTCCTTCCGTGGCCAAACCCCAACAACGGATGAAGCAAAACAGGGGGTCAGACAACCATGTCCCACAGCTGAAGGCAGGCACTGGGGACACAAGGCGGGCCAGGCATCCAGGACCTCCCTGCAAAAGTCAAATCATGCCCCTTCCAAAATGCTGTGCCACTGAGGAGATAAGCACGAGTTTCTTATGATGTGTAGGATCCAGACACTCAGGAAGAGCTCTGGAAATGAGGGTTCCCAAGCAGGATGCTCCGGGAGATCCATGGCTGTCGCATGGTGTCTTCTCTGCATGCCCCAGGTGATAAAACACCGCTGACAGGGTGTGCTGCAACCGGGTTTTCTCCCTCTGGTAATTACAGCAAAATTTCAGCTATAGGAGCAAATTTACGATAACGCTTCACACAGACGCAGAAGGGTCACCCCAGAAATAGGGTCCGCGGATGTCTCTTTGTAATAGGCATTAAAACACAACAGAATCTTCAAGGGATGCCCACAACCAGTTACCCTGATGCCTCCACCTTCTTCCAGGACAAGTAACTCCTCACAGGTGAGCTCCACCTCCTGCTTGTCTCTACACAGGCCAGATGTAGCTACAGAAATCTGTGCTGGTCACCAAGGAGCAGCCTAGCAGGGGTAGGCAGGGTGGGCCCTACTTGTCCAGCAACAAGAGGACCACGTGACAAGGTGAAGATAGCAAGGAGATGGAAGAAGGGCCCTTCAGAGAATCCACTCATTTTGCAAAGTGCACATCCTGACCCACCGCCCTGTGCTCCTTCTAACAGCACTCACTCTCTCTATTTCATGGCACTAAAAGCTCCCCCAGCAGATGGTGAAGGAGTTCTGGGAAGGCAGTGACAGTTTCCCAGAAAGCCCTGCACTCAGTGAGCACTAAACCAGTGTTTGCAATGAATGAAACCAAAGAAATACAACTGTGCACAAACACAGAAAAGAACGCACATGTAAGAAAGCCACCTGAAAAGCCCTAATGGTTGTTTCTAGAAGATGGGATTTTTTTTCCATTTATTTCTTAAATACATTTTGCTACTTTTTCTCAGCTGTGCGTTTTTCATTTCATTTTGGAAAATAAATCCCCAAATTATTAGCAAATACCATTTCCACCTATCGGCTTGACAAGCATTCAACAGTCTGATCCAGAATCAAAACCTGTACTGCTGTAGGGAACAACTTACAGGTACCTACTAAAATTACAAATGTACGTAAGCCTTCCTGACGATTGCATTTTGGAGAACTAATCCATGGAGACAGTACACACGTGTGAAAGGTTAGTAGACAGCCAATCTCTGCATTTTCTGTTGGAGCAAAATGACAATGTAAAATTCTATAAATAGGCTACTGTTCAATTATGAATCCTATTAATCCAAGGGAAAATGCCACTGAGCCCCAAAGAGGAGTAACAAATGCATAATGAAAGCTCTCCAAAAATACGCTGTCAAGAAAAATAATCCACAAGAGGTTACTAGTCCCCTCATAGAAGTAACAACACCCCCACAGCAGTGAACACATCCACTGACCAGATCTTGGTTTCTAGAAACCACCTCCACTAAGAACAACCAGGCCCCTGGACAAATGTCTGGTTCTGGGCTGGGGCAGGAAAGCTGCAGATTAGCCCAGAACATCTTGTAGCAAATGTAAGCAAGAGCTCATAGAATACTGGGGACTGGTCAAAAGCCACCAGCCATGCAACAATGTGAACACACTTAACATGACCAGACTGGCGGGGCACGTGGATGGCACGGGCGGTTAAGTGTCTGTCTTCAGCTCAGATCATGATCTCACGGTTCTTGGGTTTGAGCCCTGTGTCAGGCTCTGAGCTGTCAGCACGGAGTCTGTTTGGGATTCTCTGTCTCATCTCTCTCTGCCCCTCCCCTGCTCATGCTCTCTCTTTCTCTCTCAAAAATAAATAAAGATTTAAAAAAATGGTTAGGGGGCGCCTGGGTGGCTCAGTTGAGCGTCCGACTTCAGGTCGGGTCATGATCTAATGAACAGTGGGTTCAAGTCCCGTGTCAGGCTCTGTGCTGACAGCTCGGAGCCTGGAGCCTGCTTCAGATTCTGTGTCTCCCTCTCTCTCTGTCCCTCTCCTGCTCTCACATTGTGTCTCTCTCAAAATTAAATAAAGATTTAAAAAAATTTAACAATAAGTAAATAAATAAATATACAAATAAAGTTAAAACGGTAAAAGGTAGGTGATGGGTTTTTTACCACAATTAAAACTAAAATGACACCAGGGGCACATGGGCGGCTCAGTCAGTTTAGTATCTGGCCTCTTGATTTCAGTTCAGGTCATGATCTCATGGTCTGTGGGCTCAAGCCCCGCATCAGACTCTGCACTGACAATGCGGAGTTCCTTTGGATTCTCTCTCTCTCTCTCTCCCTCTCTCTCTCTGTCCCTCATGCTCTCTCTCGCTCTCAAATCCACAAACTTTGATAAATAAATAGACACCAGAGCCAGCCTAAAGTGGCTCCCTTTGGCTGAGTTTGGGACAATTTGAACTTAAAAGTAAATAATGATAATAAAAGATTATAGCCTTGTAAGTAAAATAAGAATAGACTTTAAGATGCAGAAACCTGGCAAGTGATGGGTCAGTGTCACCAGAGAGCAAATCAGCGTCAGTTAGCAAGTGTGGATGGGGTCTGAGAACCAGGCAGCAATACTGGACTGATGCTAATTTTCCTGATCACAACAGTCTGACTGACGCTGGAGGGTCCTTGCACCTGGGAAACACACATTGAGGGCAACAGGGTCATGGGGCATCACGTCGGCAATCAATTCTTAAACGATTTAGAAATGTTAACAGCCGGGGAGTTTGGGGGGAAGGTATACAGGGACTCTGTGTGCTAGTTATGCAATTTCACGCACAATTAAAATTATTTCAATATAAAAAAGCAAAAAACAATTGTTTTGTTTTTAATTTTTTTTAACATTTATTTATTTTTGAGCGACAAAGAGAGACAGAGCATGAATGGAGGAGGGGCAGAGAGAGAAGGAGACACAGAATCCAAAGCAGGCTCCAGGCTCCGAGCTGTCAGCGCAGAGCCTGACACAGGGCTCTATCCCACAAATCGCGACACCATGACCTGAGCCAAAATCAAGAGTTGGATGCTCAACCAACTGAACCACCCAGGCACCCTGAAAAAAATCAATTGTTTAAAGCAAAAATGATAATGCTGGCTTTACAACACGTACAGGAATAAATCAGGAGCTAGACTGTTGACAGTCTCCCGCAGCAGGACAAGAAAGAACATGGCAGGGCGCCTGGGGGCTTGGTCGGTCAAGCATCTGCTGCTTGATCTCAGCTCAGGTCTCAACCTCAGGGTCATGAGTTCAAGTCCTGTGTTGGGCTTCACGCCAGGCAAGAAGCCCACTTAAAAAAGGGGGGGGAGCATGGCAGTGATTTGTGGCTGTCTGTGCACCCTACAGCCCCCACAGCAGGCCAAACTAGAGTGGTTAGCAATACAACAGAACCCTAAAAATACTCGATCCCAAAGACTAGAAGGGAGGATCAAAGCACAGAAGAGAAACAGGAAATGAACAGTGAAATGGCTATCAATAATTACATTACCTGTGAAGGCAAAATTAAAAGGCACACGTTGTTAGACTAGATTAAAAAGGCGTAACAACCACACAAGCAGTACGTGGATTATAACAGATGCAGTTTAGATACAAAGCTATAGACACACTGGGGGACACAGTATGCCCACGTGCAGTCGAAGAAAGCTGGTGTGGTTCAACAGCACAGAACATGAAAAGTTTATGACAGTGCTTTCCAACTGCACATTGTGACTAGCCATTAGGAGACCACCATTTGTTGAGTTTTGGTATAGTATCGATAACAAGCCAGGGCACCTGGGGGGCTCAGTCAGTTATGTGTCCGACTCTTGATTTCAGCTCAGGTCATGATCTCACAGTTCATGAGTTTGAGCCCCACCTGGGGCTCTGTGCTGACAGCTCAGAGCCTGCTTGGAATTCTCTCTCTCCCTCTCTCTGCCCCTCTCCCACTTGCTGTCTCTCAAAAATAAGTAAACATATTTATAAAAAAAAAAAAAAAAAAAAAAAAAGGAAAAACCACCACTGGGGCACCTGGCTGGCTCACTCAGTAGAGCATATGACTCTTGATCCTACGAGCTGGAGTTCGAGCCCAACCCTGGGTGTGGAGCCCTTTAAAAAACTAATAAAGCAATGATTTTTTAAAAAAATCAAAAAAATTAAAAAAAAAAAAAAGAATCCACCATTATCTGAAAAGGCTATTAAAATATTTCTTCCTTTTCCAGCTACATATCCGTGTGAGGCCAGATTTTCTTCATACTTTTCATCCAAAACCACATATAGCAACAGACTGAATGCAGAAGCAGATATGAGAATCTAGCACCCTTCTATTTACCTAGACAATAAAGAGATTTTCAGAAACGCAAAAAAAAACAAAAACAAAAAAAAAAAAAAAAAAAACCAAGCTGGTGTGCCTATATTAACATCAGGCAAAGTAGATTTCAAAACGAGAAATAATACCAGAAATAAAGATGGTTGTTTCACAATGAAAAAGAGTCATTTCCACGACACAATGATCCTGAATGTGTACGTCCTTTAGAAAAAAGATTGAAGCCAAAATGAACGGAACTACAGAAAACAAACCCAGGATGATCGCCCGAGATCTGAGCGCCCAGTCTCGCAGTAGCTGCCACAATTAGGTTACAAAGATACTGGGAAGCCGTGGGGCAGTGTCTCAAAGTTAAAACGTGGTTACCATATACTTGGCAATGCCAGCATTTGGTATTTGCCCAAAAGAAACGACAAGATACAACCACGCACTGACTTGCTCGCAAACGTTCTGAGCTCCTCCTAAGAGCCTGAAGCTGGAACGGACCCGAAGGGCCGGCGGCAGACGAACGCATCAACATGCTGTGCTCTCTGCGCACAACAGAGCGCCACTCGACACAATGGATGAGTCTCAGAGCCGTGATGCTGAGTAACGGGGTCCAAGCACACAAGAACGTGTACTGCGTGAACCCACGTGTGAGGTTTGAGAACAGAAAGTAACCCCGCAGAACTCTTCCAGAGTGGACACGATTGGCACGGTACCCGCCCCAGGGATGGCACGAGGGACTTTTCTGAGTGAGGGAAACGGCCTACATCTTGGCAGGGGTTTGGGCTGTATGTATGCACAACTGTCAAAATTTAGCTGACATGCACACTTCGCTCTATATCGGTTGCACAGAGAACTGCAAAAAAAAACTGTAAACAGCACTGAACTCTAGCTAATGATGTGCACGTTGCCATACTCAGATCGAAGCGAATGATGTCTCAAGTGTATCAGGAGGACAAAGTGAGTTGATGGGGGTCCAGACAGAAGCAGAGGAGTAGGTACGGGACAAGACAAGCACAGCAAACGTTCACGGTAGAATCTAGGGGGTGGGCGGACAGGTATTTACTGTAAAATCTTTCAACTTCAGTGTATTCAAAAACGTTCATAATAAAATACTGGGGGGCGGACTGTACACTCTCCCTCCACGGAGGGGGCTGAAGATTCAGTGCTGGGGGAAAGGAGCCTCGTAACAGGGCCAGAAATGGGTCTGACATCAGGGCACACAAGGGCAGATCGGCTCCGGCCACTGCTCCCCCGCCAAACGTGAACTGGTTAGAGCCATGTATGGTGACGTGTCTACTGGCACTTAGACCTGGGACGTTTCATGACATGTGACACACAGGATGACAGACCTGACACATAGGCATGAAATCAGTGAACTGTGTCCCCACCAGGTCTACAGCGAGGGATTCTGAACCACGCCTGAGCGCAGGGAGGCTGTAACAATACCCAGGAGGCATAGTGGATTTGGGGAAAGACACCGCGTGCAACTCTAACCATAGGACGGACCGTAAAGACTCAAAGACAGAAGTCTCCTTCTCAGAGTCACATGGGACAGCAGGTCGAGCAGTCCACCACGCACGAGTGCATGGTGCCACACCCGTCCACACCAGCCGCTCTTTGAGAAGTCCACTGTTCTTCCCGCCTCCCGAGTTACAGGACACCCAGCACCCTAAGCCTCAGACAAAAGCCCCAGTTCCGACTGCCTGCTGCACCTGGCGAAGGGGATGGTTTCCACTGCTCGGATCCAATGCCCACAATCAGGTGCCCCAGTTCTTGGCAGCCTGGCCAGAAACTGCTACTTTTACAGTGCCAAGAGGAAACAGTGTAACATTTCTGGCACTGGCTGGAGCTGGAGGGGGGGGATTTCCTTTTTATTTGTCCACTGACAAATCCAAAGCGGAGCTCCCTGCGGAACCATTAAAACCAAGCTGCCGTTCCTGGGCTGAGAGATGGGGAAGGGCAGAGACATGTACCTGTGCAGACCACGGGGCAGGACGAACACCCTCAGTCCGCCCCCCGCTGCAGACCTCCAGGCACCCAGCCTGTCATGGGCTACACATCCCGAGTGTGCGACACATCATCCTGCCACTGAGTGGCTCATCCGTGTCTGAGGGGTCAGTGGGGACAATCAGAACCCCTGGGCTACATTGAGACCACTCCCCCCCCAACAGAGTTCGAGCACAGACTCTGGCCACATCATCCTGACGTCTCGAATGGCCTTGACAAAGCACCAGACCAGGTGGCTCAGACAACACAGTTATTCTTTCCCAATCCTGCTCGTCCCAGATCCAGGCGCAGCCGGGCTGGTCCCTCCCGAGGCCTCTCCAGGGGGTGCAGATGGCCGTGTCATCTCCGTATCCTCACGTGGTTGTCCCTCTGTGCATGTCTGTGTCCCAGCTGTCTTTCTATAGGGACACCAGTCACATTGGAGTAGAACCCACATTCGTGACCTTGTTTTACCTCCATCACCTCCTCAAAGACCCGTCTGCACCTACACACCAGCTCTGGGGTGCTGGGGGTCCAGGCTTCCCCATGAGGACTGGGGGGCCCTGGTCCAGCCCATCACAGCTGGGGAACAGGCTGGATGAGGAGAAGACCAATGATGTTTGCACTCAGGGCACAGGAACTCTAGTACAAGATTGTCTCCATGCCTGCACCTGACGTCTTCATAACAACAGGGTCTTGCGCACACTCATCAAAGCTTCCTCCGACTTCACTCTCATCTGCCCTCTGAGCCACATCTCCAGCTCAGTGGCCACAGAGCTCATGTGTCCCCTAGCGTCCAGTCCAGCACATGGTCAGTTGCCAACAAACAGTTCTTAAAGGCGTACGAAAACCTCCGGGGTCTTCTGCTGCAGCTGGGACCCAAATCCCCCCGCTCCACTGGGCCCAGGCTGTCCCTGCACCTCCCCCGCTGCTGAGCGTCATGAACTGGTGCCCACGTGAGACAGGCTGCTGCCCACCGTGTCTCTCCCGACACAGTGGCACTGGCCCCCTCCTTCTCCAATGACGTGTGAGAGGTGATGGCCCCAACAAGTGCAGTGTCCTTAGCCCTTCTCCTCACTGCACGTGGCAGGTCAAAGGCGCTGGGATGAATGAACTGGAAGATGCTGTGTGTTAAACCTACAGTCTGACTCCCACCACAGAGCCGGGCTGCCGACAGAAATGAAGAAACGTGAGACCAGCGGTCACTGCAGTGACCAAGCGCACTGGGACAAAAGGCACTCGTCCCTGACCTCACGGGCAGAGGGCTGACGGCATTCTCACCTCAGAGCCGCGCCCATCACGGTACCGTTGCTGAAAGAGATGTTTTCCTCCACACGACATTCCTCCCGAATGATGCTCAGAGCAGTAACAGCCAAGCCCTGCAAGGTTCTGGCGCCTTCAGACTCTAAAGCACGGTGGCCAGTGGATCACGGAATCTGACTGAAGGTGGCAGGGATTCCACGTTCCTCATGTTGAAAATTAATAAATACAGGATACTATCTCAGGGCACCTGGGTAGCTCGGTGGGTTGAGGGCTGGACTCTTGACCCTCAGCTCAGGTCCTGATCTCATGGTCGGTCGTGAGTTCAAGCCCCGCGACAGGCTCCGCGCTGGGCGCGGAGCGTGTGTAACACTCTCCGATTCAGAGAGGAATGAGCCTCACAGTTGCTGGTCTCCCCGGACTCACCTACTGGCCGCCTGACCTACAGTCTCTGCCAGGCACGTCGTGCACTGCTCTTCCCGCCTCCTTGCTCAGGGCGCCACATGGTCACACAAGAATCACCATGAAAACCACCCGAGAGGAAAGATGAAACAAGGCATTCACCCCAAGTGCCTTTGGCTAATTCACCTCAGCAGTTCCGGCTGCGACAAGGCGTGACCGGCAGTTTTTTAATGGGAGGGAAGGGAGAACAGAATAAAAAAATCAGAGTGTATTGCTTATATTAAGCACCAAAAGTTTCATTTCAGGTATACAAACATTTGCACACACACACACACACACGCCCGTGGAGAAGGCTCTCTGACGGCTGGAGAGACGAACATATAAAGGCATTGGTCCAGGGGCACGTGGGCAGCTCAGTCAGTTAAGTGTCCAACTCTTGATTTCAGCTCAGGTCATGATCTCACAGTTCACGAGTTTGAGCCCTGCGTCAGGCTCTGTGCTGACAGCTCAGAGCCTGGAGCCTGTTTCAGATTCTCTGTCTCTCTCTCTCTCTCTCTCTCTCTTTCTCCCAAAAGAGTAAACATAAAAAAAAAATTTTTTTAATAAAAAAAAAAGAAAGGACAGGGCTGTACCTGGGGCCACTCTGTATGAAACCCACTCTGTTCTATTTATTCTCTGGCAGCTCACAGATTCCCATCCCGAGGAAATAAATAGGCCACGTTAGAACAAGCCTGAATAACTGCTTGACTGGGGTCTGAAGACCTGAAAAAGCCTATCAATCCATGTTTTTAAAGGTTAAATCTGGGGGTGCCTGGCTGGCTTGGCCAGTAGAACATGCAACTCGTGATCTCAGGGTCATGAGTTCAAGCCACGATGGGCCTAAGGGTTACCTTAAAAACCTTTAAATAAAAATTAAAAATAAGGGTCAAATCTGCATTTTTTGAGGGAGCTAACTTGAAGACAGAATTTATGTTAAATTTTTTAAACATTTACTCTTTTTTTCTTTTTTTTTAATTTTTTTTTTTAATGTTTTACTTATTTTTGAGACAGAGAGAGACAGCATGAGCAGGGGAGGGGCAGAGAGACAGGGAGTCACAGAATCGGAAGCAGGCTCCAGGCTCTGAGCTGTCAGCACAGAGCCCGATGCGGGGCTCGAACTCACAAACTGTGAGATCATGACCTGAGCCGAAGTCGGATGCTCAACCGACTGAGCCACCCAGGCGCCCCAAACATTTACTTTTAAGAAAGAGACAGAACACGAGCAGAGGAGGGCAGAGAGAAAAGGAGACACAGAATCCAAAGCAGGCTCCGGGCTTTGAGCTGTCAGCACAGAGCCCGATGCGGGGCTCGAACTCACAAACCGTGTGATCATGATCTGAGCCGAAGTTGGATGCTTAGCCGACAGAGCCACCCAGGCGCCCCTGAAGAGAGAATTTACATGCCCAAATTGTACTTTCATAAAATTAGCACTCGTCCCTGACCTCACGGGCAGAGGGCTGACGGCATTCTCACCTCAGAGCCGCGCCCATCACGGTACCATTGCTGAAAGAGATGTTTTCTGCTATTTTAGCTATTGAGTTCTGTGTATCAGGTTTTAATTTAATGTTTATTTACTTTTAAGAGAGAAAGAGAGACAGAGTGCGAGTGGGGGAGGGACAGAGAGGCAGACACAGAATTCAAAGCAGGCTCCAGGCTCCGAGCTGTCAGCACAGAGCTCGATGCGGGGCTTGAACTCACAAACCGTGAGATCAGGACCTGAGCTGAAGTCAGACTCTTAACCGGCTGAGCCACCCAGGTGCCCCACTTTGTGTATCAGTTTTAAAATAGATTAATCTGGTTAGTTTACCCCAATGAGAACAACATAAGCACCAAATTTCGTGAGTTGGAAGTGACCTCACACTGAATGGAGGAGCGGAGCAGTTATGCCTGGCAGACAGCAACAGAGAAAGTGTGCTAAGTGGTGGCCTGGATGGGAACTCGTGTCCCAGAGCCGGCTGGGACCGGCACCACCACCCCCACCCCTCCCCACCCCCTGCCCCCAAGGGAAAAAGAGGTAGGGCAGTGGCAGGATACAGAGAAACACTGAAGCCTGACTTGGACAACTATGTAACAAGAGATTATCTTCTCTAACAGAGACAATGAAATTCATCTTTAACCTTCTCTCTAGCCTGAATCTCTCTTGAGTTTTGCTGGCTTGTCACTTCTATTTCAAAAGCTCAGGAATGCCTCACTGATTTCCCGTCTCTCTCAACACTGCTGAATATTCTACTGTTTCTACCAAACCTGCTAGAAGGAAGGCTCTAGAAAGAATTCAGCCTACCCTATGCTTCCCCATCATAGACAGGTTAGCATCCATTCAAAGGGAGTGACTCTCCTTAGCCAGCACCATCTGGCCTGGGTGTGAAATATACCTGGAGGCCAAGACTGGTGCTGTGCTGGGACACAACTCCTCTGGCAGCCATGCACTGGGGACAGGCCCTGTCCTGGGCGTCCCGGCCCACCTGCTGCCTGCCTGCAGCAAAGCAGAATGGAGTGCACTGACTCTTCTGGAGCTTTCCCCCCAGGTGGGCAACCTCCCTCTGCAGTCTGGCGCTTGCAGGCTGAATTACTTTCTTGGGCTGTTTACCAGACTTAACCATCTCTGTAGGGAACTGCAAAACTGGAAGCGAGAGTGCTCACAACACAGTCCGGAGAGAAAGTGAGGACAAGCTGGGCACGACCCCCTGAAGACCCCCGCTACTGGACCTCAAATACAGCCTTTTTAAAACGGGGCGCCTGGTAAAGCACGGTGCTGCAGAGGGGTCATGGAAGGTCATGGCCGGGGCCAGCTCCCGCTGCGAAGCTCGGAGGACCCACCAAGGTCTGTGTTAAGCTCGCGCACGGAGTGCACACTAGCGAAACTCTGCAGAAGACAAATCCTTTAGCACTAAGACCCATTTTCCAGCTTACCCCGCTGAGCGTACCAACGACTCCAGCCTATAATTAAAGCCACACTTTTAAAACTGCAGGAACTAAGTACGGCGCCTCCTGAACTATGTCCGAGACACAACTGCCAAATGTAGCGTCACTGAAATCGTTCGGCTACACTCGGGCAGAGCAAACCTCGGCCGGCGAGCGGCTGCCCCGTGGGGTGCAGCCTCCGCTCCCACCCGGGTCCGCTGAGCAGCCCTTGTTGGGGCTGGCCGAACCCCCATTGTCCCCAGGGCTGCGGCCCCGGAAAACTTTGGGACCGGCTCCGCGGCAGCCCCCGGTCGCTGACCCGCGGGGATGGCCATGTGCAGAGCCCGGTTTGGGGGCGGGGGGGGGGTGCACTGGCCGGAAGGGGAGGAAAGGCGTGGCTCCTTCCTCCCCCGCCGCGCGGGCCGGGCCCAGGACCACCTAACCGCATTGTCCGGGGGCGCGCCGCCCACCCCCGGCCGCGCGCACCGACCCCCGCGGCCCTGTCCCGGGCCCGGCCGCGCGCGCTCCAGCTCCCGCCTGCCCGCCCGCCGACCGCGCTCCCCCCGACCTCTCCACGCCCGACCTCCAACCAGACCTCCCGAACCCCGCGCCGGCCGGCCGAAGCGCGACCCCGGGGGACCCTCCCAGTCCACCCCCGGCGCCGGCCCTTCCGCCCGGCCCCGGGGTCCAGCTCGCCCCCCGCTCGGCCCCCGGGGGGCGCGCGCCCGCGCACGCTCACCTTTTTGCCCTTCTTGCCCTCCTCGTCCATGTCGCCGCGAGCGGCCCCCGCGGCCCGGCCCGCCCCGGGAGCCCCGCGCCGCCCGTGGCCGCTACATGCTCTCCCGGCCCCGCGGCCGCCGCCGCCGCCGCTCCTGCGCCTCCCGCCCGCGCGGCCGCAGTTTCCGGCCGCGGCCGCCAGGGGACGTCCGCGCCCCGCACCCCGCACCCCGCACTTCCGGGCCGAGGCGCGGCCCCGCCCCGCGCCCCGCCCCGCCCCCACCCCTCGGGGCTGCCGGGGACGCTCCCGGCGCGCCCCGCCCCTTCGCGGCCGCGGGAGCGCGCCTGCCGCGCCCCTCTCCCGCCCCATTGCCCTTCGGGGGGGCTGAGAGCGCGCCTGCCCCGCCCCCAGCCCGGGCCCCGCCCCTCAGGGCCGCAGGAGTGGTTCCAACTTTTCAATTCTGCCGCCATCTTTAGGGCAGCCAATTTCCCGGCCTGCCTCGCGCTCGGGAAAGCCGCGCTCCGGCCCAATGGAAACAGGGGGCGGGGCCGGGGAAAGGGGAGGGGCTAGCCATAAGAGCAGGGTGTGGCTGGGGGAGGGGTCGGGCCTGCGAGAAGGGGCGGGCTACCAGGAGGAGGGCGGGCCGGTAGCAAGGTAAAGGCCAGGTGTGGAGAAGAGGCTGGCCTGGTGGGAGGAGCGGGGCTGTAGGGAAGGTGCGTAGCCGGTAGGAAAGTCGGGACGAGAAGGCAAAGGAGGTGGAGCTAGCAGGACGGGGAGGGCGTGGCCTGTGAGATGAAGCCGGGACAGGCGGGGATAGGAGGGGCTAGCTGGAAGGGGCGTGGCTTGCAGGAAGGTGAGAGCGGGGCCTGTAGGGAAGGGACGAGGCAAGAAAGTGGAGAGGGGGGAATGGGAAGGAGGCGGGGCTGGCACGAAGAGAAGGGTGGGGCCTATGAGATGGCGGCGAGGCCGGAGGGGTGGTGTGGGGCTAGCGGGAAGGGTGGGCGTGGCTGGCAGGAAGGCGGGGGCGGGCCATGTGAGTGAGTGCGAGCAGCCGGGTGGGGCGGGGCTAGCGGGGAGGGAGGGCGTGGCTGGCAGGAAGGGGCGAGGTCGGCCGGAAGGTGAGGACAGGAAGGGGAAGGGGGCAGGGCTGGTAGGATACCCAGGACTGGGCCTGCCGGATGGGTGGGCGGGGCCAACGGGAATAGGAAGGCGTGGCTGGCAGGAAGGGAGATTGGGGGCTGGGGGCGGGGCCATCGGAAGGCTTGGGCGGGGCCAGCGGGGCGAAACCGCTTCCTTTATCTTTCTCAATCTGCGCCTGAATTCGGTCTGCCTCAGCCGTGCCCTTTTCCGCGACTTCCTCTGCTGCAGTGCCTGTGTTGCTCAGACAAGCCCTCAGGAAGGTGGGGATGCAGTAACTAGCAACGGCTGGGTCCTATCAGAACAGTCACCGTAACAGTCAATGACCTTAAGGGTCACCAGGGTAACTGCCGCCTTTTATAGACGAGTCTGGAGAGTCTGGTGGTTTGCCCGCCACGCTGCAAGTGGGAGCCAGCAACAGGAGGACACTATTTTGCCACTAAGCCAAGCTGCTAGCAAGAAAGAGCCTTGCAGCACAGGGGTTCCTGGGTGGCTCTGTCAGTAAAGCGCCCAGCTTAGGCTCAGGTCATGATTTCACAGCTCGTGGGTGGCTCGTGGGTTACAGCTCCGGATCTGGCTGTGTGCTGCCAGCGTAGAACCTCTTTGGATCCTCTCTGTCCCTCCGAGCTCATGCCCTCTCTCAAAAATTTAAAAAAAAAATAGTTTAAAAAATGTTTTCAGAACCTTGCAGCACAGCTAGAATGTAAACTGATACCAAACAAACCATTACTTGTCTCCACTGATGTTTTACAATGTTGCTTGCTGCGCCGGTTGTCTGTGTGTTATCTCTAGCTCCGCGTTCACTCTCATTCCATGCACTGCAGGATGGAGCTGGGCCCTCTGAGCGCTCTTCCCCTGCCAGGTGGGCCATTGCCGAGGTGTGCCGGGGAAGAAACCCCCTGGAAGGCAGTGCGGGAGGAAGGGGCTTTGCTGCCCGGCTCCAGTGAGTTCCCTTGCCAGCTGCAGAACGAGAGGCCTCCCCGGAGCCCACCTCCCCGCACCAAGGACGGCTTCTTCTAGCTCCAGGTTCCGCGAGCACCCGACTCCGCGGTGCAGGCTGCCAGCACGCTGCTCCAGCTCCTGCCCTATAGCCGCAAAGGCGCGCCCCTGAACAGCTTTCCTGGCACTCCGGAGGGACTGCCAGACGTCCTGCCAGCGCTTCTCTGCCATTTGGTGAGCTGTAGCTAGGCTATCTCCAAGCAAGTTGGACCTCAGCCCTGGGGGTAAGGAGGTCTCTTCCCCCGGGGGCTTTATCCCAGCCCTCAGAATAGCGGCTCCTTCTTACCTCTACTATTCTCCCATTCTTCAGAGCTCTCTTTACTTTTACTGGCCTATCCCTTGGACCCTATTTGAGACAGATACCAAATAAATAGCTGGTCCCTAGTGCTCCCAAAGGTATTCCAGGCCCTTTGGCATATAGAGCAGAGGTGGGGGAAATGATCTTTCAGTCTTACATCTGCCTCGTTTGGCACCCACCCCCGCAAACATGAGCAGTGCAGCCCAGGGCTCCCACCCCAGCACAGAGGTCTGGTCTTCTGGGTCTCCCACTAACGTACCTTTTTCTATACTCTCAGTGGGTGGTGCAGCCCATAACACTACTACAGCTTGCGGTAGCCCATGTTTTAGGAAAAACCACTCTCCTCCTGTGTCTCCTTTACTCTTAACAGCTACTGCTCCTGCAGCGATTCTGACACCAGCTGTGTG
The DNA here is from genome assembly GCF_022837055.1 of Prionailurus viverrinus. Classification (NCBI taxonomy): domain Eukaryota; kingdom Metazoa; phylum Chordata; class Mammalia; order Carnivora; family Felidae; genus Prionailurus; species Prionailurus viverrinus. The sequence goes on along the minus strand of NC_062562.1, from coordinate 61,310,170 downwards.
ACACCAGATCCTGACACCCAGCAATTCTGTGACATCAGCTGGGTATCCCACTGTAACTCACTCTGGCACCATCCACCTGGAGACGGCATCAGATCCACAGGTGGAGGGCTTCATCTTGCAAGACCCCCTACACTTCAGATGCCAATCGCGAGTCCAAAGTGGTATCTGTGCTTCTGACCAATTGGCTATGAATATGAATTGGGGTTCCCATGACCCTCCCTCAGGTGCAATTAACTTGTTAGAGCGGCTCACAGAACTCAGAGAAAGAGTTCACAGACTGTTTACCAACTTATTATAAAAGGATATGACAAAAGCTACAGGTAAGCCTCCAGATGAAAGAGATGTCTGGACCAAGGTATAGGGACGGACACACGGGGGTTCCATGTCTCTCCAGGTCACCAATCCACCAGCACCACCATGTGCTCACCAACCCAGGAGCTCTTTGAACCCAGGGAAATAATGAGGACCCACCAAATGAGAACAAGAAAAGGCTATTTGTTCAGAGCCTGCGATAGTGAGGGAGTCACTCCATCACCTGGCCTGGTAGAGGCCCAGAGGCAGCAAGGGAGGGGGAGAGCTTCATGGTGGAAAAGGGGGACTCAGGGGTGCCCTGATGGGGGCTGTGGGCCTGAGGGAGCCAGAGATGAACTCTAGAGAAGTGGGGCATCTCCTGTGTTCGATTTTCTCTGGTTGGTCCTGAGTTGGACCCGGGAACAAAAATTAGGTAAGATGTCAGTTATTGACCGAGTCCTGGCCATCTGGCTTATTTGGACTGTCAGAGGGTATTGTATGGCTTTCTGGGTTGTCACCAGAGCCAGCAGTCCGAATTGCCCCAAGTCTGACTTCGAGCAGCCGGCTTCCTGGGCGGGCTTCTGCAGAGAGGCATTGGTTTTGGGCGGGCTGCTGCAGACCGTGGGCCTATTTTCATAAATGGTCTGGCCACTGGCCTCTTGTATATTCAGTTTCTCATAATAGGCACTGATGAGCCAGTGCAGTGTTAACAGAAAACATTTCTCCCAAGGTCACAACTCAGCTGTGAAGTGTCCTGACAGCCTCTTCTTACCGGTAACCTCCATAGCCTGCTCTGTGGCCCCACCTCATGAACAAAAATACCTAAGACCCAGTTACTAAGAGGTCCACACTTCGTGACAGCAACCATCTGAAGATGGCCCTCACTTCCCCTCTCCCCTCCTCAGAATTATTCAGTGCAACCCAAAACCTTACAAAATTCCCTCTCCAGTCTCCTCATGAGACACAATGGAGAAATCTCTAGGGTTCTCTCTTTGCAACAGGTTAATAAACCAGACCTGGTCTATTAGGTTTATCCCTAGTGGACTTGACTGTTGGGCATTTTCACCCATCTTCTCCTCCACTCAATCTTTGGATGCAGTTTTTCCCTCCTCCAGCCCCAGAATACTTTGTGTGTCCTGGTGCTAGAGTTAATTAGCTAGAGTTAATGTTAGGACATTTCCTCTACTAGACTATAAGGCCCTTTAGAGACTGTGTGGGATTCCTCTTTGTGTCCGAGTTCTAATGAGACAAATGATGTGCACCTGGCCAGACAAAGATGGACACAGTCTCCCCTGGCTAAGCTCTCGAGTGTTCAAGAAAGCCCTGAACAAGTGAAGATTTATCTTCAACTGACCCTCTCAAAGACAGTTTTCTATGGACTCATGTCTTGGCTAGATTCCAGCTAATTGGTGTGGGTTTTGTTTGTTTGAAGTTTATTTATTTTGACAAAGAGAAAGAGCGTGTGCACACACACACACGCACACACATGCACACACGGCACTTGAGCAGGGGAGAAGCAGAGAGAGAGAGGGAGAGCGATAATCCCAAGCAGGCTCTGCACTGTCAGTGTAGAGCCCGACTGGGGGCTCAAACTCACAAACTGTTAGATTGTGACCTGAGCCAAAACCGAGAGTCAGATGCTCAACAGAGAGAGCCACCCAAGTGCCCCCCCTTTTTTTAAGTGAATCTTTTCACTGTTCTGAAGGCTGACTTCAGTGTTTTCTTTCTTGTCCCTCTCCCCCATCCAGGATCTCCCTCATGAGACTAAAGAGCACATAACTAACGAGAGGTCTCCAAGTTGTTCTTGGACACATGCACCTCATACCATGCTGTGCCCATGACAAATCCAGTGGGTTGATTTACTCAGCAAAGAAAAGAATTTCAACTCACTTCGAGTGAATTCTCTTTGTAATTTCAAGTTTCCAGGCCTGTAAATGATAAAGGACCAAACCAACTCTAGATTGTGACAGTCCCTGTGGAGTACAGCCACCCTGAGTGGCCTCCTGTGGAAGAGACCCCGCCAGCTCCCCGTTGACATTTCCTTGGCTGTAACTCCTTATGTATTCTTCCAGAGCCAAATTGGTAATATTCTTTTCCAGGCATATATCCCAGTTGGCTTGGAAGAATAGTGGAGTTATTCTTTGGAGATGTGGATTTGAAGAAAGTTCTTTTCGATAGTCTGTTAAGTCGTTAAAATGATGCTGAGAGGTCTGTCTCCCTTTGTGCCTGTCTCATGCACCCTCCCTGTACAACTCAAGTGAGCTTTGGTTCTATGGTATTTAATGTTTCAGCACCCTTTTTGTTTTAGGTGTATTTATTTATTTGGCGGGAGGCAGAGATAGAAAGAATCCCAAGTAGGCTTAGAGCCATCCGTGCAGAGCCCAATATGGGTCTCAAACTCACTAACTGCGAGGTCATGACCTGAACCGAAGTCAGATGCTTAACTGACTGAGCCACCCAGAAGCCACTGGCACTTTCTTATTCTTTGGAAAACAGTTTCCATAGAGCATCGTCTCCTCTCTAGTGAATTTTGTTATGATTTTAGAAAGAAGCTCTTCTCTTTCCGTCCTGGGGAGAGCCCACCTTTTTTGGTCACACATATACACCCACACCCTCACACCGTTTCTCTATCTCGTGGCAGACTCACGGAAGGCAAACAGCACCAAACTCTTGAGCTAGAAAAACCTAGCCTTCCAGGAGATCATGAGCAAGCCTCCTAACCTCTTTCGGTAAATGTTATTTTCCATGTGAGCAATCTGGAAGTAAAACTCCTGCCCCGTCTCATGAGATTTAATAAAATACATAATGGGATTCGTATACGCTGAAGTGCTTGAATGGAATTAGCAGGTGCCGTAAGTAAAATGAGTTTCGAGCACTGCTCAGCTCTTCTTTACTTACAGAACTCCGTTCTCGCCTTGCGAGCCTGATCCCTGATCCCACACCCCTGAACGTGCAGTCCGTGCCCCCGGTCCCCTCGGAGAAGGCCCTACAATCTCCGACCAGCCGCACCCTTTCCGGCTTCAGTACCTTCCCCGGCGCGGCCCTCCCAACCCAGTCAAGCGCTCCACAAAAGCAGAAGAGAAGGAAATACTTTTATTTCAGCGAAAGAATAGACCGGGACGGGCTGCGCACCACTGGCAAACCGCTCACGGGAGGCGACGACAAAGAAAGCGCTCTCGCGCTCAGCCCAGCGGGACCGGCCCTGCCCGCCGGCCGTGCGCCCTCCCCGCGCCGGGACCCCGGATCCCTGAGCCGTCAGGGACACCACTCGAGCGGAGAGGGCCGTGAGGCGGAAAGGGGGGGGTGCGCACCCCGACGGGAGCGGACAGGACGCGGGCCCCCCCACTCCACGCCCCCGCGGCCCCGGACAGCCGTTACCCGACTTCCGCCCGCGTCCTCCCGGTGGCCGACTTCCGGCGCGCTGCGTGACGTCATTGCGGCCGGCTTCCGGCGCGCTGACTTGTGCTCGGCGCTGCCATGTGTCGCTGGCGACGGGAGGCTGCTGGGCGGCCTGGGCATCCGAGGCCATCGCGGGTACCCGGCGGCGCTCGCGCCCTGCTAAGGCCAGAGGAGGATCGGCCGTGGGGGCAGCGCCGCGGGGATGGGGTCGCGGCCGGGGGCGGCGTCCCGGCGCCGGCTGACCGCGTGTCCTCCTCGCGGCGCTGCCTCGGGGAAGTGACGCCGCTCACGCCGCTGCTCCCCGGCCGACGGCGCCCGCCACCCCGCTTTCACCGGAAGCCCTTGCGGAATCCGCCGAGTGTGCCCGGGGGTCTCGGCCCGCCGTTCCGGAGACTGATCGCAGCTGGAGAGTACTTGCCGGGAAGACTGGCAGGAGGGCAGCTCTGGGTAATGACCGGTCGTACGGCTGTTTCTCTGTTCTTGGAAGTTGAGGGAGTTCCGCTCAGGAGCTCCAGGGTCGTGGGGGACAGCGTTGAAGGTAGCCCCTCCCGTCTGGTCTGCAGGCCGGGCCGGTGCCCCAGGCCTAGGGGCTTTCGGGCGGGTGAGCGGCAAGCCTCCAGCGTGCCTGGGTCTGAGGTGGCCCCGTGCATTCCTTCAGTGCTTGCAAGAACATTGGGAAACGGTTTGAGGCCTTGCCCTGCTCCATCCAGAGCAAGGTTATAGACATTTCGAACAGATGACCGCGTTTTTTCCATTTCTGATGTGCTGCACGTTGTAAACATCTGCAGTTGCCACGTGAGTTTAGAGGAAGTAAAGTTTCAAATCCGGGTTTTTATTCACTGCTCACCTGGCAGGTGCTCAGGAGACACACCTTTGGCAAGTGGCTACTGTTGGAGACCATGCAGCTCACAGAACGTTCACATCTACAGAAGTTATTGTGGATTTGGGGGTGTTTGCTGTGTTCACGCTCGCTGCAGATTTTATTTCATTGTCCTTAAAAGCCTTGCAAAAGTTGGAAATGAAGTTTAGGGGGAGTGGTAAAGGGGGAGCCTCCGGGAATGATGAGTGGAAAACAGTGCCAGGCGAGCCCGGTGGGATGGATGGATGGATGGATGGGATATCACAAGTTGTAGGAAAAAAACGGTGAAATTCTGCAGTGGGGCTGCTGGAGGGTGAAGCCAGCGTGTGCTCATCTTAAAGGAGGGCACCCCTGTTGGTCTTTGTTCTTCCCCCAGTTCAAATCCTTGGGGACCCCCGAGAGGTGGTCTTGGGTCCAATATGGAACAGGGGCCCACGTCCAGGGTTGCCCAGCCAGAAACTGGCAGATCGCGATTGCACAGCAGGCCTCTCCCACCCTACTTACTGTCTGCCCTTTTCCAGATGCCAGACCCAGAGGGAGGAGTGGAATCTGGAAGCGGGTGGGAAGCTTAGGTGGGAGGGGAATGCCCGGGGTGTCCTGGCCTTGGTGGAGGGCTGTTGGGTGCTGTCAGGGATCGGCCAGTGTGGTCATGGCAGGGCAGCATAGCTCCTCTGGGTGGCCGGGTCACACCACATCTCCTCTGAAGGTTGAGGCTTTCAGCAGACTTGGGATCTGCCTCTTCAGTCCACGTGCAGACGCTGACCACACTGGCCTCGAGGACACACTCAGTCTCATGTTTCTGCGGTCCTGTGAGCAAGGCGTTGACTGAACTCTGGCCCATCTTCAGATGTTCAAATAGCAGCCAGCTTTGGGACATACAAGGGAGTGCCTCCTTCTGGGGCAGAGAGCAGGTAAAAGGCTTGGCTTTCCTGTAACACGCAGCCCTCCCTGTGTGTGGGTGTCTTCCGGCTCCCCTGGTGGGAATTGGGGCTGGGGGAAGATGCCGACGCCCTGACTGCTGCTGCTGAGAAGGGTCAGCTCTGTAATCAAAGGGTCTTGTGTGTCCTACCAGCATGCTTGAAACGGGCGGGCCACCTTGTCACCCTGCCCAGCACATGACAGTACTGTCCGCGGTCCCCCAGTGTGTCAGCCACCGCAATCCCAAGACGCAAGAGCCCTGAGAAATGGCCTCGGTGGCTGCCAAGCCATTCCTGGCATCTGCAGTGGTGAGTGTGCTGGAGAGGTCTGTCTTCACTTCACCTCTACTAATTTCCCTGAGTTCCCTGAGTCCCCTGCCCGAGAAGTTCAAAACCATCAACTTATTCTGATCTTCCCATATTGAAAATCAGATGATGGAGTCCCAGAAAGATTAATTGCTTTCAAGCTCACGAGACTATTTTTGAACGATGGTGATCTAATACCTGGACTCCTCAGGCCCTGATTCTTTGGCACGGTGTTGATTGCCTTGGTGGTTTTGGATTCGACCTGCAGCCTTTTCCCCAGGAACCTCCGGGGTTGGTGGTGTGCTGGCCTGGGAAGGCCAGGCTGCTGCTGAGTCCCATCACAGGGCTGCTTAGCTCACGGTGTGGCCAGGGGTGTGGATCCTGGTCCAGTTCTGTCCCTGCCTCTATGGCAACTGACATTTGGGAGTCCCTGGCTGTGCTCAAGTTAATTTTTCACAGCAGGCCTCCAAGTCCCTCCTCCTCCTGCCTGAAGGTGTGACCTCACCACAGACATGCCCTTGTGCTGCTCCCATTCTCAAAGCAGGTGCGAGTCCTGGCATGCTCCCCTTCATGGAGGCAGCTGGAATTTTTTGTTTTCTGCCCAGCCTGGGGTCAGGGTGGCCTGGGGCCTGGTGTGCGACTCTAACTGGCGTTCTCTGATCTCAGGTTTGGATGCCGCTGCGCTGTCTGCTTCCAAAACAAGGCTCGTCGCTGTCATTGTGACCCCGGCCCCTCTGACAGCTCCTGTGTGGGAAGATGGGGATAGTTAATAAAATCTTTTCAGTGTGTGGTTCAGCCCGGAGGGGTCTCCTTTCTTGTCACTCCTGTCTTTGCAAATGGCTGTATAGGTGATGGGGCGCCAGCCCCCTACCATCAGGAGCTTTACCTGGAGCCTCAGAGCAGCCTCTGCTGCCTTGACGGACTTCCTTCTCTCTAGTCCCCACCAGCGCGGTGAGACCTGGGTGTGGGGCACATCTTCACACCTGCACACACATGCAGGTGGCCAGGCCCATGTGTGGGCTGACACTCAGTGTGAGCGATGCACACGCAGTTGACTTGTTGGAAAACTGACGCCGGCCCTCTGGTGGACTACACCTGCCCACTCCCAGGTTTAGGGGTTTATTTAGCTCACGTTGGTGAGGCTATTGGCAAGGAATGTCAGCAGGCCCGGCTTGCATCAGAAAACATGTGCGGTCATGCATGCGGTCAGTCTGTTAACTGATAGTGTGAATGCACAGTGCCCACAGGTGTAACTCCAGGCCACACCAGAAGTGTACTTTCTGGGAGGAAACCCCCGGGGTGGAGGGGGAAGAGTGGGCGGTGGCTGACAAGGTGCCCTCCCTGGTGGGGCCTTCCCTGCAGCAGCCTGCGGTTCGGTACGCCCTCCCCAGTCAGGTGGGTGTAAATCTTTTTTTTTTTTTTTAACGTTTATTCATTATTGAGAGACAGAGCATGAGTATGGGAGGGTCACAGAGAGGAGGAGACTGGGAATCTGAAGCAGGCTTCAGGCTCCGAGCTGTTAGCACAGAACCTGACACAGGGCTCAAGCTCACAAACCACGAGATCATGACCTGAGCCAGAAGTCGGACACTTAACCGACTGAGCCACCCAGACACCCCAGATGGACATAAATCTTGAGTGATCCGGGAACCTGCCAGGGAGAAACCAAAAAGATCAAGGGCATCAGCAGGGGCCAGGGTGGGGCCGGGAAGGAGAGGGACCTGGCTGAGGGAGGCATCTTGGAACTTCCGCTGACCCCATGAGGTCAGAAGAGTGAAACACCCCCTGTGCTCCTGCTCAGTGCCCCAGCTGAAATCCCACAAGGAGTTTGTTGTGCCCCCCAAGATGGGGAGGCAACCAGGAAGGGAAAGGACTTGGTGTGATGTCATCCCCATCTCCAGATAAGACTGGTTAGGCCCGAGGTCACACTGACAGCCCATAAAGCCCATAGCAAGCTCCGCCCAGGGGCCAAATCCCCAAGCTCAGGATGGTCTTGACATTTCTACCAGGAAAAACCCAAAGAGAACTATCCAGTGATGTGAAAATTGATTCCGTTCAGGTTTTTGTGTCCCTGGAATTTCAGACCTCACCTGAGTTCCTCTAGTGTTAATGCATGCCAGGGGACGGGGGACCCCATGGGTTGGAGATTGGGGAAGTGACATCCTGGGTCAAGATTCTCCTGAGTGCTGGTGTGGAAAAGCCCTTCAAAAGCACCAGGCCTGTCTTGATGGAAGGGCCAGGCCAACAGCTCCCAAGAGAAGAGGGTGTGCAAGGGTGCCTGCCCAGTTTAATCAGGCATTTGAATAAGCATTTCCCAGTCTTACTAGGTTGTATTCATCTTCATGAATTTGAGGGGCAAAAAAAAATCCCTTAACTTGCATGTCGGTTACTGCAGAGTTCAAAAAGTGGGTTCATTGAAAGGCAGTTATTAAACAGACTAGTTTTTGAGTACAGGCCCCCGAAAGCATCCCACGGATGACTCAATTTTGGCCGATACTCTGGCCTCCGCATGACCCAGCGGGTGGAGACAGAACTGTCCGCCTGGAGGATGCCATGGGGTCAAGGAGGCTGGAGACAAATCTGAGCCAGCCGGTCTGCCCATTGTAGAGAGCTCTCTACTATTCCTGATACTTACTACTGAAGGGATAGGCCGGGGGAGGGGGGGACAGGCTTCCTGTGGCACCTCAGCCTCAGCCTCAGCGTGAGGATCCCAGGCCACCAGCCCTGTGGTGTGGTGCAGTCTGACCTGGAGCAGGTGTGGCCTTGCACAATTACATCCTGGTGTGGCCTTGCACAATTACAAGAATGTTATTCTAGACCCCGGCCCCAAGCTCTGGGCCTCAGCATTCCCCACTCTTAATCAAGATACAAGGTACCCACCCTAAAACGCACCTAGTGTTGAGCTCTGAGAGTTCACACACATGGGGTTGGCAGCCATGACCACGTCAAGCCACACGAGTGACCCTCCCCCCTGCTTGGGCCAAGGCGTGGGCGTAGAGACCACAGAGGGTCCAAGCTTACTGAGGCAGTCAGCAGAAACCTTCCAGAGCCCCCAGTGCCTCCACCATCGGGAGACCGCCCTCTGGGTGGGGGAACCAGGAAGCAAGGGTGAAAGCCCCTCTCGGGAGGGAGTGGCAAGGGGGGAGGGCAGCCCCTCCCCAGGGCCAGAACCCACTTCCTCCTTTACCACACGCGCCCAGGGAGACAGGCCCGGAGGGCTGGGCCTGCTCCCAGCACCCTCCCCTCTGTCCCTCTGCACAGGAAGGTCGGGGCCACCTGGCCCGGGTGCCTCCCGCCAGCAGGATGGATGAGGAAGGCCCTGACTGCGGCAAAGCCGACTTTGTGCTTTTGGACCAAGTGACCATGGAGGACTTCATGGAAAACCTAAAGCTCAGGTGAACACAGGGCACCGGGCCCCCTCCCCCACCCCCAAGCTCCCTGGTCCCTGTCAGCCCAGGTTGGGGGGGTGGTGCTTACATACACACACACACACACACACACACACACACACACACACCCGGACCGCTGTCTGGGTGACTACAGGGGGACCTGGCCGGGCACGAAGGACAGTCCTCCCAGGGTGAGGATGGCCAGCCAGTGATGGGCCGGCTTCCCAGACCCCTGCCTTCCACACAGTCTGGCTGCCTTCTGCCCCCTCCTGCCCGGCAGGGACCGGGAGGGACCGGCAGGTGCCAGCCCCGACAGGGCACACAGTCTCTCTGGCTGTCCAGGGATCGTGCTGGGCCCTGCCCCCCCCTCCCCCCCCCCCCTGCCGAGGGAAGCGAGCAGGCCCTGTCCCGGGGTGTAGCTGAGATAATGCTCAGGGGGGCGCATGGGGTGCTGCAGGGCGTGGCTGCTAGAAGTGACATGGGGTCTGATTTGCCCTGCAGGAGCCAGGGGATAGGGAGATGGGGTGGCCGCCAGGACCCAGACAGCTGGACGGCCAGGGGGAACAGAAGGCGGCTGTGGAGCTGGGGGGCACCACCCGCCCGGCACACATTGTTGAAGGAGAAGGACAGGAGAAGAGCTATTTTGTCCAGGGCTAAGCATAACCTCACTTCATTCTGACAACCTAGCCCATGAGATGGGAGGGCATCCCCCGCTCCATTTTCACGATGGAGCACTGAACCCGGCCACATGGTTCGCAGGGGGCAGATCGGGCGACAAGAGGGTGTGTGGAGGGAGCTGAGCTGGGGGACTCCCTCTACTGAGGCAGCAGCAGAGGAAGAGGAACCCCTGACAGGGACGGGCCACAAGCTGCTGGGGCAGGGCGGGTCCCAGACCGCTGGGGAGCAGGCAGCCCCGGGTGCTTCCCAGGGCAGAAAGGTCAAGAGGGGGAGGGATGTAGGTCTTGGTGGGGGGTCCCGAAAGGAAGGGCTGAGAGGTCTGAGGACGTGCAGGGGGAGGGGCCGCAGCCCTAGGCCCCCTCCCTGCACTCCTCCCCAGTCCCAGCCATCTGGGTGGGGCTGGGCGGGGGCCTCAGGAAGGAAGCAGCCCGAGTCTCCTCCCACTGCCTCCCAGCCCCTTTCTCCTCTCCGACCTCGACCACCTGGCTCCACCTTTCCCAGTGTGGCCTTGGCAAATCGGCCTTTCGTGAAGTGGGTGGTCCTGATTCCTGGTACCCCCGTGGAGAGCAGCGTGGACCCCAACGTGACCCTGCAGCAGGGGTGGGGTTCCAGCAGGATGGCACCAGGAAGTCTCAGATCACCCCGCACCCGCTTCCCACTCTCAGCCCTGGGGTGGTCTAGGGCCCTTCCAAGGCTCCCCACAGCGGCCCACGGCCCCAGCACCTGGGTGTACAACCCCAGTCCTGAGCGCTGAGGCCCGGCCCCTCCTGTGCCAGGTTCGAGAAGGGCCGCATCTACACCTACATCGGCGAGGTGCTGGTGTCCGTGAACCCTTACCAGGAGCTGCCCCTGTACGGGCCTGAGGCCATCGCCAAGTACCAGGGCCGTGAGCTCTATGAGCGCCCGCCCCACCTCTACGCTGTGGCCAACGCCGCCTACAGGGCGATGAAGCGGCGGTCCAGGGACACCTGCATTGTTATCTCGGGTACGTGCCCCGTCACCAGGGCCCAGGTAGCCTAGCCTCCCCGGACCCGGTGGAGGGGGGTGCACAGGGAACCGGTCAAGGGGAGCAGCTGCTAATTCTGTCTGACTGTCCGTCTGCCCGGCAGGGGAGAGTGGGGCAGGGAAGACAGAGGCCAGCAAGCACATCATGCAGTACATCGCTGCCGTCACCAACCCCAGCCAGAGGGCAGAAGTGGAGAGGTGAGAGCAGGGAGAGCTGGCCAAGGGGTGGCTCTGGGTGTAATGCCTAGAGGGGAAGACCCATAAGAGTTCAGTGGGCTCATCTGTCAGGAGGGCTCCAGGTGACCCGCGCAGGCCCTCTCAACCCCGGGGGAGGCAGGCCCAGTGCCAGGGGGATCCACCGCCAGGAACATGAAGAGGCAAGGTGCACAGGGCCGACAGACAGGCGCTGGGCCCTCAGGCTGACCCCACAGAAGGGAGTAGTTGCCCAGACGGTCAGGAAGGGCCTGGCCCGGATGAGGGCCCGCCTGTCCACCTCCTTGCCCGCTGCTTACCGGCTGTGACTGGTGGGGCCACGTGGGAGCAGCTTCCTGTGTGAGAGCCCCAGTTCTTCCTGGGCCCTTCCTGTCGAGAGGGCCAAGGTGGAGTTCCGGGGGCTGGGGGCCCAGTGCTGGAAATTCTGGGCCACCCCGGGACTGGAGGTGCATGGAGGTGCAGGGCGGGGTGTGCTGTCCTCCCTGCAGGCTGCAGGTGCCTGGGAGGCAAGGAGGTGCACTTCCGAGAGCACCTGGCAGGTGGCCTTCCCAGCCCGCAAGATGGGAGGCGGCAGGCAGGGGTGCCGGGTCTGCGGCCTCCAGCCTGGCCCCCCTGCCCCGCCAGGGTCAAGGATGTGCTTCTCAAGTCCACGTGCGTGCTGGAGGCCTTCGGGAACGCACGCACCAACCGAAACAACAACTCCAGCCGCTTTGGCAAGTACATGGACATCAACTTCGACTTCAAAGGAGATCCTGTCGGGGGGCACATCCACAGCTACCTGCTGGAGAAGGTGGGCCCTGCTGCCTGGGGTCCAGGGGCAGGACGCACTTTCTGGGAGGTGCCAGGCTCTGAGGGGGCCCCCTCTGCACCAGGCGTGCCTCACCCACTCTGCCCGCACCACCCTGGGGGCTCTGGGAGGGGTCCCCTGCGTGGGGCCAGGGCCCAGCTGCCCTTCTCTCCTCAGTCTCGGGTCCTCAAGCAGCACGTGGGCGAACGGAACTTCCACGCCTTCTACCAGGTGAGCCAAAGCAGGGGTGTAGTGGCGCCCAGGAAGGCCTTCCGACTGCCCCACCCACAGCCCATTTCCCTCCCGGTCTCCCCTCTGCTGTGATACCGCCAGTTCCCTACCCACCCTGCGGCTGGGGAGCTCCCTGGACACCATCGGGACGGTGTCTACACTGGGTGAGGCCCCCTGGATAGGATCTTCCTGGACTCTGGTGGTGTTTATATCATGCCTGACTGCTGAAGCGGGATATTTCTGTACTCCCATGGTGTCTACAGCATGTCTGACCGCTGGACTCAGGCAGTGTCCACACTGTCAATGAACTCCCTCGGTTTTGTCTTCCTGCACGTTTGCGGGGGGAGTCCTTGGAGTTCGGAGGGCCTGACGAAGGGGTGTGCCTGACCTCCAGGTCCTGCGGGGCTGTGAGGACTCACAGCTGGAAGACTTGCACCTGCAGAGGAACCCCGCCCTGTACAGCTTCACCCGGCAGGGAGCGGGGCTCAATGTGAGTGGGGGTGGGGCTCCGCAGGAGCACCAGGGTGCCCAGGCTCCATGGCGCCAGGTGCCAGGGCACTGGGTATAGGCAGGCGGCAGGACCACAGAGGCCCCGATTTGACGGGGATCCAGGGGGAGGAATTGGGGGCTTTGTGTGGGGAGGGGTGCAGCAGGTGAGCAGGCAGGACAGGTCAGAGGCATCACGGGCTCAGCGTGGCACCGGGAGGCTGAGCCCCTCCGTCTGCAGCCCTTGGACAGTGACGAGAGGAGCCACCACCAGGCAGTGATGGAAGCCATGCGGGTGATCGGCTTCAGTCCCGAGGAGGTGGACTCTGTGCGCCGGATCCTGGCCGCCATTCTGCACCTGGTGAGCCCGGCTAGGGGCTGAGGGGCCGTGGTGTCCTAGGGCCACCCCTGGAGGAGGAGACTGGCCTCTGGCAGTCCAGCCCCATAGCCAGCCCTCTCCTGGAGGCCGCCCCAAGCTGGGGGTTTTGTGTGCCCACATACGGGTCAGGCCTGCAACATGCCACGTCCGTGTCTGGCAGGTGAGCCTGCACTCAGCAGGCTCAACAAAGCTGAGCATCCTGCGGATGCCTCTTGCACCTGTCATTTGAGGTCTGTGTGGCTTTAGGCAGTTACTCCACCCCTCTGAGCCTCTCTGTGAGGTGGCTTGAAGAGCAGGGGGCGCAGAGGGTGCAGGAGGACGCAGCAGGACCACGGATGTAATGTTCTGGGTGGGAAGCCTTGGAGAAGGCTCTACTGTGCGCTGTGGGCCACTCCCTCATCTGGGGCCACTCCCCTGGCAGAAGCCAGGCCCCCCCACACCCCTATCCCTGCCTGTCCTTTCTTCTCCCTGGGTAGAGGTGTGCAGGCAGGCTCCTCTGAGATCTGGGACGGGGAGCCTGACTGTCATGGCTCGCTATCACCAGGGAAACATCGAGTTTGTGGAGATGGAGGAGGGCGGGCTGGAGCAGGGGCATGTGGCCGTGGCCGAGGAGGTGTTGGTGGACCACGTGGCCGAGCTGACGGCAACGCCCCAGGAGTCGGTGATGCGCTGCCTCTTGTCTCGCACTGTGGCCTCAGGAGGCAGGGAGCTCATTGAGAAGGGGCACACGGCTGCAGAGGCCAGCTATGCCCGGGACGCTTGTGCCAAGGTACTCTGGGGGCAGGCTGTGGGGAGGGAGGCGGGGACACCCAGGAGGCCTTCCCAGAGGAGGCAAGGACAGACGCAGCTCAAAGCAGCTGGCTCCTGGCCTCCCCCCAGGCAGTGTACCAGCGGCTGTTTGAGTGGGTGGTGAACCGGATCAACTGTGTCATGGAACCCCGCGGCCGGGACCCCCGGCGTGACGGCAAGGACACAGTTATCGGCGTGCTGGACATCTATGGCTTCGAAGTGTTCCCTGTGAACAGGTGGGCGGCCCAACCACCGCATCCCACGCTCTGACCCCAATCTCTAGGGCCGCCTTAGTCCCACGGAGCTCCGCAGGGCTAGGGAGCAGCATGTGCGGCGTCTATTTCAGCTGGTCCCTAGCCCCAGGCTCATGCCCCCGAGTGTGCCTCAACTGTGCTTCCCATCCAGTGGTGCCCAAGAAGGCAAGATTTGGGGCTCACTTCCCCTGGCCATGACTCCCAAATCCACTCTGGAGCATTGGCGGGGGTGGGGGGGGTGATCTGGAGTGGAAGATGCTCCCCCACAGTGGGGCGCCTCGGGGGAACTTCAGGGGAGCTATTCCGGGAGGGGCCGCGTGGGTGCATGGGCTCTACACAGAGCAAACAGCCCCAGACGGGCCGGCAGGGCGAGTGCAGGGCGTAACCGCAGGCCCCTCCACTGCCCGCAGCTTCGAGCAGTTCTGCATCAACTATTGCAACGAGAAGCTGCAGCAACTGTTCATCCAGCTTATCCTGAAGCAGGAGCAGGAAGAGTACGAGCGGGAGGGCATTGCCTGGCAGAGCGTGAGTGCCGGCAAGGGTGTGTGGGGGCCATGGGGGGCGGTGCGCACGGGGGCCCTGGGGCACTGAGTGGCCCAGGCTCACGGGCACACTTGGAGACGCCAGCCGCTCTGCAGGTGGACTACTTCAACAACGCCACCATCGTGGACCTGGTGGAGCGGCCCCACCGTGGCGTGCTGGCCATGCTGGATGAGGCCTGCAGTGCCGCGGGCACCATCACTGACCGTATCTTCCTGCAGAGCCTGGACACGAACCACCGCCACCATGCACACTACACCAGCCGCCAGGTGCTCCTCTGCCCCCTGCGGCCGCCCCCGCCCCACCTGTCCCCAGCTGGTCCCTGTCTGAGCCCCACAGGCACCGTGCTGCCTGTCTTGGTGGGACCTTGGTGGCTGGGCCTCCCCTCAAGGACGATCTTCTGTGCCAACCCCTGCCCTGTGCCTTGACCCTGGCCCGCCCCCTCCCCAGCTCTGCCCCACAGACAAGACCATGGAGTTTGGCCGAGACTTCCGGATCAAGCACTATGCAGGGGATGTCACGTAAGGCCCTCTCACCATTTTCTTTTCTTTTTTTTTTTTTTTACTTTTTCTTAGTTTATTTATTTAGTTTGCGAGAGAGAGTACAGCAGGGGAGGGGCAGAGAGAAGGAGAGACACATTCCCAAGCAGGCTGTCAGCACAGAGCCAAGTGTGGAGCTTGAACTCATGAACCTTGAGATCATGGCCTGAGCTGAGATTGAGAGTCGGACACCTAACCGACTGAGCCACCCAGGCACCCCATCTCCCCTTCTTGCACACTTGAGACGTGCCTGTCAGGAGGTACATAAGTGAAACGCATGAAATGGAGGTTTTAAGATCAGAGCTCTCAGTCCTGCCTGCACCATAGAATCCTCTGGAAGCTTTAAAAGATGCTCTCATCTAGGCCCCACCCCATGCTGGTGCTGGGGGAGGGACACGCTATTATGGAGGCATCCTCCCTGGAGGTGCAGGTTGGGAGCTGGGGGTAGGGCGCAAAGGGGCCAAAGTCAGTGTTTCCAACAAGCTCAGTACCAATGCCCGCGGAGTCCTTCAGAAATCTCCGTGCTATTTTTACAAATTTACCTGTTGCTCACCTCATCCTGACTGGGACTTGAGGTGGCCCACAGGGAGAGGCACAAGTGTCTACTTGTCCCTCACAAGGACAAGAAGCGGAGAAGACAGTGCAGCCAGAGGTCAGACCCCATGCCCGCAGCCTTTGCCGGAGCCCCAGGTGGAGCCAAGAGTTTGGCCCTGAGCGATTTTTAGCCTTTGTCATCAAAGGGCAAGACAAGGAATCTGAGGTTCTTGGTGCCACAGTCAAAACAGACCAATGAGTCAGGAGTTCCTCATTTAATTGCTGCCACTGATACTTACAGAAACTCAGTAGGCGCTGTTCTGAGCATGTGATGTGTATCAGGGCACAGACGGGTTGTCACTGGTCCCAGGCCACACAGCACGTATGCACTAGAGCCAGGGTTCAGTGCCGTGGGCACAACCACCAACTCATATTCCTGGAGGGAGGCTCTCAGAGAGGGGAGTCTTATGTGGGTGTTGGAGGGGAGAAGGGGGGAGGCTGGTGGGGACTTCCTGGGGCTGTCAGAGGCCCCTCACCAGCCCTGCCTCTGCAGGTACTCAGTGGAGGGCTTCATCGACAAGAACAGGGACCACCTGTTCCAGGACTTCAAGCGGCTGCTATACAACAGGTGTGTGGGCCAGAGGTGCAGGCGGAACCCCAGGGCTTCAAGCACGACATGCTTTCAGACGCCCAGGTCTGACACCCGCCTCATGGGCTGACAGCCTGAGGTTTAACACGGAGGCCACAAAGCTTACCAGTGGCAGAGCTGGGGCGGGGCTGCCCTCCAGAGGGCGGCTGGGGATGTGGCCTGTGTTTGCAGCTCAGACCCCACCCTGCGGGCCATGTGGCCAGACGGGCAGCAGGACATCACAGAGGTGACCAAGCGCCCCCTGACAGCCGGCACCCTCTTCAAGAACTCCATGGTGGCCCTGGTGGAAAATCTGGCCTCCAAGGTACTGCCTCCTGCCCCTGCCCCCGCCTTGGATCTTTCCAGGTCCTTCTGTCTGTGCCTGTGCATCAAACTGCAACCCCCCCCCCCCCCCGGCGCCGACTTCTGCACATCTTGGGAAAGGTGGTGTTCACCTCCTGCAGTGAGCTGCACCCCACCCCCACGCCCACCCCCACCAGCCAGCAGGAACCCGCCACAGTGCCAATGACATGTCCTGGGCTGGGCTGAAGCCTGAGTAAATTCGTGGTTTGAAGCCTCTTTCCTGTCCCCACCGCCTAGTGCATGGGCGGGACTCACAGGGACAGGAAAGCAGCTTCTTGGGGAGCTCAAAGTCAAAAGGGACCTCAGGAAGACCCCAGAGCCCGCTTAGCCACAGAACATCTGGACATTCAGCCTGGCCTCTGTGGAGGCAAGAGGGAGGCCAGCACAGCCCCTCAGCCTCCCCTTTCCCCTGCAAGAGCCCCTTCCCATACACACAGTGAGGGAGTGGGGCAGGGGGCACACCTGCCAGGTGGCCGGGTGGGGGGGCTGACGCTGGTCTCCCTGAGTGTCCTCTGTCGTGGCAGGAGCCTTTCTACGTCCGCTGCATCAAGCCCAATGAGGACAAGGTGGCCGCAAAGCTGGACGAGGGCCACTGTCGCCACCAGGTCGAGTACCTGGGGCTGCTGGAGAATGTGCGTGTCCGGAGGGCTGGCTTTGCTTCCCGCCAGCCCTACCCTCGGTTCCTGCTCAGGTACCACTCCCTGTGACTAGGAGCCCCATCCCCCCAGTGTCTGTCCCCCACGGGCTCCAGTGAGGAGTCTGAGGGGTAGGCAGAGGGTCCCAGACGCAGCCAGGGCCCCTCAGATGCAGACACACAGGACACTGGCAGCGAGGACCCTTGCAGGACAGGGGACAGGGTGACCGTGGGCTGGAGTGAGTGGCATGTGGGGCGGTGGCATGGGCCAGGTGTGACAGGCCAGTGTGGGGCGGCTCCACACCTGTCCCTAGAGCATGGCGCCCACCGCCCCGTCCTGCATCACAGGTACAAGATGACCTGTGAGTACACGTGGCCCAACCACCTCCTGGGCTCCGACAGGGCAGCCGCGAGTGCCCTCCTGGAGCAGCATGGGCTGCAGGGCGATGTGGCCTTTGGCCACACCAAGCTCTTCATCCGCTCACCCCAGACTTTGGTCACACTGGAGCAGAGCCGCGCGCGCCTCATTCCCATCATCGTGCTGCTGCTGCAGAAGGTGTGCCCAGCTGGGTGCCCACCATGGAGAGTGTGGGGAGAAGGGTGTTCACCTTGGGGGGAGGCGGGAATGGGTGTGCACCTTGGGGGGAGGGGGGAGGGGTGTGCACCTGGAGGGGGGAGGGATGTGCACCTGGAGGGGGGAGGGGTGGATGTGCACCACCTGGAGTTGGGGGTGTGCGTGCACCAACGGGCCCACAGGCACACCTCCAGGCACCACAGGAATCCCCTTTAGCCAGAGACAGACCAGGACTAAAACTGACTTAATCAAAAAGTATGGCTGTGGTTCAGTTCACCTCAGTTCTTGAGGCTGTCGGTTCCAGGCTGGGGTGGATCCAGGTGCTCAGAACAAGATTTTTAGGAATCTGGCTGCCATCTTTTTACCTTCCTTTTTTTTTTTTTTTTTTTTTTTTTTTTTTACTTTTTTCTTCTTTATTCTAAAAGTCTTGGGACCTGGACAAAACCATGCATGCTGGTGCTCCAAACTCCCCCACCTACTCCCCGCAATCAGTTGTGTCACCCTGTGACCAGTGTGGTTTTCTGCAGATACCTGCACCCCACCTCAGTTCTGTTCAAGCAAATCATTTTGTTTCGAGTCGTTTCAGGATGTGTTTCTAAAGGATGGGGATGCCGCCGTGTCTCTCCCTGTTTAACATTTTAAACCTACTGAAAAGTCAACAGATTTCTCTGATTACTTACTGTCCACCTGGACTGCTACATCCTGTGCCCCCTACCCCACCTCTGTGCGTCTGTCCCCACACCCACATTCAGACACTCATACACGTGTATTTCTGTTTTCCTGAATTCTATAAAGTAATGACACCCCCAAATATCTCAGCACACATATCCTAAGAACAAGGATGTCAAACCATGCTGACCTTAGCAGACAAGAAACCTAACGCTGATAAAACATCATCTGTATATCTGAATCACATGCAGCCTGTGTTCAGGTTTCCACAAATGTCCCACTATTACTTCTCACATCTTTACAAACCCAGCCAGTGACAACACACTGCATTTAATAATTGTTAGCTTTGCTCTGTCTCCTAACACATAGGGACCGTTTTTAGGAACAGGACACAATACCTCTGTCACAGAAATGGGACTCAGGAGGCTCACACTGGGTCCTTGTGGCCCCATGTTTCCAGGGCTGTCCACAGTGCCATCCATCCTGTCCTCCATCTGTTTGAGTCTGGGCTGCCTGCTGTGGGGCTCCAGTTTGGGTTTTCATGGTTGTATTCTTGGGGTGCCCCCCATCTTGGGGCCTCCTGGGGTTGGAGGTCAGACCTGGGCCAGCTCAGCTCAGCGCCTCGTGGGGGGGGAAGCACCCACACCTGCGGGTGTCGGATCTTCCGTCTAAGGGTGTGCAGCGGGAGCTCTCCCAGGGGTCAGGCAGAGGCCCCGACAGGCAGGGCCGTGTGCCCACCTGGGAAGCAGCCTGCCGCCAGGTGGAGGTGGCCCCTGGGCGACACAGACAGGTCAGCCTTGCCCAGCAGCAGGCTGTGGGTGGAGGGGGTGGGGGTCTGGCCGGGACTGATGAGAGCCTGGCTGGGCCCCCAGGCATGGCGCGGCACGTTGGCCAGGTGGCACTGCCGGCGTCTCCGGGCCGTCTACACCATCATGCGCTGGTTCCGGAAGCACAAAGTGCGCGCTCACCTGGCGGAGCTGCACAGGCGCTTCCAGGCCGCGAGGCAGCCCCCCTTGTACGGCCGGGACCTGGTCTGGCCGACGCCCCCTGCTGTGCTGCAGCCCTTCCAGGACACCTGCCGGTTGCTGTTCTGCAGGTGCGAGCCCTCAGCCCCACCCCTGTGCTCTCCCCCACGCAGCTAGTGCCCACTGAACCCCCGGTGCCAGTCACCTGCACCTCGCAAGCCCCATTTCATAAGCGGGAAAACAGGAGGCCGTGCACATTAGCTGGGTCCCCACACCCCCATGGTCATCAGCAGAGCCCCGAGGTCTCCTTGCTGGAAGCCTGCAGAGGACGGTGGCTGGCTGGGGCCAGGCAGTGGGGGAAACAGCATCTGAGTAGAGCTCTGAAGGTTGGGCAGGAGTTCTCCGGGAGGGAGCCCCAGCAACTGCTGTGCTCAGACCAGGGAGGCTGAAACACAGGGCGGCCAGGGCCAGGCTGAGAGGCTGGGCCTTGACCCATGGGGGAAGGGAGTAGAGGCCATGCATGTGAGTTCTGGGGGGCAGGACCTGGGATGGGGTCCATCTGACCACCAGGTTCCCTTCAGGTGGCGGGCCCGGCAGCTGGTGAAGAACATCCCACCTTCAGACATGGCCCAGATCAAGGCCAAGGTGGCTGCCATGGAGATCCTGCAAGAGCTGCGGCAGGACTGGGGCTGCCGGCGGGCCTGGGCCCGGGACTACTTGTCCTCTGTGAGTGCTGAGCCAAGGAAAGGCTCAAGGCTAGACCTTGCTGGTGTCCACCCCCAGTGTCCTCTCCCAGGGCTTGGCTGTCCAGCCGGCTTGGAGGCCATGCCCCTCTGCCAGCCCCTTGCCTCTGAAGTTTCAGCTTTCCACCCAGAACCAGCTGGCCTGGGCTTTACTGAACATGGTCTCCTCCACCCTCTGTCCCCCCCCCCCTTCTTGGGCTCATGCACCCTTATGCCATGGCTCCCCTTGGCCCTCACACAGGCACCGGGAGCTGTGCCCCTGGCCCCATTCTACAGGGGATGAAGGCCAGGGGCTCAAAGTTTTCCCTGGTCCCGTCTGGCCCCTGCCATCCCAGCTTCTGGGCTGGTGGGCAGCAGTGGAGGGCACAGGCCTATAGAACCTGGGGCTGCACTGGTCCGTGCAGGGGGGGCCCCAGAGAACCCAGGGGAGGCTGCACAAGGCCTCACTCAGCTTGGCTTCCAAAGCGAAGGGTAGCCGTGTGGATTCACCAGACTTGCTGCTGGTCAAGCAAGGACCTCCCTCAGGCAGGCCCCATCTGTCCTCAGGCCACCGACAACCCCACAGCCTCTGGCCTGTTCGCCCAGCGACTGAATGCTCTCCGCGAGAAGGACGGCTTTGGGACTGTGCTCTTCTCCAGCCACGTCCGTAAGGTGAGAAGTGGGGCCGGAGAGCCGCAGCCCAGCCCAGCCCAGGGTGGAGGTTTCGGGAGCTGTCAGCTCCACCCCGGTCCGTGAAAACCCGGGCCCAGGGAGAGGAGGCCCTGGGGCGCGACAGGACCCCTAAAGCACCTGTCCCGCAGGTGAATCGCTTCAACAAGAGACAGGACAGGGCGCTCCTGCTCACTGACCGGCACCTTTACAAGCTGGACCCGGGCCGTCAGTACCGGGTGATGCGGACCGTGCCCCTGGCCTTGGTGAGCCCCGTGGGGGTGAGGTGGGGGCTTCTGCGGCGCCCCGCCCCTCGAGCCTACCTAGGAAGACCTGAGCTTTCTAGAACTCAGCATCAGCTCGGGGTGGTGGGAAAGGCAGGGACCGAGCAGCGGGGCCCTCTTCCCCGCACCCCTGTCTCCTGTCCCACCATGCTCTTGCCCCTGTGGGGGAGGGGGTACTGTAACCGCGTGGGGGCCCACCTGGTGCGTTGGCCACGCCGCTGGCGCCGGTTAGACATTAATGGGTGGAGGGCAGAAGGTTCAGCGTCCCGCCACGCCAGCACACTCAGGGTGAGAGCCACAGGGCAGTGGTGGCACCGGGTTAGAGGCGCCCTTCGAGAACATTCCACCCTGTCCTGGAGCAAGTTCTCAGGAGCAGCGCCTGGGCCAGTCCTCCCCTTTGGGGCGGACCCGGGGCGGGAGCCCGGGCGGGGCGGGGGGTGGGGGGGAGCTCGCAGGGGCCGCAGGGGCAGGGGCCGCAGGGACAGCCGGGTGGGGAGGGGGTGGGCGGCTGAACCTAGCTAGCCCTCGCTGAGCAGGTGACCGGGCTGAGCGTGACCAGTGGGCGGGACCAGCTGGTGGTGCTGCACGCGCGGGGCCAGGACGACCTAGTCGTGTGTCTCCACCGCTCCCAGCCGCCGCTGGACAACCGCGTCGGGGAGCTGGTGGGGGTGCTGGCAGCGCACTGCCAGGGGTGAGTCGGGTGCGCGGGGCGGGGGGGGGGGGCTCTTCCAGGGGTGAGTCCAGGGCGCGGGGGTGGGGGGGTGCACTGGCAGGTATGAATCCGGGGGGCGCGGGGGTGGGGGGCACTGCCAGGGGTGAGTCCGGGGCGCGCGGGGGTAGGGAGCCACTGCCAGGGGTGAGTCCAGGGCGCGCAGTGAGGGGAGCACTGCCAGGGGTGAGTCCTGGGGCGCGGGGAGCTGGGCACTGCCAGGGGTGAGTCCTGGGGCACGGGGACAGGGGGCGCACTGCCAGGGGTGAGTCCCGGAGCGCACAAGGGAGGGTGCTGCGCCGCGGATCCCGCCCCGCCCCTGACGGCCCTCCCGCCCGGATTCAGGGAGGGTTGCGCCCTGGAGGTCCGTGTCTCCGACTGCATCCCGCTGAGCCAGCGCGGGGCCCGGCGCCTCGTGTCAGTGGAGCCGAAGCCCGAGCAGCCGGAGCCAGATTTCCGCTGCAGCCGCGGGGCCTACACCCTCCTCTGGCCGAGCCGCTGACCCGCCGGCCGAGCCGCTGACCCGCCGGAGCCGCTGACCCGCCGGCCGAGCCCCGCACACACACACCCCCCCCCCCCAACGCCAGCCCCGCAACGCACAATAAAGGAAGCGTGTCTCTGCCCTTCCAGACTTGCATCTGTGGGTGGACGTCCGCACAACTGCCAACAACTTGGGAAACGTCACCCCAGCATCCTCCGCTGACCCCGTGCGGTCATGGGAAGGGGAGGAAGAGGCCTGGGGGCCCAGTTCGGTGGGGCAGCAAGACCCGGTTCTTCCAGGGACCCCAGACTGGACCCGCTGGATGTGCTGCCCACAGTCCGGGAGGAAAAGTGCCCTTTATGTTCCAGGGCCAGGGTCTCTTTTCCTGTTCCCCTCCCATAAGGCTCCTCGCCTTATCCCTACTGAGCCATGGGGAAGCTCGGGGCTCCCAGGGCCACCTCAGGGCAGGGCTGTGGCTAAGCGCAGCAGACACTGTCCCAGCTGCTATGTCTCTGCTGAGTGCGGGCATTCCAGGCCCCAGGAACCCTCCCTCTGGGACAAAGGACCTTGAGTCCGGGGCTGTTCAGAAACCACCCAGAGGAAGATGGATACGCCTCCCTCTCTCTGGCCAGTAGAGCGGGTCCCCAGCCCCTCTGTCCCTCAGTGTCCCAGCCTTGCCATCCCCACCCCCAGAAATCTCTGTCCGTAGGTGGCCCCTTCCTCCTGGGACTCACTAAATTTGGGTAGCATCCTTGCCTTGTTGTTCCCAGTTGATATGGAAGGACGTGGCATGTGCCCACCACAGCCACCTGGAAGGGCTCACAACTTCTGAGGCCTCCCCAGGGGGTGCGGCAGGTCGCCACCTGCTGGGTGGGTGGCTGTGTTAGGCTGTTCTGCCCTGGGAGCCCAGCCGGGAGGCCCATGGAGAGTCCCACATAGCCCACTCCCACGTCTGTCCCCAGCTCTGGTGGCCTTGGGACAAGCCAGCCCTTCTCTGAAGAGCAAGCTGATGGTGAAGGGTGCTCAGATCCCCTGGGATCGGGAGAGTCAGCTGCTCTGCACAGCGGGTGGTCCTGGCCAAGGCCAGCAGGACAGCCTGCTTCCTTTCCGGGTTCTCTGCGGCTTTGTGAGGGAGAAAACACTTCCTGGCCACATTTGGGGGTCCAGCCCTGCTGGGGGTGCTCCGTGCTGCAGGCCCAGAGCCAAAAGTGGTTTCTCCAGCCTCCAGACAGGAGCGTCATGGCTGCCAGGCAGGTTCCCCGGGCTGCAGGGTCTGGACACCAGCAGAGGGGTCAGGAGACAGGCCAGGAAGAGGAAGGTCTGGACCCCTGTATTCAACCTCACATCAGTCTACAAATCCTCCAATTTGTCACATAAGGAGCGCTTTGCAAATGACACTCAGCCCCGTACCTGCTGAGGTCCGAGGTCAGTGTGAGCTTTATCTTGCTCTGTGACGGGGGGAGGGGACAGGTTCTGTGACCAGCCATCATGTGCTGAGTGGGGCAGATCCAGGCACACACGCCCCACAGCACACCAGCCGAGGCACTGGCTTTGCTGAGTCACGAGACTCAGCCTTTGCTGCCCCTCACGGGTCAGGGCCTCGGTGCCCTCTGGCCTCGGGTGGATGTCCGCGCCCAAGCAGGATCCCCCAGACTCCAGGCTGGCCCTGAGAAGAGGTGGGGGCGTCTCCGGGCCCGGGCCTTGAGAAGCCAGAGACACGTGGCAAGGGGCCACGTCGCAAGGGGCCACGTCGGGAAGAGCACGAGACACAGAGAGAGACAGAGGTGGGGCGGAGGCGGCCAGACCAGCAGTTTTGAGCAGTGGTGGTTTTAAGCCACTACATCCAGTGGTGATGTTTTTTGCACTGTGATAGGTAATGGAAACAAAGATTAAGCTTTCTGACCCATGTCTGCATATCTTTCCGTGTCCCCAAGTCTAGCCAATGAGCTGTCATAAGTTGTCTGAGCTTCTCTGCAATAGTCTTGCACATCTTTATCACATGAATTCGTGGGCCCACTGGATTTGGGTGCTGTCATAAATGATAACTTTTTATTTTTATTTTTTTTGTTAACTTTTTAAAAAATGTTATTTATAAAGAATAATAGGGGCACCTGGGTGGCTCAGTCGTTTACGCGTCCAACTTCGGCTTAGGTTGTGATCTCATGGTTCATGAGTTCAAGCTCTATGTCCGGCTCTGTGCAGAGAGCTCAGAGCCTGGAGCTGCTTCAGATTCTGTCTCCCTTTCTCTCTGCCCCCTCTCCCCACCCCCCCACTCATGCTCTGTCTCTCTCAAAAATAAAATTAGAAAAATATAATAAAAAATAAAAGAATACAATAACTATATATCCAATACTAAGAGTGAAGTGTGAACATTTTGCCACGTTTGGTTCAATTTTTCCTGAAATATTTTCAGGTTAATTGTAGATACCACACCATTTCATCCCTAAATATATCAATACGCACCTCTCAAAATGAAGCATGTTATCTTACATGACCAAAAGCTGGGATCAAAACTAACAAAACGTGTAATAATTCCCTTATGTCGCTGAACACTTGGTCAGCACTCAGTTTTCGCCAAATGTCCTTTTACAGTTGGTTTGTAAGAACTGTTATCAAAATAAAATCCACATATTTGTCTCAATCCTTATCCAAGCAAAGGTCCCACATGGTAAGCCTCTTTGTCCTGTGAAGTTCTCAGAATCCACTTGTGTGTTCAGCATCGTGGACCCCAAGTTTATAGACGAGGGGCTTGGCCATGAAGAGGGGTTGTCAGGAGGGGCCCAGGAGCTGGGTGAAGACCCCTCCTCCCACAGAAGGGGCCAGCTATGCAGTCTTGGGTCCTGACCCACCAAGCCGTCCCACTGAGGGTGGGAATTGCTCACATAGAGGGTGTCCGTGCCTGAAGCATACACACTCCTGCAGAAGGGCCCCAAAATGTGCCCACGGAATGCCCCTGCTGGCTCCTGAGGGGAAAAGAGGAGAGTGGTGTGGGGGCCTGGGGAGGCCAAGCAGCTTGGGGCTTGTCTGGAAAGGGTGTTCACAGGAGAGGGTGGTCTGCCCATGGTCTTGGAAAGACCTGAAACAACGAGAGCGCCTGGCTCACCAGCTGCCCATCGGATGGGCGCAAACCTCCTGGCTGAGGGGAGTCGTCGGACCTCATCATGGGGCCACACCAGGTGGGCCCTCGGGATGCACTTGTGGCAGGAGGAAAGGGCCCCCCAGGGCGCGGCCAGCCCAAGGGAGGGTCACCAAAAGGAGGCAGGAGCCTTTTATGGGAGAAGACCTCCCCCAGACACCCCCAGCCAAGGCCAGACCTGGTGCTGTGCCTGAGCTGTCAGCACAGAGCCCAATGCGGGGCTCAAACTCATGAACCATGAGATCATGACCTGAGCCGAAGTCAGATGCTTAACCGACTGAGCCTCCCAGGTGCCCCAGCGCTACGATTTTCTCTTATACGTCTGGGTCTGTGATCTGTCTGGAATTAGTTTTTGCGTCTGGTGTAAAGTAAATGTACATGTTCATTGGTTTTCCCACATGGACATTCAGTATCCAGCACCATTCAGTGACAGTATCTTCCCTCCCGTAGACCTGAGTCCTACTTTCATTCACCGATGGTGTTTTTGAGTCTACCTCTCCGTGTGTCTGTGTGTTTAGAGGTGGCTCTGAGTATTACCATGTGCCTATGTGACCCGTCACAGACCCCCTGCATTGACGTGCCACGTTCCTGTGATCCCCATCCTCCCGTGTTTTCCTAGTGCAAAGCCTTATCTTGTGAGAACGGAACTCTCTTCGTCCTCTTCTTTGTGATTTTAATACCTGGATTTCATTTATCTCCTGCATTTTTATTCTCAAGACTTCTAGAATAGTTCCTGCAGGAAAAAAAAAAAAACTTAAATAATACGCAGGGCAGTGAAAGTCACTATCGCCTTCTTGATCGAGGGGATGCCTGGATCGTGCTCCCATGTGGGGGATTTTGGCTTTCAACCTGAGATTATTCAGGAAATAGATGCGTTTCTTTTTTTATGCTTTTTTTAAATATGTATTTTTGAGAGGCAGAGACATAGAGCAGGAGCAGGGGAGGGAGTAGAGAGAGAGGGAGGCACAGAATCTGAAGTAGGCTCCAGGCTCCGAGCTGTCCGCACAGAGCCCGAGGCGGGGCTCGAACCTATGAACTGTGAGATCATGACCTGAGCCGAAGTTGGGTGCTTAACCAACTGAGCCACCCAGGCACCCCTAGACACATTTCTTATTGAGTTTTTAATTGTAAATGCATTTGACTTTTATCAGCTCTCTCTCTAGGGTCATGAAGAGGCTTGTCACATAGCATATAAATTACATTAAATACAAGCATTATATTATCATGTTTTAAAATCATCCAGAAGAAATAACACATGGAAATAGCCAGAGAGGTACACAGTTACCACACAATCAGGAGGATACGCCCTCCTACCTTCGAGGCCCCTTGATACCCACAGACAGGAAGAACAGACCAAAGCAAGACAGGGAGCCCACAGCACAATTCCATTCTAAGATTATGAAATATGGTAAGAACAGCAACAAAAACTGCTGCCCTCCCAATAAGTGTTCTTGGGGTAAATTACTAGGTATCTGGGAGATGTTACTAAAATTAATCTAGGTTGATAGAAGTATCAAATGTAAAAGAAAACTTGATTAATATACATCTAAATAGTTATATTACCTTAGCGATGGGAAATCTTTGTTTTTTAATGTTTGTTTTTGAGAGAGAGAGCTCTCAGGAGGGGCAGAGAAGGTAGAGTAGAGGATCTGAAGCGGGCTCTGAGCTGCCAGCACATATCCCAACCTGGGTCTCAAACTCACGAACTGTGAGATCACAACCTGAGCCGGAGTCCGACACTTAACTGACTGAGCCTCCCAGGTCCCCCAACGGGAAATCTTTGTAAGCATGAGAGCAAGGCATAGATGTGACAGAAAAATGTACATGTATGCATATATGTGTGTCATATGTCTGTACAGAGCTATGTGAAAAGCAAAATGCTCTCATAAAAAAGAAAAAAAAAACCCATACGTGAAATAACATGGCAGCTGATGAAATGGGAAATCGTAGCATACAAGGGAAGGGTTTTTTGGTGTTTTTTTTTTTAATTTATTTTTCAAACAAGCTCTACATGGGGCTCGAACTCGCGACCCTGAAATCTAGTCGCAGGCTCCTTCTGCTGAGCCATCCGGGGGAGGGCGGCGTACCTGTGTCATGCGTGGTGCTCTGGCAGCCGCGTCCTCATGGTGGCAGGCAGGCAGGCTCTGAGGTGCTGAAGCAGTCCACGCAGGCTCCCAGAGGGGAGAGAAGTGCGGGAGGACGGCGGCGGGGGCAGACCAGCTGCAGGCCAGCGGCTCTGACAGCACCTCGGGGAGCCACACGCGCCCCACAACTGGCCAGCACAGATGGCCCAGAGCCGGGGCAATGCGCAGGCGCAGGGATGTGAGCTGCGTGCAGCAGGCCACCACGCAGGGAGCACCGGGCCACCCTCAGGACCGTGATGAAAACGTAATGCTAAGGAAGGAGGGTCACCTGCACAAACGAGAGGAGTCATACAGAGCAGTTGTAGCTTCCTTACAGTTTTGGGGAGCCAGGAGGGGGACCTCCCCGTGGTGCACTGTGTCCATTTCCTGTTACTCACCCCTGCCCCAGAGCTCATGTCTGAGCGTGGGCTGTGCGTCTTAGGGTGAATCTTGTGAGCCCAAACCACAGCCCTGACTATGCTCGGCGGCAGCCTGTGCTGTGGGTCTGGAAACACATGGGCTGTGGGGGTCACGGTCAATGTCGGGACTGCGCCACTCAGGACCCAGGTCTCCCGACTGAGCCTGTCCTGCCGGGCATGGATTCCAGCCACCTGGGCATCCACTGTGTCCACACCTGCCTCACACGGCTCTAACGGGTACCGGACACCCACAGCCCAACGATCACCACCTGGGGCCACGGCTGCTTGCAGGGCACCTGCACACTCTGTGGGCACCGAGAAGAGAGACCAGCGTCCACAGGGAAGCAAGAAAGTGCATCAGTGGCAGTGGAGAGTGGCTCACTGTTCTCTACTCTTTCTGTTTGTTTATTTATTTATTTTGAAAGAGAGAGAGAGACCCAGTGGGGGCGGGGGGGAGGGGGACAGAGGATCCAAAGCATGCTCTACACCAACAGCTGAGAGCCTGATGCCGAGCTTGAACTCGTGAACCATGAGATCATGACCTGAACCTTAGCTGACTGAGCTCCCCAGGCTCCCCTCGCATTTTCTACTCTGACCACGCTTACGCCTCTCGGCAGGCAGGATGCCTGTCTTCTGCCAGCAGTGCTTACGTAGCAAAGCAGAAAGCCAGTGTTCAGACCCGGGGGACTTGGCTTGCCCTGGAAACCCCAAAGCCTGGGAGCTAACAGTGCAGAACAGCACAGTCCAACGGCAAGAGGGGTCAAGACACAGATGGCATGTTCAGTCTTCCAGTAGCCACTTTAGAGGAGAGAAAATGAGAGGTGCCTGGGGGGCTCAGTCCGTTAAGTGTCCGACTTCGGCTCAGGTCATGATCTCACGGTTCATGAGTTCGAGCCCCCCATCGGGCTCTGTGCTGACAGCTAAGAGCCTGGAGCCTGCTTCGGATTCTGTGTTTCCTTCTCTCTCTGCCTCTCCCCTGTTCGTGCTCTGTCTCTCTCTCAAAAATAAATATTTAAAAAGAGAGAGAGAGAGAAAATGAGCAGGTGAAGTGGATTTTAATCATGTTTTATTTAACACAATCTATCGAAAACATTATAATTTCAACAGGTAACCAGTATAAACATGATTAAAGTTTTTACCCTTTTCGGTACTATCCAACACCCACTGTGTGTTTCCACCGGATGCGCATCTCGGTTTGGACTCCCAGAGCCGCGTGGCTGGTGGAGGAGAGCATGGCCGCAGAGCTCTGGGCCACAGACACCCAGCAGATCATTCAGGAGGGACTCAGAGAACCGGAACAGCAGGGGTGGGAGGGGGAGAGGTGGGGCTGGGTGGGGGGGCTGGATCCCCTCTGGGACGGCGCGAGGCCGCCAGGGGGCGGGCAGGAGGCCCTGCTGAAGCGCCTGGTTTCTCTGTCTCCTCCTCAACCTGCACTCAGCTGCTGGACTCACCTACAGCCCTGGCCCTTCTAAAGGTCACGGGCCTCTCCTGGACCCCCCTTACCAGGTTGTCAGTAGACGGTGTGACCTAACAATGCCACACTTGCGGGGAGGCCACAGGCCCCCTGGGAGGAATGAAGGATCCTGTGCCCACTCCTTCCACATCTGACACATCAGGCCCAATCTGAGTGTTTGACCCCAAGTGTAGGTTTACAAGTTATTTCAGAGGCGCCTGAGTGGCTCAGTCGGTTAAGCATCCGACCCTTGACCTTGGCTCAGGTCATCTCACTATTTCCGAATTCAAGCCCCACATCAGGCTGTCCGCTGTCAGTGCAGAGCCCACTCCAGGTCCTCTGTCTCCCTCTCTCTCTGCCCTCCCCTGCTGGTTCTCATTCTCTCTCAAAGTTAACAAACTTTAAAAACTAAAAAAAAAGGACGTTATTTCAGATATTAAATTAACAAAAATTCCTTCAAGGACATTTGAAGACCTAATTGGCTTTATTCAATGATTCACGAATCAGGCAGCAACCCATCCAGCAAATACAAAGGAGTCCCAAGGAGGGAGCTGCACAGGACATCGGTATCTAAAGGCAGAGCGGGGGCAGAAAGAAGGAAATTATTAGCAAGGAAGGCGTCACTTCCGGCAAGGTGGCACTCCTCGGGGGAAGGGAAGGGGTGTATCGGCAGATTAGCGCCTGGTGCTGACAAGAAATCCCAGGTTGGCTAGTGAGAGGTCACATTTCTGGGGGGGGCTGGGAGTGTAGGCAGGTCAAGGTATTGGGTCCAAGAGTGCTGGCGTGGGCCTCAGCACAGGTGGCTCTGTCGGGGGCCTGCTGTCTTCAACACACCCCAAGGTGACTCTCATTTCTCACCTGGGGGAAACAGCCTCTTTCCGCCAAAGACCCTAGGGAGACAGGAAGGGCGATGAGCCTCTTCCCTGAGGCCACTCTCAGATTGTAGTTCCCCACAGGGAGATGCCAAGGCCCTGTGGTCACCAAAGGAATCCGGCACAGCTGACACCAGACCTGGAAGGGGCCACAGGCCTTCTCGTCTGGGGGAAGGTTCTGGTGGTGGGCAGGGGCTTCTCCCAGTGTGGTGGGTGGGCCCTGCAGTGGGGCACCCAGTCCTACTCAGGCCACGTCAGGAGACCCCCTGTGCCACATGGGTCAGAGCCCAAATGCACAGAAAGTTTTCTTTCTTGCTGAGCTGAAATCAGACTTTGTGGCAGCTAAGTCCCACACGTCACCCACCACGGAAGCCCCTTCCACATGAGCGTCCTTCCGTGTCTGGGACTACCTCGGTCTGCCATCCTTCCCCAGCCTCCCACCCCACCCAGCCCCAAATTCTGGCAAAAATGCCTGAGTTCCTTTAAAGTTCCAGGCCCTCTTCCAGCTTCATCAAACTCCTCGAACGTGGCCTCGAACATGGCCTCAGGGCTCTGGTCACCCAATGTGTCCCTGTGTTCTGAGCAGCACAGCACTTGGGCTTTGCCTTTCTTCTTTCTTTTTTGTAAATTTTTAAAAATATTTTAGAGAGAGAGAGAGAGAAAGAAAGAGAGCAGGAGAGGGGCAGAGAGAGAGAGCGAGCGAATCTCGAGCAAGCTACATGCTGAGCTTGGAGCCTGACGTGGGGTTCAATCCCACGAACCATAAGATCACAACCTGAGCCAAAACCCAGAGTCAGACACACAACCGACTGAGCCCCACAGGCGCCCCTGCTTCTTCTCTTTTTTAAATTATGGTAAAATACACATAATATAAAATCACCATCGTAACCGTGAAGCGTGCAGCCTTGTGGCACCGACCACATTCAACTGTGGTGCAGCCACCGCCGTCCAGCCACTGAACCTTCTCATCCTCTTGCAGTGATACTGTGCCCTTGAAGCGCTAACTCCCTGCCCCTCTCCAGCCCCCGGGACTCACTGTTTCAATCTCTGTTCTTTCACAACTGGCTTATTTCAGCTGGCATAGTGTCCTCAAGGTCCGTCCATGCCTTAGCGAATGGCAGGCTCCCCTTGTAAAGGCCAGATCACGTCCATTGTGTGGACGACCAGTGACGAGCCACGCATCCCTGGCCCAGCACGGCACCGTGGTGCTCCCTCCTGCAGGTAGCATAATGCTATTGTGAACACAGTGTTTGGGTGTGCAAATGCCTCTTCGTGCTTTCAGTGCTTTGGGGCACGTAGCTCAGAGTGGACTTGCTGCGCCACACGGTCACTCTATGTTTGCTTCTTTGAGGAAGTGCCACGCTCTTCCCGTCCCCAGCAGCCCGCACCCCGTTTCCTTCTTTTTGTAACAGCCATCCTGCCAGGTGTGACAGGTTCGATTTGCATTTCCCAGATGATCAGTGATGCTGATCATCTTTCCAGGTGCATAACGGCCATTTGCGTGTCCTCTTTTTGTTAAAAATTTTTAATGTTTATTTATTTTCTAGAGAAAGAGACACAGTGTGAACAGGGGAGGGGCAGAGAGAGGGAGACACAGAATCCGAAGCAGGCTCCAGGCTCCAAGCTGTCAGCACCGAGCTCGACACGGGGCTCGAACCCACGAACCATGAGATCATGACCTGAGCTGAAGCCGGATGCCCAACCAACTGAGCCACCCAGGTGCCCCGAGATTTTTTAAAAATAACCTCTAAACCCAATGTTGGACTCGAACTCACAACCCCAAAATCAAGAGGCATATATTCCACTGACTGAGCTACCCAGGAGCCCCTGAGAATTTAAAATAAAAGGAAAAATCACCCACAATTTTACCATGCCTGAATCCAGTGAAATAAAATTATACATTTTCCTTTTTTTTAACTTTATTTATTTTGGGAGGGGGTGGGGGAGAACATGAGTGGGGTG
Source organism: Prionailurus viverrinus (assembly GCF_022837055.1). NCBI lineage: Eukaryota > Metazoa > Chordata > Mammalia > Carnivora > Felidae > Prionailurus > Prionailurus viverrinus. The sequence continues at coordinate 61,277,911 of NC_062562.1, read as the reverse complement.
GGGGCAGAGAGAGAGAGAGAATCTCAAGCAGGCTCCAGGCTCCGAACTTTCAGCACAGAGCCTGACACGGGGCTCTATCTCATGAGCTGCGACACGAGATCATGACCTGAGTTGAAATCAAGAGTCAGACACTTAACAGACTCAGCCACCCAGGCCCCCTATTTTTTTTTTATTTTAGAGAGAAAGCACACACACAAGCGAGAAAGGGGGTGGGGGAGGGAGAAGAAGAGAGAATCCCAATCAGGCTCCACACTCCACTCACAGCATGGAGCCCAACTAGGGGCCCAACCCCACGAACCAGGAGGTCAGACACTTAACAGACTGAACCACCCAGGTGCCCCAATTTTTTTCATTTTTAAATTTCCTGTAATATTTTAGTGAGGCTTTAATAAATGCTACTTTAAAAAGACTTCATTTCTATCTCCTGGATTGTAAGTTGACTTAAGCCTGGAAGCAGTCATCTGGAGGACGTGGGGTGGCATCTGGCTGGTACCCCAGCGGGCAGGCAGGAAAACACTAAAGTGATTGGAAAGAGAGAGAGGGAAAGTGTGATCCCCTGGACCCGGAGGAGATTGCCCTTTTGTCCTGTGAAGACAGGAGAGTGTCTGGGCTTTGGAAATGAAGGCATTTTCAAGGCTCTGGGCTGTGACTCTGACCTGCGGTGTCGGGCTCCATTTTGGGGTAAGTTCAGCCACAGCACATGCCTCAGGAGCAGATGGCGTAGCCGAGCCTCCAGCAGTGGGGACAGCAGGGCCAGGCCTGAGGGGACCTGGGGGGCGGGTCTCAGTCACATGGAGTCTGAGGTGGAGGCAGGACGGCCAGCTAGAGCCACACAGCACTTGAAGGCACCTGACGGCGACCAGAAGGGTCAGCCTGGGGCAAAGCGGTTAGAGCTCAGAGAGCCATCAGTGCCCCCAAGGAAGATGTGAGGGGCTGTCAGGATCCCCGGGGGGGTGGGGCAAGGGGAGGTGACCAGGTTCCAGGATCCCCAGGGGGCATCAGGGAGTGGGGCGGGAGGCGGGGGGGGGGGGGGGGGGCGGGTGATGGCTGATGGCTGGGCTCTTGGGATCCCAGGGGGGAGGCAGGGAGAGGTGCCCAGGGTGAAGAAGAGATGCAGGGCTGGGGTGTGGGGACAGCTTTGTGGGAATCCAGGCAGCGAAAGCCCAGGCCACCGTCCACCACAAGGTCCACAAGCTGTCCCTGAGGCCCAGGGCAGGGGTGGCAGTGTGAGTGAGGTGCAGGCAGCATTGGGCGCCCTCTGAGAGTGACCTCCCCAGTGAGAAGGGATCCATTTACTGCTCACTTAACTGAAAAGACATTCATTGCCCCTCGGCGTCTGGGGGACATGTGGGCAAACACAGGTGTGCGGTGACTGCTGCCAAGGAGCTGGCCGACCTCCACCTAGACCCTGAGGCGCTGAGCACACAGAGGGGGCCCATGGCCCACTTCCCTCACCAGTGACCCTCAGATCCAAACATAGTGTGTGTGGAAGCCCAGAAGCTCCCCCAGCCCATCCTCTACTTCTGCTCCTTCCTGCTGGGATGGCCCTGTGCTGTCTTCATAAACTCACTCTCTTTATTCCCCATTCAGATCCAGCAGCCTCTAGATACTGGGGAGTGACAGGAGGTTCTCTGCCCCACTCAGTTAGAATTGGGGTGGGTCTCATCCCAGACTAATTCCATCAGGACACATGAATCCCGGACTCCAGTGTGCAGCCAGGCTGATGGCCACGGGCCAGGGGACACTACAGCATTTGCCACACGCTCGTACATCAGCACACAGGCCATCGCTAAGAGCACCCAAGGAAAAGGAAAGATGAACCGCAAACAGGAAAAGAGAGCACAGTTGCACTGAGGACACGCACAGAGTTCCCTGCCTGACAGAAACATGGGCAAGAGCCATGAACAGGCAGTTTCCCTGCAAGGAGATACCTAGAGCCGGCACACATGAAGACAGACATCTGCCCCTTGTACATCAGGGAAACGCCAACCAAGGCAGCAAAGAGGAAGTGTGTCTCATCCATTTCAGGGCAGACCTGAAGCATCTGGCAACACCAAGGGCTGGAGAGGCTGAGGGCCAGGGGTGCAGACATGGCGAGGGGCAAAATCAGATCAGAGGCTGAGAAGATCACTCAGCCTCTCATGGGCCCAACAGCTCAGGAAACCACTCCTGGGTGTTTACCTAAGCCCCAGCCCCAGCGTGTACCCCAGAAAAACAAACCCCGGAGCACCCAGCCTGTTTGTGACAGCAACCATGGCCCTGATGCCACGTCATGGTGGCATTTTCCTACAATGGAATATTATACAGCAGTGAATGTGAGTTGACTCTAACTAGATGAAAGATGGTGTGTGAATCTTCACACCATAATGGGGAGTGAAAAAATTCAAGTCCAGGAGACCACTTATGTGATGGCTAATTTTATGTGTCATCTTGGCCAGGCCACAGTGCCAAGATATTTGGTCAAATGCCAGTCTAGATGTCATGGTGAAAGTGTCGTTTAGATGAGATTAACATTTACATCAGAGGACTTTGAGTAAAGCAGATCACCTTCCATAACATGGGTGGGCCTCATCCAATCAGTGGAAGGCCTTAAGAGAAAAGGACTGAGGTCACCCAAGGAGGAAGGGAATTCTGCCTTCAGGGGGCCTCTAGACTTGGGATGCAACCTGGGTCTCCAGCTGCCCCCTGTCCTGCAGACTGGACTTATCAACACCCACAATAGTATGAGCGATTCCTTAAAATAATCTGTCCTACTCTCTCCCTCTCTCGCAACACAGGCACACCTCATTTAAATGCACTTTGCTTTGTTGCATTTCACAGATGTTGTGTTTTTTTGTTTTGTTTTGTTTTGTTTACAAATCTTAGGTCTAGAGCAAGCCTGCACTGAAGAAGTCTATCAGCACCATTACAGCATCTGCTCATTTCATGTCTGCATCGCATTTTGATAATTTTCATAAGATTTCAAGCTTTTTTAATTACTATTTTTATCTATTATGGTGAAATGTGATCAGTGACTGTAACTCACTGAAAACTCAAATAACAATCAGCATACTTTAGTAATAAAGTATGTAATAGGGGTGCCTGGGTGGCTCAGTCAGTTAAGCATCTGACTTCAATTCAGGTCATGATCTCACCGTTTGTGAGTTCAAGCCCCGTGTCAGGCTCTGTGCTGACAGCTCAGAGCCTGGAGCCTGCTTCAGATTCTGTGTCTCCCTCTCTCTCAGCCTCTCCCCTGATTGCACATGCATGCTCTTCTCTCTCAAATTTAAATAAACAGTAAAAGTAATTAATAATAAAGTATGTTTTAATTAGGCCATGTATGTCCTTCTCATCCATAACGCTACTGCACACTTAACAGACTGCAGTCCAGTACAAACATAAATTTTTGAATGTTTATTTTTGAGAGAGAGCACGTACAGATGCAAATGAGGGGCAGAGAGAGAGGAAGAGAGAATCCTAAGGAAGCTTCACACTCAGTGCAGAGCCCGACGCCAGACTCGATCCCAAGACTCTGGGATCATGACCTGAGCCAAAATAAAAAGGCAGATGCTTAACTGACTGAGCCACCCAGGCGCCCCCATTTTGGATCACTTAAAATTTTTGATCACTTAAAATTTTGACAACTAGAATTTTTTTTTTTTTACTTTTTATCTTGATATAATTTTAGACCTGTAGGAAAGCTGGCAGGCAAGCATGTGTCCCACTCAACGTCTAACTGCCTGCTATCATCGTCCTACGTCGGCTCTGTCACTGTGCACGTACGTGTCTCTTTCTGAATCGTCTGAGCATAAACTGCATCCACAATGCCCCTTTTACGTATAAATGTTGCAGATGTATTTTCTAAACATAAGGATATTCCCTTATATAGCTATGGCACAGCGATCAAAGTCAGGAAATTAACACAGTACTGTTATCTGATCTACGGGCCTATTCAGACCTCCCGGTAATTTACAGTGAAGAAGCACCCAAACCACAGGTTTTCACATCCCTTTTCTCTGAAGCAGCTCTGTGTCAGCCGTGCACACTCTGTGTCCATGTGGTTAGCTTGCAGCACGTTGTGGGGTTCACTTGAACTTCGCGGCTCCTCCTGAAGTGTGGGCTCATCTGCTGTTCCCTCAAGCCCAGACACAGGGTCTGCATTCTTGGTGGGGACCCCACAGGGACACGTCCTCTCAGTGACCACAACAGTTGGCCCCGAAGTCGAGGGGCCCTGTTCCCCAGGATGCTACCCGTGGGCCCTTGTCACGCTACTCTGGGACCAGGCATGCATTCACTTCACTCAGTGAGCCTTCCTCCGCTGGCGATGTGTGACTCAATCATCACGATGCTGGTGGCTTAATGGAGCTTTTCAGAGTCCGTCTTCTCTGCTTTATCACTGGGCTTTCCTTTCTCTTGTGTGTTTGTCTCAGGAGGTATACACACATTCTTGTCTCACTCAGCAGCTTATCATCTGTAGCTGTCATTACTTAGGTGGTGCTTACGTTGCCCCAGAGGGAGCCGGCAGGAGTGTCCTTTTGACATGTTCCCCCCACCCCCACCCCTCGTACTCTGAACAAGTGCTGCCTGGCACAAGATACTCCAGGCTCAGCCTGCGCTTTCTCTCCTCTAGCCCTGGGGCCAGACATCTCTCTGAACAGCTCTGGTTCCTCTCAGTAGAGAATGGAATTAAGAAACCAAGATCAGGGGGCACCTGGGCGGCTCAGTCGGTTAAGCATCTGACTCTTGATCTCAGCTCAGGTCTCATGGTTCATGAGTTTGAGCCCGGCGTCCAGCTCTGTGCTGAGCATGGAGCCTGCTTGGGATTCTCTCTCTCCCCCTCTCTCTCTGCCCCTCCCCTGCTCACACTCTCTCAAAATAAATAAACATCGAAAGAAAGAAAGAAAGAAAGAAAGAAAGAAAGAAAGAAAGAAAGAAAGAAACCAAGATCTGTGTGCTGGGTGTGCTCACTGCCGCTGGGATGTCCTTGATTTTAGGAAACACGTGTAAGTACATTTGCCCACACCTACGTGTCTGCGTGCGTAGATTTCCGCATCCGTCTGTGTCTGCATCTGTGTGTGCTTGTATGTGTGCACGTGCACACACTTGTGTGATGAAAGCACGAGCTCATACTGCTACCTCAGATCTGAATCTCCTCCTGCCCATGTTTGTAGCTTGCTTCGGGCTGTCAGCGCTACTGCAGGGCCAGAAACCATCCTCTCCTGATCGGGCCACCTTGCATGGTGCTCAGGCTTCGGCATCACCAGCCTGCAGGAGGCCCTCATCTGGCTGAACAAAGGACAGATGGAGTCACCAGGCAGGGGCCTGGTGCTGAGCCAGACGGCCTTCTGGAAGGTGCCAGGGAGGCAGAAGCAAAATCCCCAGGAAGCTCTGGGGCGAGGGCAAAACCCTAGGATTTTCTGGATGAGATGAGAAGCCAGAACAGACGGCTGCTGTCCAGCTCTGTGGAAAGACCACAGGGGGCGAAGGGTCGCTGGGAAAGGGCAGATGGGTCCCCAAGCAGCTGGGACGGGGCTCCTCACACCCTGCTGTCCCCCAGGAGAGGCCACCCTCCCTTGAGGGCATGAGTGACTGGGTTCAAACACGAGTGACCCTGCTTATGCCCCCCCCCCACCTGCTTATTCATAACCAGCGAATACAATCTCCAGGTGTCCTATTTCTGGGGATCTTGCTCCTTTTCCTTTTTTTTTAAAGGATTTATTTAATTTTATTTTGTTTAAGTAGGCTCCAGGCTCAATGTGGGGCTACAACTCACCACCCTGAGATGAAGAGTCACATGCCCTACCAACTGAGCCACTCGGGTGCTGCGGGGTCCTGTTCCTCTCAAGTTTCTTCTGTTGGGGGTTTCATCTGTCTTGCCCCACAAACATAGTTCCCCCCACAGGCAAAAGTACTTCTGGGGTTGATGCGCGCATGCTCTCGCCTCAACGCTGGCCCCAACAGAATGGGGAGCCTGCAGAACGGGTCTGCGCACAACCAGGAAGAGCACCAGCAGGGGCAAGGCTATTCTGGAGCACACGGGCCGGTGCACAAGGCCTCCTCCCTGCCCAGGGTGGCGCACTCAGGGCCAGGAAGCAGGAGTGAGGCCGCTCATCCCTCCAGCTCCTCCGAGTGCCAGGCAGTGGAGGCTGGGGTGCTCTGAGGAGGAGCCTAGGCTCCCCAGGCTGCATGGCAGGGCCCGGTGAGCACGGGATCAGCAGGGCTTGGCGAGTGCGCTCCGAGCTGTGCCGGCCTCCAGGAGCGCCCTGAGAGCTGCATTTTCCAGGCCAAGAGGAGCTACAAACCCTGGAGAGCTACTGTATTGACTGATACGCCCCAAGGCTAGAAACTGTGCCTGGAACTCAACACCAGGGCGGGGAATCACAGAAGACAGGTGTCCCCAGAATGACAGCAGGTGCGGGCCTCTGCCCAGCAGCATGAGGCAATCTCCATGGCTGGCGCAGGAAGATGTCACTGGAGGCTACGACGCAAGCCGGCTGGATGCCGTGACCAGAGCATCAAGCCGAGATGCAGGTGCACATGGGGTGCCGGCCGAAATCTTGGCGCCCACAGGAATGGCACCCCCAACGCCGGGGCATCGTGCCTGCACCTTACTCTCAAATGGTTCAGGGGTGAGAAAGAACAGAGAGAGATGAAGGAAAAGTGGGAAAATATTGACATTTGGGGGGTCTGCATCAACAGTATTATTCCTGAGTGGTTCTGTTCCAACTTTAAGCTTAATAGGAAAAACAACGGGGGGGTGGGGGTGGGCGGGGAAGGAACCAGGAGAAGGGCCGGCCATCTGAGGCCACAGACCCTGGTCCCCAGTTCCTCGCGTGTGTCCTCAGCCCTGGCAAGGCCCGCTGCCATCTGCGCCTCCCACCTGGCGCCAGCTGCTCACAGTGGCTGCAGGAAGCAGCGTGCTTTGGCCCCAGCCTCAGCCAGACCAGCTGCTCAGGGGGGACTCTAGTCGAGCCCAAGCCTCCCGCCCAGCAGGTGGCCCCCACTCGGGCCCTGGAGCAGGTGCAACCTTTGGCCCAATGCCCCATCTCCTCTCCCAGAAGCTCCTGTGTCTCTCACCCACTCTCCCTGGTCGCAGAAGGAAAAGGACGCGTCCTCACCCACCAGGGCTGAGCCATTCCCTCTATGCCCAGCTCCTGGCAGCTGCAGGCCCTCACTTCATAACCGCCCCACGTCCCCCAGCCTCAGAGCCGGCTCAGGCCTCTGGAAGCAGCCTGATGCCTCCCTTGACTTGCCTCCTTCTCCACCTGCACTCCTCCTTAGCTCAGTGACGTCTGGCTTCCACTCCCCCCAGATGGGGCATGAGAGACAGGATTTAGAACTGCCACGAGCCATCTCTGCTCCACCTCTTAGAGCCATAGCATTCTCGCCGCCGCCCTCGGCCAGGGCTTGTGGGAAGCCAACATACAGGCTCAAGTATGAAATGTGACATTGACTCCTCAGCCTTTCAACCCCCATCTGGTCTGCCTGCCCTGCCCCCCCCCCCCACAGCCTCCTGGGGGCTCAAGTCAGACCCACCCTGTCTGCCTGTGGCTCCCCAACCTGTGCCCCTCTGCTCGACTTAGCTTGTCTGGGTCCCACAGCTGCCTAGAGGTCTCCCTTCGGGCAGCCGGCCAGCTCCTCAAATTTAACATGCCGACCGACACTTGGGCCCACTCTCATTTGTGCCGGATTTGCCAAAAGGCAGTCGCAGCAGGTGCTTAAGGCCACTAAGAAGAAACAAACTTCTGGGGAAAGAATTTGACATTCCAAAGATGCATCAAAGTGGCCCATCTAGTGTACCAGTCACTGTGACTTGCATGGGGCAGGACCCCGAGGTCTCTGTTCGGTTCTCCCCATCAGCCCCCAAGCTGGCCCTCCCCAGCAGCCCTGGGCACTCTAAACTCAACTTTACTCCTGTTACATGTCCCCATATCTGGTTTTTAATCCTGACTCTTCTCTTGCCCCAAAGGCACGTCCCATCTCTGCTCCCTTGGGTCTGCAACAGTCGTTGCCTCCCATTCGAGCCGTCTTGCTGTCCTGTGCCATGGGTCACCTCCTAGACATACAGAGCAGACATGTCACACTCCTGTTCACACAGTTCTGGGGCTCCCCTTTGACCTAAGCCCAAGCCTTTGCCTACAGGTCAAGGCGCTCCCACTGCGGTGTGCACCACCCCCTCCTCACAGACCGGCCTGGGCTTCAGTCAAACCAGACTTCTCACCATCTGGGAACATATGTTCCCTCTGCCCCAAATAATCTCCATCCATCTCCAGCTGTCAAGATCTGTTCTTGTTCAATAAATAGCACTGGGACAATTGGCCATTGAAAGGACATTTTTTAGATTCTCTGCTTCAGAGTATACACCAACATTTATTACAAACTAGAATTAAACATAAAATATATACAATGTAATCACATGTATTACACAACCAAACTGTAAAACGTCTGAAAAATATGAGGTTATCAAACACATGAAAGGGAACAGCATAAGCTTAATGAAATTCCAGAGTAAACAGGCAATAGATGTAATTCCGGGGACAGAACCTCAGTCATCAGAGGCAAGCTGATGTAACTGGGCAGAGAGCAGCGCACCCTCCGCGCCGCCAACCGAACGGGCCCGGGCAGCGCGGGAACTCGGTGGCTCGGTCAGCAGGAACTCAGACAAGGAACCGCGCACACGTCTTCGACGAGGGTCTTGCACGAGGGCCGGGTGAGGTCTGGCCTTTCATTCCTTCCCTAGCTCTTGGGCGTCGTGTCCTCTCCAAGCCTGAACCTTTCCGAGCCCCAAACCTGATGTTTTTGGGCTCTCCCGTGTTTGTTTGATAGCGATCACCCTGATTTTATTTTTGATTGGGTCTTTTTCACGAACGGATAAGGGCTGATTACTACGAGGCGCGCGGTTTGGTGCTTATCGCTCCCGCTTAGCACGCGGAGGAACCCGTCACCGTGGCGACGCTCATTTCCCCAAGGAGCTCCCGCGCCCGGCCCGCCGCAGCCCGGGGACAACCGCGCCCCAGGCAACGAGCCCGGGGGCCAGCAGGGACCGATCCTCAATTCCGCTCCCCTTCCGCCCTCGCAGCGGCGGGATGACGACACCGCGCGCCCACGTGATGCGAGCGCCTGCCACTACCTGGCCGTTGCCCAGCAACACCACCAGGTGGGCTTTGTTCTCTGTACGGATGGCCCGGGCATTCCCGCACCCCGCCCCCCCCCCCCGCCATGTCCTTTACTTCCTCTACCTTTAAAAGTAATAACAATCAAAACCGCGGCACTGAAGCACCCCTGAGACACGCGACCACAAAAGGGGTGCACAACACCTCCGCCCGCGGCCTCCCGCGCCCTCCCCAACCCAGGATGCCCTCCCCTTCCCAGTGCGCCGTGCGCCGCTACGTCACTGCCTCGCGCCCCGCCGCTGCGGGCGCGGCACTTCCGGCCGCGAGGACGTGTGGGCGGGGGCGGGTGGCGTCAGGGGGCGCGCGCCGGAAGCTGGCGGGAGCCGGGCGGAAGTGGCTGGGCGGAGCGCGGGGCGATGGGGGGCGGCGGCGGCGGCCGGCGATGAGCGGCGGGAGCGCGTGAGCGGCCGGCGGGCGAGGCTGGGGGCCCGGGAGAGCGAGCCGCAGGGCGGAGGGCGGGCGCGAGCGCGGCGGGCGGCGGCGGCGGCCGAGGCGCGGCGGCGGCGGCGGCCGAGAAGATGGCGGACGGCGACAGCGGCAGCGAACGCGGCGGCGGGCCCGGCGGCTTCCAGCCTGCGGCCCGTGGCGGCGAGCAGGAGACGCAGGAGCTGGCCTCAAAGCGGCTGGACATCCAGAACAAGCGCTTCTACTTGGACGTGAAGCAGAACGCCAAGGGCCGCTTCCTCAAGATCGCCGAGGTGGGCGCGGGAGGCTCCAAGAGCCGCCTCACGCTGTCTATGGCGGTGGCCGCCGAGTTCCGCGACTACCTGGGCGACTTCATCGAGCACTACGCGCAGCTGGGCCCCAGCAGCCCCGAGCAGGTGGCGGCGGCGGCGGCGGGCGCCGAGGAGGGCGGCGGACCGCGGCGCGCGCTCAAGAGCGAGTTCCTGGTGCGCGAGAACCGCAAGTACTACCTGGACCTCAAGGAGAACCAGCGCGGCCGCTTCCTGCGCATCCGCCAGACGGTCAACCGCGGCGGCGGCGGCGGCCCCGGGCCTGGCGGCCTGCAGAGCGGCCAGACCATCGCGCTGCCCGCGCAGGGCCTCATCGAGTTCCGGGACGCGCTGGCCAAGCTCATCGACGACTACGGCGGCGACGACGACGAGCTGGCGGGCGGCGCGGGCGGCGGCGCGGGGGGTCCGGGCGGCGGCCTGTACGGCGAGCTCCCGGAGGGCACCTCCATCACGGTGGACTCCAAGCGCTTCTTCTTCGACGTGGGCTGCAACAAGTACGGCGTGTTCCTGCGTGTGAGCGAGGTGAAGCCGTCCTACCGCAACGCCATCACCGTCCCCTTCAAGGCTTGGGGCAAGTTCGGGGGCGCCTTTTGCCGGTATGCGGACGAGATGAAGGAGATCCAGGAGCGGCAGCGGGACAAGCTGTACGAGCGACGCGGCGGGGACGAGTCCGAGGGCGAGGAGGTGGACGAGGACTGACGCGAAGCGCGCTTCCTCCGCGATGGGCCCCCCCGCCCCACCACCGTCCCCTTGGCCGGAGAGCCCCTTTCCCGCTCATCCCCAGGGAGCCAGTGCAGGCGGAGCCAGGGGGGGCCCCATCGGGAGAACACACAATGAAAAATAATACAGTTAATTAAGAGAAATAACCACAAAAGAACAGTCGCGAACAATTAAAAGCAGCAAAGTTCCAAGGAGCTGACAGCAATCTGCAAAAAGAGGACAACCTGAGCAAAATCGTTTCAGCTTCTGTTGTTTCCAGCTGAGGTTTCTGAACTTACCAGGGTAGCCCTGGAGGGGTCAGAGCTTCACATGCCCAGGCCGTTGATGACAGCTGAATTGGTGTCATGCCTGGGTGTCCTGGCCTGACCATCTCTCCAGACCTCACTGTCATGGTGTGGATCCCTTCACATTCACTGAAATCAGCATATTGGATCTGGGTCTTCATGGAATTCTTGAGAAGGGAGAGGCCTTTATCTTTATCCGATTCTGAGAGTACAGGTTTCACGCAAAGGAACGCGGCTCCAAATAATCATGGACAGGGCAAAAGAGCAAATCAGGAAGCCACCAGGGAACGTAGAAACCCTTTGGGTTCTGTCTAAAATGGCTTTGCGTGGAACCTGGACCAGTGGCTGTCTCTTTGCGGAATTGTTTTTCTGGATGCAGATGGAGTCAGACGTCAGTCCTTCAACTAGAATCTGTTACTAAAGGATTTTAAAAGTTGGCAGAATTTCTCCAAAGATCAGAGCAGTTTTACACTGGGGATTGCTGAGGCAGACGCAGGAAGAAATCTGGCATCAAGCACAAGGAGGACGGAGTGGATGGGCTGCCACTCACTTTAGTCCACTCCAGGTCTGCAGACACCGAGGTCCTTACCCAGAGATGGTTTAGGGGTGAATGAGAGCCAGGTGCCCGTGGCTGCACCACGCGAGGCCAGCGAATTATGGCTACTTCGGCTGTTTGGGCCACTGGTTGGCTGGATTTTAAACCGTAAAACTTGAAGATCCCTGCAAAAGGAACCGTGTGGCTACGAGCCTGAGCTTTAATGGAATGTACGTCCTCCCGGGAAAGTTGGGGATAACCAAAACTGAAGTCTTCATCTACCTTCAGTTGAATCTGTGGATTTGCTCAAACACTAAAGATCCTCAGGTCCAGAATTCCAGCATCATCTATTCTTTTAAAGTAGATTTGTAAGAACTTGATCCATTGTTTCAGTACCTCACAATCAAAGTTGGCAAATGATGGATGAGTGATTCGAGCCGTGTGCCCTTCGGAAGCTGAAATCCATCTGCATGGGGATGAAGAACGTGAAAACGCTATGTCCTGGAAGCATTTTTATACCATCTTGAAATTTCCACAAACTGGCCCTTGGCCAGTTGACCCAGCTGTTTTCCAAGAATAAAAGTTGGGGTTTTCAAGGATCGCCTCTTCTATATTTTAAATGGATTTTCAGTAAAAATGATTTTTACTAATCAAGTTAATCCCACCCCATCAAAAGGTATTTCTAGAAGTGTCACAGACCTAGGTGACTTTGAATTGAACGGGAGCTAACGTTCTTTCCAAAGTTTGTAGGTCTTCCTGTGCGACACCTTCTCAACCGGGAGGCAGGTAACCCCCACCTCCACGATCTTAGTATTTTTTTTTTTAACTGCATGCCTGCCCTTTATTTGAGCTGCCTTTTAATTTATTGCGTACCCTTTTTATTATCTTATTTTGGTATTATTCAATCTATACAATCTTTTTGTATTTATTGGGAAATAAGTGATCTACAGAAAGGTCGTTTTCACGCATTGTGGCCGAGAGGGAGAGCCAGAACTGTACATAAAATTAGGCTTTTTTAAAAATTAGACTGATTCAGAATACTGTCGATCTTAGATTTTTTTTTTTTTAAGTGGAAGAGCCACAAACAATGGTGCCCTTTTCAGACTATTTCTCTACTCTCATCATCCACAGTAGACTTTTTAAACAGATTTTTTTTAAAGCTTTTCCTTTTTTAAAAAAAACTTTCTCCGTTGCAAAGAATGTTTCCTAAATTGTATGGGAGCAATAGTATTTTTGATGTTTTAATGACATCCGTATACTTGTACTGTATTTTGTACTACAAGGCAGCTGTTTTCAATAATGTCCTGCTGTATTTATCTATGTGTTTTGAGTGTTTATTTCTTTGCTGCGGAGAACAAATCCCTGCATAGTTTTGGTAAGGGCGCCGAGAAGCTGGCATGAGGTTTGCAGAAACTGTTTTGGTTTCAGACTTCAAGGCAGCAATGGAAAGTAAGGTTGCAGCTCTCAGTTCATTGCTGTGACTTTTTCCTTTTCAAACCATGTACGATTCCCATGCAGACCGACGCGTCTGCTCACTTCCGCGAGGGTTCCCGTCGCCCAGCTGCAGTGAGCCAGTTCAGTTCTGCAAGGGTGCAGCGCCTCTCCTTTCTAAGGGGCGGGTTGTCTTTTCTTTTCTTTTCGTTCGGCTGAATTGCAGTCCTAGCCTTGCCTTTCTATTCTGTAGAAACGACAGGGTCTTCGCAGTCCTTCACCAGTGGCTACTAAGCTATAATTAGCTGAATAGAAAGAATGTGGAAGTGGTCTGAGGCATATAGACTATATGCCAGGAGCACTACCATATACGGCATCAGCTTTGGTTACCAGAGAAATTTTCTTAGTCATTAGACCATGTAACAGTAATATATCATATGTAAATCTTTAGATATCAATTTGAGAATCCTCCAAAAACAGGAGCAAAGAATGCATAAGCTATGTGTTGGAAAAAGTAATTTATATTAAAATTTTGACCTGCCTATGTAAGATTAAGTGGTAAATGTCATAGTGGTGGGTTTTTAAGTCTTAGCCGATCTCAGAGGTTGGTTCCTCCTGCAGGGGTGGCTCGGGGCCTCCCTCCTCCCTGCAGGAAGGTTACGGGAGGGAGGGCGTTGATTAGCTGTGGCGTTTCACCGACCCTCATTCCGCTCACTGATCTGGGGCAGTAGAAAGCCTAGAAGCACGGAGGCCGTTCCTTTGATGTGCGGTGGGTCCGAAAAGGCTGTTTTGGAACTCGTTCATAAACCGTGCTCATTAAGGAAAATCTTGGTTCATTCTGGCCACCACATGGCCTTACAGATGGGGAGACACCCACTTTTTTTTATCTTGTGTTTCGTCGTCTCCTACGAACAGTGATTTTTAGGGCTCATTTTTTTTAACTTTGGCAAACATCCCAACGAATCACATGTTCCAAATAGTCCTGTTTCTGAGAAGCAGGGAACTAAAATCCCCTTTCAGACAATTGCTAAATCGTTTCTCAAACTACTGCTGTTAGAAACGCGAGAAGTCAAATTTTAGGCACAGGATCAAGAGAGCAAAAGTCTATGACGAGATCCTACGACTCCCTTTTGGTTTCTATCGTCCCTGCTGTCGTTCAAGCAGGACGGCCATCCTCGGCAGCACAGAAAGGCCCCCGTGCATGCGCTCTGCCCAGGGCGCAATGTCCATCGGCACAGCACCCCAAATCCAAGTGGAAACCAAACGGAAAACCCAGACACCCTATGTTGCTGCGGGAGGCATGTAGATGGTATAAGGGACTGTGGCCGCGGCGCACACGCGGCCACCTGTCAAGTCACTTTCCATAACTTTACTGCAAAACGATGGAGAAGCTTCGGGTGCGGGCAGCCCGTCGCCTCCCGCTGCCTCTGTTCCCTCCGTCGTTCTGCGGTAGTCGCAGGTCTTTTAAGAGACGCGAGCTTCAGTTTTCTCAAAACAAAACAATTCTCCTGTCTTATCCGAAAATGCAGGGTTGTGGGCAAAAGAGGCTGGTTATAATAATGCCCTCATATTGAGTGGTGTGAAAACGGCTGCACACTGCAGGCACCGTGGTTGCCGAGGACGCTTTGTTACGCGTGACCTTGACTGGCTCTACTGGAGGGTAGTGACCCATGCAAGGTGTGGCAAGGTAACCAATCGTTGGCGTCTGCCTTGCTCTGAGGTGGATGAGCTGGAGGAGAAGCTTGAGTGTGTAAGCCGTGCACATGAGTATTCTTCACTGTAAATTGTGTTTTCATTTTTAACCCAGTTGACGGTACTTTGTCCAATGCACAACTGATCTCTCAGTAGATATTCATTTGCAAATAGCGTGGCCTTGATCAGTGAGAGGGAAGGGGAGAAGTGACTCTGCGTGCGGGCAGGTGGTCCCTTTACCAGGGGGCCGCCTGCAACACGCTTAGTGGCGAATGCGCTTGCGGTTCGTCTCCTTTCTGACTGGGGAAAGTTCATGGTTTTGACCCTGGAGGTATGAATTCAATTGAGTTGTCTTCTATTTTTAGGAAGTATCAGAATTGCGCTGATAAGTAACAAAGTTGACTGCTTTGGTGTCCAATCTCAGGTTTTAGAATATATATAGTGGTGTGAAAACCCCACTGTTAACTCTTAAAACAATTTTAATTTAATACACCCTAAGAGTCCCATGCACGAGGCCTGCTCAGAGAGTAAGACCTCACCCGTTTTGCTCCTTTTCCACTTTGTACTTCACTTGAGAAAGTGTCGATGATTTACATTGTATATTTCCATTGGAACCCCGACATATTTCTCAAAGCTAAAGCACTTTTTGATAATGAGATACATGGGATCTTTGTGTGATGTGGGTCATGGTTTCTCAGGCTCCCTTAGATAATCTGCTTATGAATATTGTTCTGTGTAAGAAGAGTGAAAATCTTAGCTGATGTTAGAAAGTTTGTATTCTTGATCCAGAATGCGTTTTGCTAGCTTCCAATGCGCGGGAGAGTAGACAATGCTGCGTTCACGAGGTAATACGTTACTTTCCCTTAAGCCTTAAGGTAACTTTTTGTTTTTTTTTCCTGTCAACAACAGCACTGAAGTTCTAGTAAGTGAATGAGATGATCAGTTTCCAGGGTTGCTTTTAGAGTACTGTAAATCAGCTAGTTGTCTTCCTAAACAGTTACCATCCCCCTTCAGTAAACTGGATGGTGGGCGTGTGGGTGGGCTGGGGAGATCCTTTGTAGAAAAAAGAAAAGAAAAAAAGAACCACATTTACCTTAAGAAAAATACAGACACAAAGTTAAAACCGTGCATGTCAGGGCCCTGTGTGAAATTCCAGACATACGTCATGTCCCCAGTTGTTAATCCAGAAAAGCAAACTCCTTGATTTTCAAGTCTGTGCCCAGAAGTTTCCAGAACTCAAGCTCGGGAACGGGGAACGGTGGGCTCCCTTCCTGTATCTCAGTTCACTCAAGTCACTGTTCCCAGCTCTTGGGCTTAAAACGTTTTCATTACTGTTATTTTGCTAACTGTGGTCCAGTTGTCAGTATGGAAATTGGACTTGGGGAAAACAAAAAAAAACAATCCACGTGTACCGTGAAGACTTACTACTCTGGAGGTTTCCAGTTAACACCTGTTTCCCTGATCCAAGTAAGACTTTTATGAATGTATTCTGTATTTCCTGATGAAACAGGGAATATGCCATCAGTGTGATCACCCTTGCTCACCCCCCATCTCTTAGGTTTCATTTGAAAATCTGCCTCCTTCCTCAGATTAGACATTCCAACTGGACTGGGAAAGCTGGGTTCAGACGGCAGCAGACACCATATTGGTAGTTTCACCGCTCGGTGGGGCTTCTGATAACAGGAGGGCAGAGCTTTATTTGAAGCAAAAAAAAAAAAAAATTTTTTCTCCCCCCCCCCCCCCCCCAGAAGTGATTCTGACAAATGGTTTTTTGAAAGGGTCTGACTGTACTTGTGATTAGCATGAAGGTTTGAGTCTAGGAGCAGATGTCATTCCCTACATGTAACATGTCCGCTGATGTGGATGAGGGGGAGGGTTGGTTCTGTGTTTAGGGGTGATGAATTGTGGGGCCACCGTATCCTGAGAGAGTGGTAGATCTATCCGTGCTCCTTGTGCACGAGTAGGTGACACGAGCCTGTCTTTTTTTTCCTGCCTTCAGTAACTTCAACAGCTAACTCAAGAAAAGTGAGTTAGACTAGACCTCGTTTCCTATAGGCAGCTGTCCATCCCCAGCCTCACACTGTGTTGTAATATCAGGCGAGGTCAAGAGAACTCTGTTTGGAAACAGAAGGGCAAGTAGTGGACATAACAGCAGCAGGGAGGGTCCCAAGAGAATTGAAAAAGAGGACTATCACTAAGCACACTTGCAGGGATTGGTTACAATTCCATTGTAAACAGCTCTGATGTGGGGCACGCACCCTTTCCTCCCAGCCCACCTGTCTTCACATCCCAAAACTCTCTGGATTTCTAGAAATTAATAGGTGCAGCAAAAGTCCAAAAACTGAAGTTGAGTCAGTACAGAGCTTACTTGTAGAGTCTGTATTTTACACGTTGTGGTCGCAGGTGAGTCTATTTGGTTGTTTTTCAGTGATTATCAATATTTGAGTAATAACTAAGAATATCGGTGCGTTTGAAGAGTTAGTGGGGATTTACTCTTCCTTTTGCTCCTTCATGCAAGTGTTTTTCTAGGATCACTTCTAGAAGTCCATTTGTCTTCTGATAGGTCTCCAGGTAACACACTGTCCGTTCTGTAGGCACCTTCACTGCCAGTCATGATCACCAGGGGCTTCCTTAGACCCGAGTCTCCACTCCAAAGTTGGGACTGATGTCCTACCGGTAGAGAATCTGCAGAAGCTGTTGAAATGAGTTAAAACCAAATCTTGACAGCAAGAGACGGAGCTTCCCTGATCTAGACGGACATCTATGTATTTTATTGGGGGGATGGCTCCGGTCTCTGTGTAAATACCCACATGCTTGTGCGTTGTGCACCAAGTGTGTGTGCCTGTGTATGGATTTGTAGAACTGATTTCTGCTTCAAGAGAAGCCGCACCTTTAATTTTATAAGGTCCCCTCCACCTGTAACCCTATAAATATTTGTAAATAGAACACTAAAATCTGTAGCGTTAGGATCAATTTGGGAATATCTGCTGAGAGACCAAAAAGTTCATTTTTTTAAGTACCTTGGTTAAAGAGTAAAGATTATTCCTCTTATTTTTCAAAAGAAGAATGCACTTTAACAAACAGCTGCACGGGCGATTCTGACAAACCCGTGGAGCGCAGTGCGGTTCAGAAATCACACTTCCTGGAAACCGTTCAAAAGCAGAGTGTAGACGGGCTGCTGAGCTCACTGCCTGGAGACCGGCGACTCCGGTGCCAGTCGGTCTCCAGACAAGCAGGGCTGCTACAAAGGCGCAGCGAGAGCACAGCCAGAAGCTTCCGGCAGGCCTGTGACAGGCGGGTCCCGTATTTACCACTAACTAGCAAAACTGACAGAAAAGCAGAGAGAAAAAAAAATGTAAGAATCCTTACTGCTGGTGTGCACTCCTTACAATAGTGGATTTTGCAAATGGAGTTTTACAGTCTATATTTAAAAATTGTATGTTTGTAACAAATAAAGTATGCAGAAAAGTGAATGACAGTCTTGTGCTGGTGTCTGATTTAAGGAATCAGGTGGGGACCGGGAGGGAAAGACCACTGACCGTCCTTGGGCTCGTAAGTGGGTCTGGAACCGGGTGCGTTGCCACCCGAAATGACCTAAAAGCCAGTGCAGCTTGCATCCCGGAGGCGGCTGGGGAGGCCCGAGCCCCTGGGTTGGCGGCGGGGCCCCCTCCTCGGTCAGCAGTCTGTGGCAAGCCAAGGCTACAGATTAGTTTCCGCTTTGGTTCATATTCCAGACAGGCTACTACTTGCTTCCCCACCAGATTCCCAGTCCACCGGCTGCTGGGCCCTGTCCCTTCCAGTGGTGGCCAGAAGCCGCTCCCAGGTGTACCTCACTGTCCATCGTAGCTGAAGGTAGGGGGGGCGGGGAGCAGCCTTACCCCACCTTAAAGGAAAAAGACCAATGCTCAGTCCCTAGATCCCAGTCATGCTTCCTAAACCTTTGGTCTGAGGAAGCCCCTGTACACTTACCAGAGGCCCCCCCCAGGAGCTTTTATCTGGGAGGCCTGGGTCAGCTGATACCCATGGTATTAGAAGTTGGATTCTTGTCCAAGCAAAAGTAAAAGTACACATCCCACCCGCTGCCAGCAGCGGCGCCTCGAGAAAAGGCCAGCGGGTGACAAGGTGAGGCGGGTGAGCACCAGTGTGGCGGGGAAGTGGTCTTGACCCAGATGGCTGTCTTGTTGGATGTGAGGGATGGGGTCAAGGGACTAGCAGGGCGTGTCATCCCCCAGTGCCCCGGGTTCGTCCGGATGAGTTAGAGGCCCTGGCCACGAGATGGCCCCTGCACCCACCCACACAGTGTCCCTGGGACTTGAGTCCCTGGCGGTGCCCCGTGAGCCACAGAACCGCTGGGCGAGCAGAGCACTGATGCCCAGGCACCACCCGGGACCCCTGCATCAGAGTCTCGGGGACACGCACGTGGTGTTCTGTGAGCTTTGCTCTACCTCTGTAAGTGCCCCAAGGGACCCTCCTGAGTCGGGGATGGGAACCAGTGGCCTGCGGTATCGCGGGGCACAGAGAGAAGGTGGGTGAAGGGCCGGGAATGTCCGCTGCAGGAAAACAAAAGACACCCAGGATGGCGGAGGAGGTCCCAGACTGGCTTTACCCTGTGACCCTGTGCCTCGACTGCCCGCAGCTCCACCCACACCCGCTCGCAGCGTCCGCAGCCCTTCCCGGGGAGGCCGGGTCCCCGCCTTTGCCCAGGGTCCCAGGCCACTTCCCAGGAGCTGCCGCAGGTGCAAGGCCGCACTCTGACCCCTCGGGGGCGCCTCCGCGGGCGCGCAGGTGCCGCGGCCGCCCCGCGAGCTGCTTTTCGGGAACCCTGAGCTGGCTTCTGTCCCTGCCTGTGTCACACACTAACAGTGTGGCCCTGGGCAAGTATCGGACACAAACTCGAGGCCCCGCGACAGTCTGGTGTCCAGAGAAGCCCCCTGGCGGCCGCAGCCGGAATCTTAGCGCTCGACCGACAGCGAGCCCCACGCGCTAAGCTAGCGCACCGGCTGCGGAGCACAAGGTCCGCGGCGCCCCCGGACGGGCAGCCAGAAGACTGGGGGGCTTCGGGAGACGTGGGGGAGCCAAGTCCTGCGCCCCGCTCTCCGGAGGCCAGGCCGCGAGGCCGCGCGGGGGCGCAGGAGCACCTCCCTCCTCGGGGACCAACCGCTCTACCTCAGATCCCCAGGCGCCTGTCCCCAGAGCCCAGCGGGGGCGGCAGAGGCGGGAAGCCACTGGGAACCCACTCCGCCCGTCCTCCCGTGCCGCTCTTCGCGCCCTGGGTTCCGGGAGGGCGCGAGCGCACCTGCTCCGGGCCTCTGGCAGGTGGACCGGGTGCCGAGGCTCCTCGCCCGCGCTTCCCGCTTCGGAGGCTATGGAGGGGCGCCCCTGGGGGCCGAGCGCCCCAGTCTCCGCAGCTAGGAACCAGAAATCAGCCAAAGCAGCCTTCACTCCTCGCAGGAGGCCGTATTCCCCACGCAGGAGGAAAGTTCGCGTAGACCTCGCCGGTGATCGGTGTACACCTCAGCGGGCCCAGGTACAGCCTCTAGGCTAGTCCGCGGCGGGAATGAGTCCACATCTACACCGGTTCTCTTCGCTGCGGCCCCACTCCCATGCCAGGAGCTCGCGCGTGCTCCACTGAGCCTTCCAGAACTTCGTAGGGCTCCTGCAGAAAGGCAGGCGGACGTAGAAGGGCCGGGTCACACTCACCAATGCCTTCAGGGTATGGTATCTCAGAACAAAATTAAAATATTTCCCTAAAGTTAAAAAAAGAAAGGTGCCAATTTGGTTCATTTGTATCAGTGGCCAAGAAATAAAATGCTGTGGTCTTGGATCAGGCTGAGCCCCACTCAACCGGGAGCATCTGCAGCACCCTGTGTGAAAATCGGGTTTCCCTGGTGGGGACACAAATGGGCCCAGAGTCACACTGCAGGAGTGGACTGGGGCCAGACAGGTACTTCCTACCAACCCAGTGAGACGAGCTAGTGGACTTGAAAATAGCCCGTTTATGCTATTTTATGGTTTTTGCATCCTAGGTGTCAAACTAAGAAATAGCCAAGTTAAGAAAGGGCAGTGGTCTGTTACTTGGGTGTCCATCAGGATTCCCGGGGCTGCTCCACAAGCCAGAAGCTGGGGAGGATGGACTGAAGTTGTAGGAGAGGGCTTGGCCCCCACTGGGGCCTTTTCCCGGCTTCCCTACCTTCCTACTCCCCAGACTGCCAGGAAGCCCCCCTGGACGGTTCCACCCTCAAAATTGCCCTGCCATTTGCCCATTTACTAAGCGCCTCTTAATCTGTGGGCATCTTTTTAGCGGTTATAACCTCTACACTTTCTTACACTTTGTTTTATTATAAACATTAATTCATACTCTGTTTGACACATGTGAACAGTGGAGAATCACTGTAAAGAAACAGAAATGAAATTGTTCTCTCTTTCTCCAAACCCACTTCTTAAAGGTCACTACTGTTAAAGAATATAGTACCTTTTGAAAAAACTTGATAATTTAAAAACTTTTTTGAAGTTTATTTATTTTGAAAGAGAGAGAGAGGGGGAGAGAGAGCACATGCAAGCAGGGGAGGGGCAGAGAGCAAGGGAGAGAATCCCAAGCAGGCTTTGCGCTGTCAGCACAGAGCCCAATGCGGGGCTCCAACTCCTGAACCGTGAGATCATGACGTTGGACACTCAACTGAGCCTCCCAGGCGCCCTAATTTTTTTTAAATCTCAGCAGTTAAGTGCCTACCACATTTATGTATATATTGAAAAAAGTGTTCAATGATAAAAAAAAAATCCATGTTAGGTATGTGGAATTTGAGATACAAAACAGATGAACATAGGGGAAGGGAAGGAAAAATAAGATAAAAACAGATAGGGACACAAACAGTAAGAGACTCTTAAATACAGAGAACTGTTGCTGGGGGGAGGTGGGGGGGATAGGCTAGATGGGTGAGGTGCACCTGTTGGGATGAGCACTGGGTGTTGTGTGTAAGTGATGAATCACTGCATTCTATTCCTGCAATCGTTATTACACTACATGTCAACTAACTGGGATTTAAATTAACACGTTATTATTACGTTGTGCCACCAAGCCAACAGCCCCCATGCAGAAATGGAATTGAAAACTAATGTTTCATTACTTTAGGCTTGATTCAGACTCAGGCAAATGCATCCTCCCTGGTGGTAAAACAAAACCTTTTGAGCCTCTGAAGTTGAGAGAAAAGTGTCTCTATTTCGTGAACTCTGATAAATGGAGAGATTGCTGCATTTCTGATCCATTTCATATTTCCTTTCAGGCAAACAACTTGCCTTTCCAAGTAAGTCATTAAATGAAGGAATGCTCACCCTGGGGGATCTAGTTGCCCTTCGATTTTGATTTCGTGTTATGAGACTCTTGTACAGTTTAGAAACATGAAAATTTTTTGTTTTTGTTTTTGTGTGTTTGTTTGTTTGTGTTTGTGTTTGATTCTGTGACATACAGTGTTTCCCCGACCATAACAACAGGAAGCAAAGGTAGTTGCTTCCTACCTTTAAGCTTTGGCTTGGAGCTCAGAGCGAGCCTTGATGAATATATACATTGTGTCCCTAGAATGCACACACAGTTCAGAATACAAAGGCAGGCTCCCCACCCTCAAGAATAAATAATGCAAGAAGAACGCACGTTAGGTTCTCAGGAAGACAGGCAGACGGCAGTCCTCCAAGGTCAGGAGAGCTGCTGTCAGCAATGTGGAATGTTCTAGTGCGGCAGCTGCTATTCCCTGGCTATGAAAACCCAGCTGGGGATATCACTCAGGCTAGTGACTCATCAGGGCAGGAGGGGTCTCATTTGTCTGCCCAGCTGACACCACACCTTTTGGGGGTGGGGGTGCTACAAACTTGCTTTGGATGTACGTGCTTCACTCTGCCAAACCCTCTGGCAGCTCAGGTGTTCTCTTGTGGACGGGACCCAGGATGAAACAAGTCTGTGGGGAACTCACTGCTGTGTTTCTGCACTGCACCTGCCAGTGAGCCTTTGGAGGCTACACTTGGCAGGAGCCAGCTCTTGCTTCCCCTAAAAGCTGTTCTCACCCACCCGCCAAGGGCCAGGGCCTGACATCGAATCGAGGGCACATTCTAGAGCAGGGCTGTGGGCACAGTCATTCTTACGGTCAGTAAGCCCACAGTGGACCTTGCCAAGCACCCGCCAAGGCCACACCCCAGGCCTTCCCAGGAGAATTTGGCTGTCCTTTCCAAGAGTGGCCAAAAGAAGATTTCTTGATAATATTTTGGAGAGTATCTCCATGTTAAAGTGAATTTAAGATTGAACACAGGGGTAAAACTCCTGGAATCTGTGTAGTAATCATGTAATCATGAAGGCTTTCTACTCAAGAGGCTAAAACACGGTCATTTCCCTGGCAACGTTGGGGAAATGGATGTCTGGTATAGGAGGACCCTGTCCGTGTAAATGTATTGTTGACTCAAAAAATTACAATTTTGCGAAGAAGAGCCATTGTGTGGAGTCAGGTGTCCCAGGAAACAGACTTGGACGTGGGGATTTGCCTTCATGGGGTTCACTGTGGGTGGCTCCTGGTGACATTACTATGAGAAAATGAAGAAAGCAGCATTAAATAGAACGGCGATGTTGAACAGCAATGCAGTTCAAGCGGGTTGGTGTCAATCACACAGCAGACTCTGAAATGGAAAGGCTCTTCAGAGTCGAGTCAGAGTAAGGCAAAAGAGCCGGGCACCATTACCCCACACCCACCGGTGGCTGGTGATTGGCTGCCCCCACAGCACTGATCCCTGGGCCATGCTGTTCCCTCTGGCCAAGCACAATTCCCTAGAAGACTGCTGAGCAGCGACCAGTCAACACTCAGCTGCTGATACAAAGGTGCCTCTGTGACTATGCGTGAAGCTTATTCTCAAATTGTAGGGCACACAGATCCCCTGGGGGGCCTGATGGGCCCACCCACAGTTTCCCACTCAGTGGGTGTGGGTTGGGCATCAGAACCTGCACTTGCAACAATTCCAGGGGACCCCAATGCTGCTGTGTAGGGACACTTTGAGAACCATATACTGTTATCTGACCAGGTTAAATCCTGCAGGTTGAATAACCCGACATGTGTGGTAGTTTATCACTTGTAGATGCTAATTCCTACAGTTCCCTGGTTAGGCTGGTCTTTGTGAGCCCATGCCACCCGCTCTGCAGCCCTGGTTCACTGGAAACCAGACTTGATTCGCTGACACACGTCCTTTATAAAATTGGTAATAGGCAGGTTTTCTTTTTACAAATGCGGTAAAGTTCCCACCTGATTTTCTTCTGTCTGTGGGCCTCAATCTCCATCTAGTTCTCCCAGCTCTAAACAGGATGCAGAGATGGGGAGGCAGATCACTACTGTTTGTGATGAGCGCTAGTGTCTGTCACCCTAACTGCACTGTCCTCCACTCTGAATCAAGGACTTGAGAGCCGAGGGGCGACGGAATGAACTGGCGGTTAAGGAAAGAAGTGACCCAAGTGACCGTGTATCGGACATGACCCCGTGCTAGGAACAGGACGCTTCCTCCTAGGTTGCTGAATGAGCGCTCACCCCAACGCTGCGCGGTGGGCACTCTTGCGAGCAGATTTAATGACCACACAGGCGTGGGCATACGCGGTGCCCTGCGCGGACCACGCAGCCAGGGAGCGAGGGCTCGGGGTCAGGCGTCCCCACGGGCCGCACCGCCCGAGCCAGCGCTCAGAGCTGCGCGAGTTTGCGTTCCCCCCGTTCCCCCCGGCGTGTTGGAAGGCCAGGGTCTGCAGGTGAGCGCTGGGGGTGGGGGTGGGGGAAGGGCCAAGATCTCAGTTGAGCTCGGAGAGCAAGGGAGTCACCGAGGGCGCAGGGAGAACCGGGGTCTGCAGGTGAGCGCTGGGGGTGGCCCGGGGGCGCGGGGAGGGCGCCCGGGCGCGGCGGGAACCTGCTCTGGAGCCAGACTCGGGGTTGCAGGGTGCCCTCCTCTCCGCCACCCCCGCCCGCACCGGGACCACCCGGACTTCATGAGGAAGCCCCCACGGGAATCTGTGGGGTCCCGACCGGCGGTGCGGGCGCTCCCCCTCCCCTCCGCTTGCCCCACGTCCCTGCCCTGCGCGCACGCACGAACCCCGGGCGGGAGCGCCGGGAAGAGGGCGCCTGCGGCTTCGGAGAGGGCGGCGAGGGGACAAAGGCTGATGCGGGACGCGGGAGAAGGAAAAGACAGGAACATCCCTGCAGGGCCCGTCCTGAGAAGGTCTACCGATTCCCCTAGTCTCGGCGCTTGGACGCCCCTGAGAGCCACAGGATCGCGAGAAGGCGAGCGCGCGGGCGACGCCCACCGCCACTTCCGCCCAGAACGCAACTAAGAGACTACTCCCCGCAGAGAACGCGCGGGAAAGCAGCCACCACCTCCAGTCACCCCACACATTGGCTAACCCCGCTGTCGTTCCCGGCAACCCGCCTCCCCTGCTCGCGGGCAAGGTTCTCATTGGCTGAGTTCTGCCAGCCGTCCGTCCTCATTGGTCCGCCCCTCCATTCATCCGGCCCGAGCCTTGGAGACAGGCGGAGAGTGGCGCGTGGCCCCGCCCCCGCTCGCACGAAGGGCGGTCCTTGTCGGGGCTGGAGGCCCCGCCCCCGTGGGCCGTGTGCAAAAACAAACAGCCGTTAGGGAGGTGTGCCGGGGGCGGGGCCGGACTAGAAGGGGGCGTGCGATTGGGCGGCCGCCGGGGTTCAAATTAGCAAAGAGAACGGGGATTGGTCGGGGCGGCGCGAAGCGGGTCCCGGTTATTGTCCGGGCTCCGGCGGCGGCTGCGGCGGCGGCGGCGGCGGCGGTGGTCGGTGCTGTGGGGCGGCGGCTCGGCGGCGGCTCGGCGGCGGCTCGGCGGGAGCGAGGGCGGGAGCGGCCGAGACCATGGTGAGGGCAGCGACCGGCCGGGCGGCGGCGAGTGGCGCTACCTGTTGAGGCTGCGCGGTGCCGCCTCGCCCGCTGTGGCGCCGGCGTGGAGCGCGGGGAGAGGGCCCTGCGGCCGGCCTGCGTCCCGGGTGGGTGGGCGCTCCCCGTGTCCCCCGGCGCGGTGCCTCAGACCTGCGTCCCTCCACCAGGCCGCTAAAATTACGGGTTGGCCGCGGGATCTAAAAATAGCGGCGGCGGAGACTTGTCAGCTAGTTGTTGGGATGCTGACGTCGGGGCTCCGGGAGCAGGTGCCCTGCTGGAAGGAGACCCGGTGTCCGGCAGGGAGGGACCCCCGTCCGGCGCTCCCTCGTTCTCCGGGGCGCGGACCCCAAGCCGATGCTCCCTCGGCCCCCGGGACGCGGACCACCGGCCGGGCCCCTTCCTCCCCGAGACGCGGACCCCCGACAGGTGTCCCTTATGCCTCCGGGACGCGGACCCCCGACATGTGCCCCCTCCCTTTCCGGGATGCGGACCCCGGCCGGTGACCCCTCCGCCCCCGGGATGCGGACCCGCGGCAGCTGCGGGGGTGGACGTGCCCAATTCGGGGCCGAATCGTCCGCTGGCTTCTCGAGTGCGAGCTGACCCGGGCGGAGCGCCGGGCAACTTGGTGGCTGGCGTCCGGAAGGTGACCGCGACCCCCACACCTGGCAGAGTCATGACGTCTGTTGTCTTAAAACCGTGATTTCACGCCTACCTCCTTAAAAATCAAATCAGACAGTAAACAGGATGGATTGGACACAGGCTGAAGTTGCCTATGAAGAGTCAATTCGGGCTTTTGCGGTTTGGTGGCTTTGGATTGGTAACTAGTTCTTATTTCCTGATTCGGCCCTGGAGGCACAGTGATTGTGATTTTAGATTCTTGCGCCTGTTGAAAGGTTTTTACGTTTTATTCCGGGACAGATAGAGCTGAAACAATTTCTGTACTTGAGGAAGAAGTGGGAATGTGTTATGTAAGCCAAATTCAGAAATCAAAAAATTCTACAAAAACCTTTTTATCGTATATCGGTGTGATCAGAAATTATTAAAACATACAAGGCATCCTGTAGAAACCTAGAGCTTCTCAGTCCCCTCTGTTAAACTTAAATCACTGTCTCCTGCTAAAGTGCTAAATGTGAAAAACATAGGAATTTGTTCTTAAACTTTTTTCCTGCTTCTAATACGTGCCAAGACCTGTATTTTTTTTTTTTTTTTTTTATGTCGTTCCGGGAAATAAACATTAAATCCCCTGAGGCGTGCAGTTGGGGGGGACTATGTGTAGTTGATTTTTTTTTAGCTTAAAAATTTTAAGAAAAACATTATAAAGGGGATATGCCATTTCATTGCTTATCCTCTGCTTCGAAAATGTAGATCCTTGAACAGTTTGCCCGTCTTGTAAACCAGTTTTTTTTTTTTTTAAACAGGGAAGCCATAATAGACTTAAATGGTAAAATTAAACAGTCCAAAGAAAACAGTAGTTTCTCTCTCAAGTCAGATTCTTGGTATTCCCCTGCCCCCCCGCCAGAGGCAAATAGCTTTTCTAACATATTGTGTGTTCTTCTGGAAATCTGTGTGCACACATACTCTGCATAGAAGACCCCATGTTTATGTAAGGAAAAGCTCCCTGCACTGGTACATACTTTGCCTTTTCCACTTAAGAGTTTTGTGGGTGTTTATGACACATATCTTTGTCTCATTTGTTGAAATGGCTGCATGATATTTTCCTTTTTTTATGTGAAAGAATTTTTAATGTTTATTTTTTTAATTTTTTATTTTTTTTAACGTTTTATTTTTATTTTTGAGAGACAGTGTGTGTGGAGGAGGGGCAGAGAGAGAGGGAGACACAGAATCCAAAGCAGGCTCCAGGCTCTGAGCCGTCAGCACAGTGTCCAACGTGGGGCTTGAACCCACAAACCCCGAGATCATGACCTGAGCGGAAGTCAGACGCTTAACTGACTAAGCCACCCAGGCGCCCGTTGAGTATTTTTTTTTTTTAATGTTTATTTATTTATTTGGAGAGAGAGAGAATCCCAGGCAGGCTCCGTGCTCAGCACAGGTTCATGGGGCTTGAACCCATGAACCATGAGCCAAAATCAAAAGTTGGATGTCCAGCCGAACCACCCAGGCATCCAGCAGGTTTGGTTTACTTTTCATTCATTGATTGACCTTACCAACAAAAAATGATTTTATTCAGGAATAAAAGAGAATTGCAATGTGGGAAAAACAAGCTGTGAGCAAAACCGTAGGCAAGTCCTGGCAGGATTACTTTTTGTTTTTCTTGTTTTAAACCTCAACCAGCCAAGTATTTATCTATCTATCTATCTATCAATATGGGAGAATACTAACACACACACACACACACACACACACACACACACACACACACACACACGAGGTGGGGGGGGGGGGGAAGGGCAGAGAGAATCCTAAGCGGGCTCTGCATGGTCAGTGCAGAGCCCAGCATGAGGCTCAGTCTCACAAACTGAGATCATGACCTGAGCCAAAAATCAAGAGCAGGACGTTTAATTGACTGAGTCACCCAGGTGCTCCTATTTAATTAGTTATTTGAGACAGAGTGAGTACAGTTGAGGGAGGGGGAGAGAGAGAGAGATAGAGACCCAAGTAAGCTTCATGCTCAGAGCAGAGCCCCCCACTTGGGGCTTGATCCCATGACCCTGGGAGCTGAAATCAAGAGTTGGCCCCTTCCCCCTGCCCATCCCTTGCTTACGTACTCCCTCTCAAAAATAAACATATTTTTAAAAATTAAGAGAAAAAAAAGTTGCTCCCTCAACTGACTGACCCACTCAGGTGCCTGAGGTTTTTTTTTGTTTTTTTTTTTTTTTTGTTTTGTTTTTTACTATTGATAGTAGGATTTGTTTAACCCTTTTAGTGTAAGTGGTTCTTTTTTTAAAATATACATACTTAAACTTGCCATTTTAGCCATCTTTAATGTGCAATTACTGATGTTAAGGACATTTAACACTGTTATGCAGCCATCACTGCCAGTCACCTCTAAAACTTCTTCTCAAAGTGAGTAACTCTCCATTCCAACCCTGTCTCCAGTCTCCTGCAACTACCATTGTACTTTCTCCCCCTCTGATTTTTTTTTTTAAATTTTTTAATGTTTGTCTATTCTTGAGAGAGTGAGACAGAGCATGAGCGGGAAAAGGGCAAAGTGAGAGAGGGACACAGAATTCAAAGCAGGTTCCAGGCTCTGAGTTGTCAGCACAGACAGAGCCCGATGTGGGGCTGCAACTCCCCAGCTGGGAGATCATAACCTGGGCCGAAGTCGCTGCTTAACGACTGAGCCCCCCAGCTGCCCCCCCACTTCTGATTTTTGACTAGGTACCTCATATAAGAGGAATCCTACAACATGTGTCCTTTTGGGACTGGTTTATTTCACTTAGCATCACATCTTCAGTTTATCTGGCATAGGGCGTACCACAATTTCCTTTATATAGCCGAATGCTGTTCCATGGTGTGTGTACACCCCCTTTTGTTGATCATTAGTTCCTCAGTAGGCCCTGGAGCCCTTTCTGTCCTGAGGCTGTTGTGGACTTGCCTGTGTGTTGCTGCATTGAGTCCTCTGCCGGTTTCAGTTCTTTGTGTAGAGACCCCAAAGTGCAGTTGGTGGGCCTGATGTTAATTCTGCGTTTAATTTTTGGGTTTCTTCTAAGGTGCTTTTTTCTCTCCCAAAAGAGCTAACTTTTTTTTTTTTTCTTAAGTTTCTACAGTTTTTTTAATGCTTATTTATTTTTGAGAGAGAGAAAGTGTGGTGGGAGAGGGAAGGAAAGAGGGACAGGATCCCAAGCAGGCTCCACACTGACAGCAGAGAGCCCGCCATGGGGCTCGAACTCACGAACCATGAGATCAGGACCTGAACTGAAGTCAGAAGCTTAACCGACTGAGCTTACCCGGGCTCCCCGATATGTTAACATTTTTAAAAATCACTACGTTATGAAATATTTCCAGCATGAAAGTTATGTTTACTTGATGAAGATTCGTCGGTGTGAAATTCAAGAAAAATAGGCAAACTTATAGAAAACTCAATTTAAATAAGAATTTAAGGTTTGACATCATATTTACATAAGTTAGTAAATAATGATATAACACATGTGTATTTGAAATTGAAGAAAGGGATCACTTACAAATGTATATTTTTTAACTACCTGAAGTAAAAGTGGAGAAAATTATTTCCCAAATGTTTTTGAAATAGCATTTTCAAGTCTTCATCTGGAGGTGTTTTTTTTTTTTTTTTCTTTTCTCTTTCACTTAGGCTGGAGGGAAAGCCGGAAAGGACAGCGGGAAGGCCAAGGCTAAGGCAGTGTCTCGCTCGCAGAGAGCTGGGCTCCAGGTAATTGATGCCGTCATAATTCACGACTGGGTTATTTTCTTCATTGTTGTAATTTAGGACCCATAAATGTTTCATTACTTGCAAAATTATACTTGTACCGCTGACCTTTTAATGAGAGTGAGTGGTCAAAAATTAAAATCCCAATGCAACAGTCTTTTAATTTGGATTCTTCCAAATGAGAACAAGTTATGAAGCAGTGTTAAATGAGCTCTTAAAATCTGTTATTTCTAGATTATAATTATGTTCCTGTTTTTGTTATAAATTGGCCCCCATGAAAGTAAGTATGCCGTGATTTGTCTTCCGGGGACGGTCCACGCCATGTGTGTTCACCCTGAGGCAGACACAGAGCTTGGGGGAGGACCGGGCAGTGCACCCGTCCCCTGGATGTCTCCCCTTGAGCTTCCTTCAGTTTGAGCCAGAGTGATACGCTTGAAACACTAAATACTTTCAAACTTCACGCATTTGAGTTGTTGCAACTTTGATCCACAAACTCCAATGTTTCTGAATGAGTGAGAACCGATTCTACCTAGAGGAGGAGACTTTGAAACAGGACGGTTTGCAGGCCAGACTGTAAGGTTTGGGTTTTCTTCTTGGCGGTGGCGGGGAGCCACTGAACTTTGTGGAGCGGGAGAGTGACGTGAGTCAGGGGCACCAAGGGTAGGGGGAGGGAAGTCCCCCTAGAGGGTGACTAGCTGGACTCTCCCTGAGCATTGCCGGGGGCAGGGGCGTCAGTGACCGACAGTGACCCTTGTCCGCGAGAGGGCAGGTGATGAGGGCAGGTGACGGAGGCTGTGCCGCGCTTTAGGACTGAGGTAGGCACACCTAAACCCCGTGCAGCAGGAGGAATAGAAGGCACATGTGCCTCCCGAGAATGGACAGGGAGGCACGGGGGTTCTATACGGCTTAGAAGCACAGCATCAGAGGAGTTTATGTTGTAGCAAGAACGCGTCAGGAGAGAAGTTGAAGGTGAGTCATTTGAAGT
This sequence comes from Prionailurus viverrinus, assembly GCF_022837055.1. Lineage (NCBI taxonomy): Eukaryota > Metazoa > Chordata > Mammalia > Carnivora > Felidae > Prionailurus > Prionailurus viverrinus. Next base: position 61,247,125 of record NC_062562.1, on the reverse strand, counting down.
TCCACCAAAACATTGTCAGGAAAATGTCTCCAAGTTGTAGATTTGAGTCCCCTTTCCAAGAGGAGTGATGAAAAGAATTACAAAGTTGAGATCACATGTGTAAATTTGGGAGCTCGTGCCCCAGTGAGTCTGGTCACAGAGGACGAGAGGGGAACGGGGGGCCTTGGGCGGACCCCACATGCAGCCTGGGAGTCCTGGGAAGGCTGGGGACCGGCCCGAGGGCACAGAGAGGCTCGAGTCCTTGAGGATTGGATCTAGAAATGGCTACTGGATTTGGCAGTTAAAGTGCCACCACCTATCTTTAAGAGCAATGGCAAAAGCCAAGGTTGGGTTAGAATAGAACAGGTGACAGGACTTGGGGTGCCTGGGTGGCTCAATCGGTTGAGCATCTGATTTCAGCTCAGGTCATGATCTCGCAGTTTGCGAGTTTGAGCCCCGCATGAGGCTCTGTGCTGACAGCCTGGAGCCTGCTTCGGATTCTGTCTCCCTCTCTCTCTGCCCCTCCCCCACTTGTGCTCTGTCTCTCTCTCTCTCTCTCAAAAATAAACATTACAAAAAAATTGAAAAAAAATAAAGGTGACAGGACAGGTAGGTGTCCAGGATTTGCTTTTAAGTTTTGCCTTTGGAAAGGAGAGCGGGGAACGGGCTGGAGTGGGGTTGGTTGCTGTGAGGCTCAGAGGACAGGTGCAGGGGGGAAGGCTTGGGGGTGGGGGTTGAGCTGTTGTGGTGCTGGCGTGGCAAAGGGTCACAGAAAGTGCGTGAGAAGGGGGCCATGGGGGCGACATGCCTGAGGACACATTGGAGAAAGTTCTGTCCTCGGAGAGTCCCCAGGAGAGTTAGCATAGCTGTCAGCCGCAGGGAGGGAGCGGGGAGCTGGCCACCCCACCCCCCCTACTCCCACCCCCACCCCCGGGCTGCGAGGCTGCCGCGGAGGGGTCAAGGGTCAAGTCTGGCACCAGCACACACCTGGCCCCTCCTTGGGCTGTGCTGTGCCGGCTGCCCGTCTTCAGAAGCTAGTTCCTCAGACCCCCCCCCCCCCCCCCACCGGGTCTCTCCTCGGGAGGGCAGAGGTGGGACCTCTAGGCCCTTACTGCGACACACAGGTGCTAGCAACCGTTCCTTGTTAAGTGGGTCTGACTTCTCTGATCCGTGCGAGTTCACGGTCCGCTCTGCCTTTGGTCTCGCTCGGTAGCGCGCTGGTAAGGCCGCGGATGCTCTGTCTTTCAGTTTCCCGTGGGCCGCATCCACAGACACTTGAAGACCCGCACCACAAGCCACGGGAGGGTCGGCGCCACGGCCGCGGTGTACAGCGCTGCGATCCTGGAGTACCTCACGGCCGAGGTCAGTCGTGCGCGGTCCCGGCAGGTGCGCCGGGTGCAGAGTGGCAGAGCCCACGGGGGAGGGGGCGCCTCCTCGGCACCCAGCCCGGTCGCACCCAGCCCCATGTGGGAAGGACCTTGATGCGCTCATGCTGAGTTAAGGCAGGGTCCGTAGCCCCACGTCTGCGGGAGGTGATGGGTGTCTGGTGCCTGCGGTACTCCGCTACTAAGGAAATGAACCCTCAGTGGGAGGTTTGTGAACTGAAATCATGATCTCTTCGTGAAGATGGGGTGGGGGGGGCAGAGTTTGCCAGGGTGATGTACATTACACATCCATTCTGATGGTGGAATCTGGTGGAAGAGCAGACGAACCCTCTTCTCTGCGTGGTTGCCTGCGTAGACTGCCTGCCAAGACTGCGTAGTCTTGGCCAGTGTGACATTGCAGGAAGATGGGCTGATTGGGTGAAATTCTTAACACCTGGGTGATGGACCAGCCCCTTGTAAGGAGAACCCCCTGAAGACTGCGACCGCCCCCCATCCCTGCACTATCCGCCCCAGTCAGGGCAGGATGAGTAGCAAGCAGGTCAGGCGGTTAGAAACACAGGGAAGTTCTTCCCCGCGATCGTGTGGTGGGGACCCAGACTGAAAGGTGGGAGTTTGGGGTGTGTGTGTGAATTGTTAATGCCGTCATCTCATTAACTTCATCTGGTCCCTGCACTCCAGGCGGTTTCTACGGTGTTAGGTCCTGAGACAGGGACACGGGGCCTCCCCCCACCCCACCTTCTCCTTCAGCCTTACACCAGTTTGTGTTTGGTGAGCGGCAGACTTTTCAGGAAGGTACACGTTTCATTCATCACGTGGAGGCATATTCTTCTGACTCAGAATGTTCCAGGTCTCATCCAGACTCCCATTTTCTTTATTCCCGGGAACTTTGAGTACAAGTTTTTAGGTTAAGATTAGACCATGAGCATTTATGTAAGCAGTCAACATATTTTCAGGTATTTGTGTTTGGGGTGTTAGTCATAGTAGAATGCAAAGAAAATACTGAAATCTAAAGTCAGTAGCTTCACACTAGGGTCACTTGGAGCTTCCAAAAGATACTGGTGCCCAGATGGGTCAGAGTCTTGGGAGGAAGAAGCAGGGGTCCCCGCTGCTTCTGACATACACGGGGACTTCCCACCGCTCTGTTTAAGCGAGGCTCTGTGGAGTTTTTTTTTTGGTAGGACTTCCATCAAAGGTTTTATAATGCCAGTATAGTCTGTAGAGGCAAAACAAAACAAATTAGAAATGCAGTTTTTATGGCCAGCTGGGACTTTGGAATTGTTTTAGTTGAAAATTCCCATTCTAGAATAAAGGGCTTCTAGTATATTGCCTCTAGATTAGAGGACCCAGTGATGTTAAAAACTCTGAATAAGAAATTATTAAAAAAAAATTTTTTTTTTAACGTTTATTTATTTTTGAGACCGAGAGAGACAGAGCATGAACGGGGGAGGGGCAGAGAGAGAGAGGGAGACACAGAATCCGAAACAGGCTCCAGGCTCTGAGCCGTCAGCACAGAGCCCGACGCGGGGCTCGAACTCACGAACCGCGAGATCATGACCTGAGCCGAAGTCGGACGCTTAACCGACTGAGCCACCCAGGCACCCCAAGAAATTATTTTTTAAACTTTTCTACAAGTACTAAGAAATAAGTTCCGTCCATTAAGGGCTGGACAAAAATAGACTACGGGGCCATACTGAAATCACGATTTTCCTCGATGTTCGCATTTGGAATCTTGGCTAGGGAAATAGTGTTATCCCTTGCCCTTCTTTCTGGAGAAGTGGGTTCTTGCTCAGGGGTCTAGCTCTCCTGCAGAAAATGAATATAAGAGACCGTAGCGAAGTAACAAGATTCCTATGAAAGCATCAGAAATGTGAAAAAGAAACCCGCATTACCGGCTCATATGCATTGCGTGTCTTCTGTGCAGATACTGTACAGGTCTGTGTAGCTATAACTGCAGGTCTGCGCTGAGCCTCACGCGCTTGAGCCTCTGATGCACCGTCTCACGGTGCTTTGCAGGTGCTGGAGCTGGCGGGTAACGCCTCCAAGGACCTCAAGGTAAAGCGGATCACCCCGCGCCACCTGCAGCTCGCAATCCGCGGCGATGAAGAGTTGGACTCCCTCATCAAGGCAACCATCGCCGGGGGTGGTACGTAGGATCCCCACTCCCGCCCACGTGGCTGTTGGCCGTTCTGACATCATTCGATCAGTGACCCTAGAACTCATACAGACCTCGACTCCAGGATTCCAGGACTCCAGGAGTGTTGAGTCTGTTACGTTACAGTAAAGGCTCCTTTATATTCTGATCCCAATAAATGCTATGGCCAGATACAGCACTGCTTTAGTTTGGCACATTCCTTGTCTAAATCTCATAAATGATTCTTAAAACCTGGGGTTTTAAATATTTCCCATACCCTTGTAGCGGTGTCTTAAAGGTAATCCTGAGAACCTGCTCTGTGTGATGCCCTTGAAAGTCAGGGCTGAGGTGATTGAGTGAGTCAGGGTCGGTGAAGGTGAGATGAACACCTGAATCCCTTCCGGGTCACCTTCGGAGAAGCTCTTGAAAGCTATGCTTCCTCTTCCCCAAAGTCCATAAAAGCGGTGTTTTATGTAGTTTAAGGGGGGTTCCCAGACCTCAAGAGAGGGAGGCCTTGGCGTGGGTGGGTGTGTGAAGAAGGCCATCAGCAGACTTCATGTCTGGGGAGTTGCTCTCCGGGGAGGCCCCGAAGTGGAGAGAGCGCCCGTGGAGAGTCGTTCATATGTTTCCGTTCCCTTCCAGGTGTGATCCCGCACATCCACAAGTCTCTGATCGGAAAGAAGGGACAACAGAAAACCGCGTAGAGCATTGTTTTAACCAGCCCCTTCCTCCCGTCATTGTACTGTAACCGGGACAGAAGAAATAATGGGGACATGGGGGGTTTTTAAAAGAGGCAGATGGAAAAGCTTAGACAATTACTGTAGACACGATAAGAGACATTTGTACGTTCTTAGGCTCAAAGTTTGATAAAGTACCTTTCCACGCGGCAGCGCTTGTGTGGTGATTGGCTAGGTTTCTCCCGTTGTGTTTTATACAAAAACGGAATTGATAAACCATTTTTTACAAAAAGAATTGGTCTCAAAACTGTTCTGTTCGTGACGTGTTGGAAATATTTTGCTCATACTTTGAAATTTTTTAGATTTCAAATCGGTTACTCTATATTCAGGATAATCTGAGAACAAATTGGGAATCTAGATTTACCAGGATTGATACCATATCACTGTGTGCTACCATATAGTAGGTGCCATCCACTTGCGGTACAAACCGTCGTGTTACATACCCCAAAAGAAGGAAAAACAGCCAAGTAAACCGTGGGGTGCCATCAGCTGTGGGACGCTCCCCGATCCAGAGATGCCAGAATAGGAAAACGCATGCGTTTAGGATTGATGACCTAGGGTAGTGGACTCGTCCACTGAGCACTTACCATGGCAGGCCCTGAACTGAGTGCCTTAGTGATCCAGACTTTACTGCCCTCCACTTTTAAAGATGCAGAAACCGAGGTGCCCAGAAGTTACTTGCTGGAAGACATTTAGTAGGTAGGACTCACAGGGCTGGGAGACAGGCCTCGATTCGGCGAACTCTGGAGCCCACACTCTTACCTGGATCAAAGTTCAGTCTATAAGTTTTCTGCTTTTACTTAAACCTCCAGCTTTTAGTGGTCTTCTGTTGACATAGTAACATCCAGCAATTGGTGCCCTATTTTAAAAAATATTTTACTTTGTCAGCTTTTAAGTAACTTGTAAGGTTTAATGTACCAACTAATAGTCCGTCACAAACTCTCTTTTTCCGCTTGGAAGTCTTCATTAAAAAAAGATCTTTCAATGTTTTATAATCTAGCTCTATCAAAACAAAGCTCTCATTTTAAGAAAACTTATTTTATTATGGAAATTTTCAAAAATACAGAATAAAGAGAAGAGTATAATGAACCCCCGTGTACTTACCCTCCACCTTCCAACAACCGTCCTGTGGTCAGTGTTGTTTCACCTGTCGGCTCCCTGGTGGGTTGGTTTGAATCCTGTTTCAGGCATGACTTCCTGCCTTATATCTATACTTAAGTGTGAGTCTCTAAAGATGGGGCATAATCGCAATCTTAAAACAGCATTTAATGTTTTATTTTTTAAGATTTTTTTTAAACTTTATTTGGCGGGGGAGGGACACAGAGAAAGAGGGAGACAGAACCCAAGCAGGTTACAAGCTGTCCGTGAAGAGCCTGACGTGGGGCGCAAACTTACAAACTGTGAGATCACGACCTGAGCTGAAGTCAGACACTTAACCAACCAACTGAGCCACCCAGGTGCCCTGACAGCATTTTATAATATCTGACCTATTTGGTGTTCACACTTTCCTATCAATTTGTTTATGATTGGTTTGAATCAAGATCCAGACGTGTTCTGGATCTTTTTTTTATTTTTGAGAGAGGGAGACAGGATCCGAAACAGGCTCCAAGCTGTCAGCAGCACAGAGCCAACATGGGGCTCAAACTCACAAACTGTGAGATCGTGACCTGAGCCAAAGTTGGACACTGAACCAAGTGAGCCACCCGGGTGCCCCTTTTTTTTTTCTTTGTTTAATAATCTCTGCAGCCAGCATGGGGCTCGAACTCACAACCCCAAGAACGAGTTGCATGCTCTACCGACTGAGCCGGCCAGGTGCCCTAGCTTGTTCTATATCCTAGATTTTGTTGATCCCTCTTGTTTCTTTTCTATTTTTTTTTTTAAATGTTTATATTCATTTTTGAGACAGCATGAGCGGGGGAGGGCAGAGAGGGAGACACAAAATCCGAAGCAGGCTCCAGGCTCCGAGCTGTCAGTGCAGAGCCCAATGCGGGGCTCGAACCCACAAACTGCGAGATCATGACCTGAGCCGAAGTCGGACGCTCAACCGAGTCCTGCAGGTGCCTCCCCCCACCTTGTTTCTTTTTAATCCATGGGTTTCTCCTCCCTTTTCCTTACAATTTTTAAAGAAACGGGGTTGTTTGTGGAATTTTCTCAGTTTTACTGAATGCATCCTGCTGGTATTTGAGATGTCTTTCCCCTAAATTTCCCATAAGCCGACAGATCTTGAGGGGTTGGCTTTTGTTGCGTTTTGCTTTTTCACAAAAATAATTCCCAGGTGACACTGTACTCCCTGCGGTACCTTGGGGGGCACCTGGCGCCTGCCATGTGAAAACTGCCGGTTGGGCTGTGCCAGCCACTCTCCTGGAAGGGGCCTGTCCCAGCATTCCACGGGGGGCGCCGATGGGGGACACGCTTGCCATCCTTATGCATCCAGAATTCCTGCCGAACTGCTCTTTGATTTACAAGGCAGGAATAAGAAAGAACATTTCAATTTTGGATTCAGTTAGCACGTATTTTGAGGTTTCTGTGTTGAGTGGGCCCGCGATTATCCTGCGAAATTTTAGTAGTTGCCGGAAGCCAAAGTAACAATAGCAAAGAAGGCAAAATAGAGAAGAGTGACTTTTACTAGAGTTTTCTAGGTAATTGCTTCAGATACCGGCCTCCCTTTGGCAGTTGCTTGTGGTGTTCCTAGAATTGTTTTGTTTTTTAAAGAGGAATTTTTTGGGGCGCCTGGGTGGCGCAGTCGGTTAAGCGTCCAACTTCAGCCAGGTCATGATCTTGCGGTCTGTGAGTTCGAGCCCCGCGTCGGGCTCTGGGCTGATGGCTCGGAGCCTGGAGCCTGCTTCCGATTCTGTGTCTCCCTCTCTGCCCCTCCCCCGTCCATGCTCTGTCTCTCTCTGTCCCAAAAATAAACGTTGAAAAAAAAAATTTTTAAGAGGAATTTTTTAAGATTATTTTGAGAGAGAGTGAGTAGGGAAGGGACAGAGAGAGGGAGAATTCTAAGCAGGCTCCGCGCTGTCAGCACAGAGCCCAACGTGGGCTCAAACTCACAAGCCCAAAGATCATGACCTGAGCTGGCCACCCAGGTGCCCCTTGTTTTGTTTTCTAATGGAGACAAAGTCAAACAGCTGGGCCCTGCCCTCCACCCCCACGGGTGGTCCTTGTTGCCCTGCATGTACCTGTCCCCCACCCCGCTCACGGGCCTGGGCCTGTGTTGAAGTCCGTCCCCTCCCAGACTTTGTGTTCCCTCTGTGGTGCCTTAACAGGTGTATCCAACAGAAAACTTTTTTTGTTGTTTTTTTGTTTTTTTGAGAGAGAAAGAGTGTGTGTGCGCGCACGTGCCCTTGGGAACAGAGGAGGGGCAGAGGAGACAGAATCTGAAGCAGGCTCCAGGTGCTGACTGACATCACAGAGCCTGCTTAGGATTCTCTCTTTCTCTTGCCTCTCTCCTGCTCACACTTTTTGTCTCTCCAAATAAATAAATTTAAAAAAATATTTTATCATATTTATCACATAATTATTTTATTACACCATATTTTATCACATAAGTATTCATCAATGGCCCTTATTTGCCTGATGTTTTATGCTCTTTATCTATTGAGAGAGAGAGAGAGAAAGAGAGAACGTGAGTGGGGGAGGTGTGGGGGGGCATGAAGCAGGGTCTGAGCTGTCGATGTAGAGCCCGACACAGGGCTCGATCTCATAAACCCTGGGATCATGACAGCCAAAATCAAGAGTTGGATGCTCAACCGACTGTACTACCCAGGCGCCCAGGAATCATTATTTTAGATGCAAATAGTGGTATTTTGGTTATGTTAAAAATGCAAATTCGTATCTTTTAGAGACAAACTATTTACTAGAATATTTGTGCCTATGATACGTCTGGAATTTGCTTCGAAACAATCCAGAGAACAGGGAGGAGGAGGGGAGGACACGAAACAAGGTTGGGTCTCAGGCAGCAAAAATATACATGCAGACACAGGTGTCCTCAAGTGCCTGCATGTGACATGCGCCAAGTCAAATAGTTAATAGTTAAACGAGTACAAGCTGGGAGCTCACAGGTGAACTGTACGGTTGTGAAAATGAAGACTGTTCCCCCCGAGTTAGGTGGCCAATTGCATGGACGCGTTGACCTCTACTGTCCCCAGACCCTCTTATAACTGCAGCTCACAAGGAAGGGCTCACAGACCCCTGGGACCACCAGGTCCAAGCAACACAGGGCAGCTCAGAGGGGCTCCTGCTGGTCAGACGGGGGGTGGTTTGAGTGTCAAAAATTGTATTGTTTGTAACAGGTTCAGTAAAAATTCGTGAGCCCTTAGTAACTGGAAGAGGGAGAGATTTGAAATTGTTTTTACAACTACAGAATAATCATTGATCGAGGCAAAGATCGTTCACGGGTGCAAAGGCAGAGCCATCAGGCGAAAGGTCTGGGAACGGGGTTCAGACCGAGGCAAAGTATCGCCCACAGATTGCCTCCTCGCTGGGAAGAGGACACAGTGCCTCCCAGGGGGCTGTCTGGTGAGTCGGCCTGAGGTCGCGTGCACCCCCCAGGAGGCAGGATTGCGTACACAGTCACCCACAAAGTCTTCCTGCTACAAATGTGGAGCTTGTGTCTAAATTGAGATTCTCGGCCTAGCTTCCAGTTTACAGAGAATCCAGGAGCTAAACAAGCAGGGGACAGGAACGGGTGGCAGTGGGCAGCTCCAGAATCAAGCACGTTCCTTGAAGTCAACGTCCTGAACCACTTGAGGAGCCAGTGACATAGAAAAAAGTGGAGGCCAAAGATCTTACATATTTTTAGTATTTATTTTTGAGAGAGCACAAGCAGGGGAGGGGCAGAGAGAGGGGGACAGAGGATCCAAAGCAGGCTCTGTGCTGACAGCAGTGAGCCCAATGCCGGGCTTGAACCCATGAACCACAAGATCATGACCTGAGGCGAAGTCAAATGTTCAACGTTCAAACCAGGTGTCCCTAAAGAGTTAAAAAAAAAAAAAAAGTACATTTATGGTGTATAATTATAATCTCCATACAATTATTTTTTTAATGTTTACTTATTGAAAAAGAGTGGGTGCATGCATGCTCCTGAGAGCAGGGGAGGGGCAGAGAGAGACACAGAATGCCAAGCGGGCTCCATGCTGCCAGCACAGAGCTCCACATGGGGCTCGACCTCAGGAACAGTGAGATCATGACCTCAGCCAAGATCAAGAGTTGGATGCTTATCTGAGCCACCCAGGTGCCCCTCCATAGTTATGTTAATAATAGAAGTGACAGTGCGAAGGTCGCCTGATGGCTCTCTCCGGCTCTCTCCCGCCTGGCGTCTCTCTCCTGCCTGGCGACAGCCTGAAACAGCCGGAAACCGATGCAAGAGCAGGGGAAGCGCGGCCTTTGCACTTGCAAGTTCTTGGCTTGGGCCTTTCTTTCCCTCACTTGGTAAACTCTCCAGGAAAGCCACTCGGGACCGATGAGGTCTCATTACACACGCTAACACCACGTTACCAACTCTTGGCAGCTGGCCTGCCTGCCCCTTGGAAAGCTAAGTCGGGCACCACTCTACTTTGGTTACCTTTTTTTCCAGTACCCAGCGCGGCTCATCGGTGTCAGACACTCGGTGGCGGAATACACACAATCAGTGACTAGGCAGGTGTGATCGCGTGCTCGAGGACAACTCTAAGTGAGGTTGGGTTGATGAAAGCCTATCATCACCTGGACACAAGCCATCCAAGGACATTAAAGGTCACTGCAGTCACCCAGGGAGCAGGGGAAACGGAACACACCCAGAGGCACAAGCATTTGGTGAAGGAAGCAGCCAGCAGCCCGACAAATTACATTCTCACACCATCAGGACAGAAATGGCTCTGGGTCAAGAGCCCCGGTGGGGAGGGGCCCTGCAGGGAGAGGAGGGTGCCCCTCAGCCTGTGCAACTAGTTCTGGTCACCAGTTTGCAGCCCAGTTAAAGGGGGAAGGGCCTCTCCTTTGCCCAATCTTACAGCTTGTGACCGTTAGATCTGCGTGACTAAGTGACTGTGGGACCTTGAGGGGGCCAGGATGGGATCACTGTTCGGGGAGAGCAAGGACCGTGGGTCACAGTACCAGGCACCCCCACAGGCCAGGGTCTACCAGACTTTGTCAACAATTCCAGAATTGGACTTTACTGCACACCTTTTGCCCTGATTCTATACCCCCAGACTAAACCGGATCCAAAGACCCTTCCCCAGAGCCTGAGGCCCAACACTCAGTTTTCCCTGCTGATAAACAGCACAATTAGCATCTCCTAACACCCTTTTCAAACTTCATCAAAACCAAGAAATAATGGGGTCTTAGAAGAGCGAGTGGCGCACTCATTCTCCAGTGTTAGAGGGATTCTCCACTTACTGTGGTGCCAGTCCACGTGCCAAGTGCAAATTTGTCCCCGCTCCCCTTAAAGGAGCACCTGTCCCGCCTGCCCATGGTCACTACCTCCCTCCCAAAATCCTGGCTCTTTCCTTCCTTGCCCCCACCCACATCTTCAACACCCCCCACCCCAGGACCTTTGGGCCAGGGAAGCAGAAATGGCAGCTGTGGAATCCAGCAAACTGCAGTGTTGCCAAAAATGCGAGCTGCAGGACCCCCGCGCCACACAAGGACAGACAAGTGTTGTTTAGCTTTTATTTCATGATCATAAACTTCACTCTGCAATCCAGCTAAACTTGGAGGGGAGTAAGGAGGACACAGGACCCGTGGAACTGAGGCAGGAACACAGGGACTCTAGATTTCGAGCAGATGGGGGCAGAAGGGCGCTCTCCCGAGCTACAGAAGGAATGGTCTGGTAGTTAAGATAAAACACGAGTCAAATTTATTAGATTTGTCCACAGTCAGCAATGGTGATTTTCTTGCTGGTCTTGCCGTTCCGGGACCCAAAGCGCTCCATGGCTTCCACGATGTTCATGCCTTCCTTCACCATGCCAAACACCACGTGTTTGCCATCCAACCTGGAAACGAGATGGAGCGTCAGCACTGGTGCCCAGGGGCCACTGAGCCTGCGCCGCACCCCGAGAACAGAGACCCACAGAGCAGTACTGCACCCCCGGAAGAACAGCTGGAGGCCGGGTTACACAGTCGTCAGTACCAGTTAATGTGGATCAACAGTGAACACCTCATCCTTCTAACAGAAACGGCAACACTATAGGTCACCAGGAGTCAGAAGATTCTCCAACTCCTGTCAGAACTCCCGAATTTACAATGGACCCCTAAAAAAGGGCCAACACCCACAGGCCAAGGAGATCTAAGTACTACTCTTTTGTAGTTTGTGTTCACTTGCTTTTTAAGTCTATTGTTGTTGATTACCTCCACCCCCAACCTGGACACAAAAGGGTGCATGCTCTGCAGACCGAGCCAGTGGGCACCCCACAAGTACTGGTCTTAACTACTCAGCTCAGCGCCCCGTTGTGCTATGCTCGGTATCTTGCTTTCTCCACGGACCCCCGTTTCGGCTTTCTCACATCCTCCCACGCTAGAAACAAGGCCAGGCTGAAGCGGGCAGCGCTCCTTGCTGCAGGGATCTGCCCTTACCACTCGGTCTTGGCGGTGCAGATGAAAAACTGAGAACCGTTCGTGTTGGGTCCGGCGTTCGCCATGGACAGGATGCCAGGACCTGTGTGCTTCAGGATGAAATTCTCGTCGTCAAACTTCTCCCCGTAGATGGACTTGCCTCCAGTGCCATTATGGCGTGTGAAGTCACCACCCTGTGGAGTGAGCAAAACCTGTCACTTCTGGCAACAGCGTCAGAAAACAAGCCAAGTCTGCAGAGACCTAGCTTCAAACTCAAGTTTAAATGGACTAGAAGGTGAAGCCGGACCAGACTGGCAGAAAACAGCTCCCATGCACTCATGCTGCGTTCTCCTAGCTCTAGCTCAAGCTCAAGGACCATCACCCAAACCAGAGTCCATGAATTTCATACCTGGCACATAAATCCCGGGATAATCCTGTGAAAGCAGGAACCTTTGTAACCAAATCCTTTCTCCCCAGTGCTGAGAGCACGAAAGTTCTCTATTAAGAGACAAAAACATCGGTCACACACACAACTAAAATCCGAAAAGGTAACAGTGAATTAGACAAGAAAACTAACCTGCTGTCTTGGGAACTTTGTCTGCAAACAGCTGTAAGACAAGACGGAGCGTTACTTCAGCACGCCTGCCCCCCACTGCGGCTCACGGAGTCGGGGGGGGGGGGGGGGGAGCTCCCGAGCACAAGCCCACTTTCTCACCCTAAAAGAGTGCTTTTACAAGAACCACTGGCCCCAAACCTGAGCCGCTACCTGAAGCCTCGGGGCCCTGTGGGGTCGCGCAGAGTAACAGAGACCGTTCCCCGCCCCCCCCGAATCCAGCACCAGACAGGACTCCACCCCCGGCAGTGCAGCCCGTGGGGCGTCTCCCACGTGCCCCCGTCCCCCACCCGAGCACAACCGCAGGAAACCGGCGAGGCTCCCGCAGAACCCCTCCCGCGCTTGAGGGGCGCGTCCTGGCCACACACGAGGGGACGAAGCCCGTCCGCGAGGATAGCTGTTCAGGCCTCCATGAACCGTTTCGAACACGTGCGACCGAACCCTCCCTCCGGCTGCGGAGCAGGCGCCGCCATCTCAGGGCCGGGAGTTCGGGCCGCGCGCGGGCGTACAGCCCACTCAACACAGTAATCCGCGGGCGTCCGTCTCAGCCCGCACCCTTTCCGCGCGTGAACGCCACCCCCTCCCGGCCGCCCCGTCCCCGCCCTTCTCGCGGGGCCGCCCGAGCCCCCGGAGGAGAGCGGGGACGCGCACGCCGAGGGCCGCGGGCTCCCGGGAGGCGGCCGAAGGAGACCGTTAGGCGCGGGCGGGGCCGGCGTCGTCTGCGCGGGGCGGGGGCGCCGCTGGCTTCCGCCGGGCGGGGCCGGGCCCGCTTCCGCAGTGCGCCCGCCGCCCGCACACCCCCGCGGCCGCGCCTGCGGGCATCGCCCTCACCCAGCCCCCACCGCGACCCCGCGCGGCCTAAACACGTGCGCGCCGCCCCGCCTTTGTCCGCCGCCGCCCCTCCCCCGCCGCCCCCGGCCTCCCAAAATGGCCCCTCATCAGGAAATGGCGCCACCCGCCCGCCCGCGCCCCCCGCCCGCCGCCGCCCCGGAGCCGCCCGCGCCCGCCCGGCACACCCCGCCCGCCCTCCGACCTCGAAGGAGACGCGGCCCAAGGGCTCGCCGTCCACGGCGATGTCAAAGAACACGGTGGGGTTGACCATGGCTAAGAGGTGCGGGCAATTCCGGGGCGGCGGCGTCTGCAAGGCGGCACGAGCTCCGCCGCGGCCTCTTTTATAGACGCCCAGGCCCCGCCCACGGCCGGTCGCGCGCCCGGACCCTGGCCAATCGCTACCGCTGGCCGGTCGGAGTGATGGTGTGGCTGGCCTATGAGCTGAGACGGCGCCGGCGGGGCGGGCCGGCGGCGCGCGTGCGCGTTGGCGGCGCAGGCAGGTTCCCGCCCGCAGGCTCCGTCGCGTTACTGCGGCGTGCGGACTGGGACTGGGGTCGGGCGCGGGGACGGAGGCCCGGGGGACCGGCGGAGCCCGAGGGCGCGCGGGAAAGGGGTCTGCGGCGCGGGCGGACCCACGCAGCCCGGTGATCAGGGCGTGTCCCCATTGCGCAGAGGGGGCAACTGAGGCGAACGCAGGCCTCAAGGTCGCGCCGCCCCGCCAAGGTCGCCCGGTCCCGTGTGACCCCGCTACCCCGCATATGTCTGGGGGCTCGGCGGGGGGGGGGGGGGGGGGGCTGGGACATCGCCTCTTCCGCGCACGGGAGGTGCCGTCGTCCCCGTCTGAGAAGTTACGAAATGCTTCCAAAATGCCCTACTTTCCATAAATATCTTGCTCAGTCCGTCTAAATTTTCTCCAGCAGGAAGACGTTGACTCGAGAGCCTGGCAGACTCGTACCTGCAAAGGCGCTGTGTGCTCTTCCGCCCTCCTTCTCCGTCCTTCTGCGCCTCTGCGCTCCCGCACGTGGGGGCAGGACTGGGCCGCGACCCCGGGCGCCCGGGAGCGCGCCCTGGTCAGCCCCCAGGCTCGCACGCCAGCGGTGACCCGGTTCTCTGTGCGTGCGGAGCCCGGAGGAGGGACTTGACAGGTTCTCGTCCGCCCCTGAGTTGCAGTATCCAGAGCATCATCTGGTTTCCAACTCGCTTTCTTCTCCGCACCACCGGGGAAGCCTTGGGATGCGCCGGGTGTCGGGCGTCCTGCATCCCAAGGGTCGCTAGCTGCCACCAGAGTGCACCTGGGCTGGGACTTCGTGCCCCCACTGACACACGTGCCTGAGGAGGCTCCGCCGTGGGAGGAGCCCGCCCCGGGTGTCCCCAAAGCCAGAAACTGCTCCCCCCCCCCCCCCCCCCCGCGCACTTCTCACCTGGTGCTTTGTGACCTCGAAGCTGAAGCTGCTCGTTCCCCTGTGACTGAAAACGAAACGCCCAAGGCCCTGAGATACAAGCGCCCTGCACTCCGGTCCTTCCTCCACGCTGACCCTTGCAGCAGCTAGGGACCCCTCCTAAGAAAGGAAAGAGTGTGTGGATGAGAAAAGAAATCAGCCCATGTGACTTACCTGGAGCCATTGAGAGTCCGGTCCTCTTGTAACCGGCAGCATCAGCAAGGCCACTGCCTAATTCAAGAAAACTAATCGCTGGTGATTTGTTTCTGGGGGAGCTGGTGTTGTAGGGAATCCTTCATTATTACCCTTACCTGTTGAACTGGACTTTCTAACCAGCAAAGGAGGGGCAGGCCCAGAACCTCAGGAATGTAGGGCTGTCCCTATGGTGCTGGGATGAACCAGACTGAACTCAGCAGGGCCCAAAGGGACGGGCAGCCTGGGTTCTGTACCCACAAGTGCAGTGCTGTGGCTTTGCTCCTACAGCGGGTTGTAAACAAAACTTCTGTCCAGAGCATCTCTGAGCAAGAGAAGGTAATAGGGGGGAAATCAGGGCATTGAAACATCCAGAAAACAGACAGCTTTGGAAGAGGGTGACTCACCTCCCTTGTGCCTCTTGCCCAGGGGTGGGCGTGGTCACCTTGCATCTTCTGGGACCACTGGTGACTTCACAGCTCGCTGTCTCAGGGCTTCATCCAGGGTGAACTTTCCGTGAGGACACCCTCCATCAGGCAGGTGTCCGCCCCCCTACTGCTCCCTCAAGCCATTCTCCAGCCCTGCCTTTCCCTGTGAACTTCTCCACAGATTACTCCCATGTCAAATTTCCGTGTTTGATCCTGTGGGGTTCCTTGCACACACACCATGACCAACCTCCTCCGTTCCCAAGGCTCAGATCATCAGGAGGCTTCTAAACCTGCCCCCAGACCGACAGCTCACTCCACAGTTCCTACGGATCCTCCCTGCTCACCGGGTCCTCCCCATGGATGAGTCCCTCACAGAGCTCTTCCAGTTCCCTCTCCAGGCCACAGCCTAGGCCGCTATGCTACCCTCCTCCTCCTCTCCCTCCTCCTCCCTCCTCCTTTCCCTCCTCTCCCTCCTCCTACCCCTCCCTCCTCCTTCCCCTCTTGCACCTCCTGCTCCTCCCCAACCCCCCTTCTCTCCTTCCACCTTCCCTTCTTCCTCCCCCTCCCCTTCCTCCTCCCCCTCCCCCCCCTCCTCTACCTCTCCCTCCTCCTCCTCCTCCCCCTCCTCTTCCTCCTCCACAGGCTTGGTCTCTGTGCCCACAGCTACAGCTCCTGCTTGGCCTTGTTTGCAGCAGCCTCCTGACTGATTACTGGGCCCCAGTTTTTCCAGGGACTTCCAGGATGCTTATTCTCAAAACCCTCTGCAATTGTAACTCCTGTGCTGGACGGCCTTTCCCGGGTTCCTGGTTGCCTACACTACAGAGCGAGGCCCACAGCAGCCCTGTCTCAGCTGGCTCGCCTTCCACTCTTCTCTGGCCGCGCTGAATTTCCCCACACTGCTCCCTGTGTGTGCAAGGCTCACCCCTGGGCTGTGCAGGGCCTCCCTGCTCCCCGCCAGCAAAGCTCCCCACTGTGCTTGGTCCTTTCTGGGAAGCTTTCCTGAGCTCTCCCAGAACTGGTTGCTTGAGAACACTGTGCAGAATCAAAACTCAGCAAAGATGCACTGAGCTAACACATACACGAGGTCAGCCCTGGTGCGTGTGGTGAGAGCCTGGCACTGAGGTGTCCCCCCAGGGGGCTAGTCAGTGAGTTTGCATACCCTGTGGTCACTCGCACCCCAAGCTGTCCCTGCTCAGGCTCCAGGATCTCAGATTCACAAGCCGCAAGGACTCATGCTCTGTGGTGGCTGGCATTGACCCCACGGAGGAGGCAGGGCGCCCCGCTCGGGGCTGCAGTGCCCAGCCCCACCGCTCAGGTCAGGGCACAGCAGCAGCAGGTGGGGAAACCCCACCACAGTGGGTCCCATGGGAATTTATCTCCGTGCTGAAGGTCACAGGCAGAGCACAGCTCCCGGTGCCCTCAGTCAGGAGAGCTGTGCAGGGGACACCTCTCAGCAGGCACGCCTGCCCCCCAGAGCAGCTGGGCCCGGGAAGGCCGCGAAGGCACCATGGGGCAAGGTTGACCCGATACGGAGATGTTTATGGATCTGACTGTGGCATCATGCGTAAGGGTGCTTTGGGAGAGAGGAAACAAACACGTGGTCCGTGCGTCCCCTTCCAGTGATGACAGGGGGCCCTGAGTGGGCTGCGGGCAGGAGCCGGGCCCAGGACAGGCATGCTGGGGTGGCCACAGGCCGTTGTCGCTGGCACCGACCTTGGTTAGGTGTTAGAGTATGCACTTGTTTTTCTCTTTGATTTATGTACCTACATGGAATTCACTTGTGTTAAACATATAGTTCAGTGAATTGTAGAAACCAGAGCTGTAGGGCGCCTGGGGGGGCTCAGTCGGTTGAGTGTCCGACTCTTGGCGTCAGGTCAGGTCATGATCTCTCTGTTCCTGATTTCCAGCCCTGTGCTGTCAGGGCAGAGCCTGCTTGGGATTTTCTTCCTCCCTCTCTCTCTGTCCTTCCCCTGCTCCGCCTGCTTGCGTGCTCTCTCTCTCTCTCTCTCTCAAAATAAATAAATAAAATTAAAAAAAGAGAGAGAAATCAGAGCTGTGCAGATCCCGCCACAATCTAAGATTAGAACATTCTCTTGGCTCCAAAAAGGACCTTGTGCCTGTTTTTAGTAACTCCCTGTTCCCGTCCCAAAACTGCATTTTCAAATGTGAAGTTAAAAATTGACTGAGGGGCACGTGGGTGGCTCAGTTGGTTAAGAGTCAGACTTTGGCTCGGGTCATGATCTCATGGTTCATGGGTTCAAGCCCCACATCAGGCTCTGTGCTGACAGTGTGGAGCCCACTTTGGATCCTCTGTCCCCTTCTCTCTGCCCCTCCCCTGCATGCTCTCTCTGTCTCTGTGTCCAAAAAAAAAAAAACAAAACAAAACACATTAAAAAAAGGAAATATTTGAAAATTATTAAAAACAAGTTCAAATCTGCTATACTCACAAAGATACTAACATGGTTTCTAAGCTAAAGAGTTATGTTTTAAAATGACAACTTTAATAAATGAGATATCAGCTGTTAAGGTAAAACAAAATAACCCCGAGTCCTTTTCCTACATAAAGAAGCCCCAGGTCCCAAATCGCCAGGCAGGGGCCCCGGGGACTCTGCTCTTGCCGTCCCTCAGGCTCAGGCCAGTCACCTCAGGGGCCTCTCCGCAGCCCCCAAGTTCACGTTCTTCATCGACTGCCTGCCGGAAGACTAGGAAGGGCAGAGAAGGAAGAGGCCAGAAGGCTGGGAGTGACGCCACCAGTCAGGCCTGTTCTCGGCGGCTTCCCCGGGAGCCCGCCCAGCTGCTTGCACCCTGGTGCAGGAATCCGGGAAGATGAATGTGTGGGTCCGGGCACGCTGCCACCCACCCCCCACCCCCGCCTCCTGCTGGTGAGGAGGGAGCAGGAGCAACGCTTTGGGTAGCTGGCCGGCCGGCGGCAGAAGGGGGCACAGGCCGGGAAGTAGCAGGCGATCAGAGCCGGGAAAGCAGCACCCGCCGCTGGGGGAGACGCCCCAGCCCATGACGGCCCCGGCGGGAGGTGGGGCGGGGCGGCGGGGCGGGGCGGGGCGGGGTGGGGGTGGGGGGAGGGAATGCAGCTGCTGCCTCGGCCTCCAGAATCGTCAACGCGATGGCGGGGCGGGGGCGGTCCATCTGCCAGTGGAGCCCGGATCACGCAGATCTCTGGAGGCTGCTGCTGTCTGGAGTGTGCACACAGCCTCCCCTGGGACTCGCCAGGTGGGAAATGTCCCCGGCACAGAAAGGGGCGCAGTACCTGAAGCAGGGCAACGAGGCCCAGTTCCTTCAGAATTCTGGGGACTGTCAGGGCCCCCCAACCCCGTGACGCTGCTGTTTTCCCCAAGGGCAGAGAAAGCTCAGGGAGGATGAGAAATTTCCTGAAGACTGCACAGCCAGCCAAAGGTAGAGCCAGGGTGGACGCCCATTCTCCCTGACTCTCTGCTCGGTGCTCATCAGCAGGGCTTGGCTTGAAATTAAAACAAACAAAAAAACCATGGTGGGGCATCTGGGTGGCTCCTAGGTTAAGAGACTTCAGCTCGGGTCATAATCTCCCAGTTCAGGAGTTCGAGCCCCGTGTCAGGTTCTGTGCTGACAGCTCGGAGCCTGGAGCTGCTTCAGATTCTGTGTCTCCCTCTCTGTCTCTGTCCTTCCATCGCTCACACTGTCTCTCTCAAAAGTAAATAAACATTACAAAAAATTTTTTTTCAATAAATACAATTTAAAAAATTTATCAAGGATTTCGAGACAGGGACAGCAGAGTGTTAAAGCAAATGCAAGTCCTCTCTGAGAACCCCTGGGCCACACGCACTGGCACTGCCTTTGGCGACAACCTGTCAGTCCCCGGGGGGGGGGGGGGGGGGTGGCTCCAGACACACATAGCTCTCTTCCAAGAGCCGTCACTAAGTACTCATAAGGAAGACGGTGGGGGGTCCAGGGGACCAAGGAGCTCCCTGAGGCACCGGTGCTCAGGGCCTGCTAGAGTCTGAGGGAAGACCCGGGCCCTGAGAGACCCTCCAGGACAGGGGCTTCCCAGTAAGATCCCAGGAGTGACCGTGCATCTGCTGTGGGGAGCCATGAGTGGGGCCCCGGCCTGAGGCTACCAGAGCCTGAGACTGGAGCAGGAGGCCTGGCAGAAACCAGCCAGGCGGGCCTCACACCAGGTAGCACCTGGGATTCGACCGAGAGCCAAGTCCACGCAGAGGCTCAGGTCCCAGATACTCATGGTGCTCTGGGGGCAGGGGGGCACCAAGGGAAACATGGGGTGTGTCGATTGCCAGCTGGTGGCCCTCTACCGTTCGGGGAGATGAAAGAGAACAGAGAGCCACCGGCCAGCACAGGGCCACCTGGCCTGCTGCAGCAGACCCCGACCCACTCAGATGCCACCCTGCCCCACTCCACCCAGAGGAAAGTATGATCTTTCTGCCCGCAGGCCACACAGCCGAGCCCAGAACCAACAGCCAGCACCGGAAGGGGCAGGCCGTCCTGGGCACATGGCCGCTGACCTGTCACACAATGCCTGGCATTCAGTCACGAATCTGTCCCACCTTTCTCCTGCCTCCTGCCTGGAACTTACCCCATCACTTGTCCTGGGGCCCTGGCTGCCAGTTCACCTTGCAGACCTTGGGATGTGTCAGCCTCTGTTTTCATGCAAGTTAATTCCTTGTGATAAATATCTTTATATTAATTCTATTAATTCCTTTATGTGTGTGTGTCTTTTATTGGCTCTATTTCTTTGGAGAACTTTAATACAGACACCCCAAAAAAGCAAGCTGATGTGGCCCATCGTCCAGGGAGGCGACAGTCGATAGAAGCAGACCCAGGCATGGCCTGCAGCAGTGTGGGAAGACAGTCTTTAATCCCGGGGAGCGTGTGATATGGTGTAGTGCTAAGGGTGGACAGCATGCGCGAAGACATGGGGGTTTCAGCGGAAAGAGAGAACAATAAAGAAGACCTGAGCAGAGCTGCCGCAAAGGGAAATTATGAAATTAGAAGGAAATAGGACATTGGAGATGAAGACCTCTTGTAAGGACGGAGAGTGGACTGGACTCACAGAGGGAGGTCCCGGCGGGTTTGAGGGCAGCTGTGGACTGGACGTCTGTCCCTCTCAACAAGTCATGTGTTGAAGCCCTTAGCCCCAGCGTGACTCTGTTGGAGATGGGGTCTCCACGGAAGTAACTCAGGTTGAATGAAGTCATGAGGGCAAGCCCCGATCACATAGGACTATGCCCTCCTCACGTCTGGTTCTCCATCGCTCAGCGCACACACGAAGGAAAGACTGCGGGACCGAGAAGGAAGCTTCCTGAGGGTCAAGAAGAGAGGCCTCACCAGAAAGCAGATCAGCCGGAAGCTCGACCTTGGACGTCCAGCCTCCAGAACCATGAGAGAAAATACACATTTGCTGTTGAGCCACCCAAATTGTGATGTTTTGTTGTGGACGCCCAAGTCGACTAAAACAACAGGGCAAAAGAAATGATCCAATCAGATATATGAAGATAAAGAAAAATCAGGAGAAATAAAGCAGCAGCCAGCACTGCAGATGTGTGAGACGGTGTCTGACTGTGCGACCTGCCTGCAACTAGCATTTCCTGAAGGTCAACTGATCCCAGAAATCCCAAAATGGATTTTTTTTAATTTTTTTCAACGTTTTTTATTTATTTTTGGGACAGAGAGAGACAGAGCATGAATGGGGGAGGGGCAGAGAGAGAGGGAGACACAGAATCGGAAACAGGCTCCAGGCTCCGAGCCATCAGCCTAGAGCCTGACGCGGGGCTCGAACTCACGGACTGCGAGATCGTGACCTGGCTGAAGTCGGACGCTTAACCGACTGCGCCACCCAGGCGCCCCCCAAAATGGATTTAAAAACAAACAAAGAGGGGCGCCTGGGTGGCTCAGTCAGCTGGGTGTCTGACTTCTGCTCAGGTCATGATTTCACGGTTTGTGAGTTCAAGCCCCACGTCAAGCTCTGCGCTGACAGCTCAGAGCCCAGAGCCTGCTTTGCATTCTGTGGCTCCCTCTCTCTGCACCTCCCCTGCACTCTCTCTCTCTCTCTCTCTCTCTCTTTCTCAGAAATAAATAAATGTTAAAAGACATGCATTAAAAAAATTTTTTTTGAAATGGTCAGTAAAACCCTTGAATGGCCTTAAAATTCTGAATACTATTAAAAAAATAAGACATTTAAAAGAACCAGATATAAAGTATGAGGTGTTATTTTTTATAATCTCGGAGAAGAGAGGCGGCCAGGAGACGCGGACTAGATTCATAGGTCAGTAATAATAAAATTAAAAACTACTCCAGCCAAAGGCTATAAACAAGGTTAAGGTAAGCAAGATTCAGGCACAGACAGAAGGTCAATATCTGTAATATTTGAAGTGTTCTTTTAACTAGAAAAAGACACTAGAGAAGAAAACCAAAAAAGGAACATTCGGTATGAAAAACGGGATGCGGCCCACCGATCATCAAAGAAACATAAAGCATGACATAAGACCGTCCATGGTGTCTGCTCTGGCAGAGATGGAAAAGGAAATTATGCCAGGCTTCTCTCTAGGCTTGAGTTGGACACACGGAATACGCAGCTGTTTGTACATCATACCTCAGTAGAGTGCCTTAATAAAAGAGAGAAAGAACGAGAGGGAGGAAGAAGGACAGGAAGACAGCCTGGGTCTGGCAGGGAAGTGGTGGGGGAGAGCGTGGGGAGGCGGGAAGGTCATCCCATCGCTAGACCTGTGGCCCGGCCCGTGTCCAAGCCCCAGGCGAGGCGGGTGGGCCTGGCCAGCTCACCCAGGGCCGCAGCTGCTGGGACACAGTGGGGGGGAGAGGGGGGCACAGGCATGGGAGGCCTCCTCCGGCCGTGAGGTCGCCAGGGAGCCACGTTCCATCAGAGTCGAGTTGCTGGCTTGTGGGGACAGTGGACGGCTGTGCCGGGTGAGCACCCGCTCCCGTCAGTGCCCTGACGCCCTCGGGGGCCCCCTCACCGCACTGCCCGTGCCAGGAAATGTGATGGCATTTGGTTTAGACCAAATTTTGTTTAGGCCCGGCCAGCATGGGCCTCCCCAGAGCTTTCCCACGGACATGGGGTTGGAGGCTCCCTTTCTGGCGGCCGTGCATCCGGAAGGATGCCGCCCAGTGCCTTGGTGCTCCAACTGGCCCTGCGGCTGTGGCAGCCCAGGCCTCACCCGCTGGGGGACCTGTGTGGGCAGGGCATACATGTGCTTACAGGAGTCCTGCCTGCTTTCCACCCGTTTAGGCCATTTTGTTTGTTTTAAAGTCAATGACGGGGCGCCTGGGTGGCTCAGTCAGTTAAGCGTCTGACTTTGGCTCAGGTCATGGTCTCGCAGTTTGTGGGTTCAAGCCCCGTGTGGGGCTCTATGCTGACAGCTCAGAGCCTGGAGGCTGCTTCAGATTCTGTGTCTCCCTCTCTCTCTGCTCCTGCCTTGCTCATGCTCTGTCAAAAGTGAATAAATGTTAAAAAAAATAAAAATAAAGTCAATGACAATGATTAAGAATTTGTATCTGGTATTTAAAAATAATATGTAAAACGCCAAATTTTTAACAGACTTTGTGAATAGACATTTTTAGAACAGTTGTAGGTTTACAGCAAAACTGAGTGGAAGCTTCGTACAGAGATTTCCCCCACGTCCCCCACATTCCCCCCACCATCACCACCCCCACGATTCGGTGTGCTGGTTACAACTGACAAGCCCACACTGATGCGTCATCACCCGAAGTCCACGTTTGATGTGAGGACTCCCTCCTGCTGTTGGGCATTCTCTGGGTTTGGACAAGTGTCCCGCATGTACCCACTGTTGTCGTGTCACACGGGGCTAAACCCTGCACTCTGCCTGTTCATTGCTCCCCGCAAAACCCTGGCAACCAGCAACCTCTGTACTGTCTCCGTACTTGTGTCTTTTCCGGAAGGTCAGAGAATTGGGACCAGTGTGTAGCCCTGGCTTCCTTCACTGGGCAATAAGGTTTACGTTTCCTCCGCATCTCTCCATGGCTCAAAGGCTCATTTCTTTCTAGCGCTGAGTAATACTCCACTGTGTGACTGGACCGCCGTGTAGTATCCGTTCACCTGCTGAGGGACACTCCTCAGCAATTCTGGTTGCTCCCAGGTAGTGGCAGCTATGAGTAAGGCTACTGTGACACCGGTGTGTGGGCTTCTGTGTGGACACAAGTTTTGAGCTCCTTTGGGGAAAATACCAAGGAGCTCACTAGCCGGACTGTATGGTGAGAATATGTTCAGTTTTACAACACCCCCCCAACTGTCCTGCAAAGTGGCTGCACCATTTTGTATTCCCATCACCACCGGGTGAGCCCTCCAGCTGCTCTATTATTTCTTTCACCACGCGTGTGTGTTTGCAGCACAGAAGCAGCCTTTCCTGCCCACGCAGGGAGCTCTGGGGACCGTGGCCCCCGTGGCTGACCGCCGGCTCTTCTTACTTTGGGCTCCCATGGGGAGGGTCAAAGGGCACAGAGGCGGACGGCCAGTCGCTGGCGAGACAGCTGGAAACCAGGGGCCTCCGGCTCTGTGGTCTTGGGCAGCCTCGGTCAGGATAAGGTTTGGCTTTGAGACAGAAGCCACCACAAGCCAGGCTCAGACTGCACGGCTGCCAACCTGCACACACGAGTGAAGGCCCCGGGGTCTGGGTGCCGCGTCCTGCCCGCTCAGGAGAGAGGAGCAGCGTCCTGCAGGCCGGGTGTGGGAAGCCGGTTCAGTCCAGCCGGAGAGCAGGGCAGCCGCTCCTGAGGCGGGGGGAGGAGGGGAGGTACCCCCATCAATTGTTGGAGGGGCTCCTAGCGTAGGCCTGTGCTGGGACCCCGGCCATCAGGGCTCACCCTGCCCTCAATCCTCATCGGAGCACATGCTCGCCGGGCACCTGCTGGCCATCCCACGGTGCACCTGCAGGGCACAGGGCCTCAGCCAGGACAGCGGCAGGCTGGTTGGAGACGCAAGCGGGCGACAGTAGGGGTGCTGGGTGCTTAGCCGGCCATGGGGTGAGGGGGCTCATTCCGGGCACCGGGGCCTCGTCCCTGCTTAATCTCTCGGACAAACATTGCTGGCTTGGGGATAAATCGCGACACAGAAGTTGGTCCTCGCCCCCATGGAGCTCACGGTCTGGAGGGTGGACACTTAAAAACCAAGGCTTGTCTGACCAGCAGCATTCAGGCAAGCTCTAGACGTCCCTTCTAGGGGACAGGACACACAGGGCAAAGCACTGAGTGTTGCCAGGACCATATGTACAGGTGAACGTGGGGCTTTCTGTGAGGCAACTGGCCCAAATTGTTCAGAAAATCAGTGTGAGGGAAAAAAGCCAAGGGCTCTTCTCTCTTAGAGGGAGCAGAGACACAGCCACCAGTCGCAAAATGTGAGCCCTGACAGAGTCTCGGTTGGTAAAAGTTATAAAAGGCATTGGGACACTGAAATGCGATGGAGGACGCGGTGGGACTGGATGTGCTCACGTAAGGGAACATTTTTGTTTCTCCAAGACGCAAGCTGAGGTGTTTAGAGACCAAAGGTCCATCTGCAACTGACTTTCCAAAGTTGGCAACAACTGTGTGCACATAAAAGACACAGCTACACGAAAAGATGGTGGGAGGAAAGAGGCAGCAAAATGCTCAGTCCGCAAACCCGAGGGTTGTGCAGACGCTCCCTGTGCTGTTTAACTTTGCAAAGATGGAAGTGTTTTTGAATAAAACATCGGGGGGCGTCTGGGGTGCTCAGTCGGTTAAAGCGTCTGACTTCGGCTCAGGTCATGATCTTGTGGTTCATGGGTTCGAGCCCCACGTCGGGCTCTGTGCTGACAGCTCAGAGCCTGGGGTCTGCTTCTGGTTCTGCGTCTCCCTCTCTGCCCCTCCCCTGCTCACTCTCTCTCACTCTCAAAAAATAAATAAATAAAATAAAATAAAATAAAATAAATTAAAAAAAATTGTGAATAAAACATGTGGGAATAACCACTACCAAGTTGTCTGTGATCAGCTGTACGGGGGCCACGGAGGCAGCCATGGAGAGAGCAGTGGCCACAGCAGGCGCCCCGACTTGTTCTGGAGGGCGGCCCCCTGGGGCAGGGGCAGGTCAGGCGAAGCCTGGATTTGGGAGGAGAAGCCTGTGTGTCTCTGGCAGGTGGCCTGTGACAGGTCAGCAGGGGCCGTGGTACTTCTGGTACCTGTTCCCTGTGGTGGGGAGCACTCCTGACCCTACCCTGGTCTCGATCCCCTAGCCAGCCAGCCAGAGCCCCCCCACTGCAAAGCAGGTGGCTGAAGCCTTGGTGGGGTGTCGGCGAGAGCAGGCAGGGCTTGGAAAGGCAGGTCTCTTGCTCCCTGGCAGCCGCTGCTCTGGAGAATGAGACCCTCAACGGGGGCAGGTCATTCTGGGGCTGTGCCTGCCAGAGTCCGGCTGTCCCCAAGGCACTGGGTGGCCCTTTCAGGATGGCTAGCTTCCATCCTTCCCTTCCAAGCTGGTCCCGGTCACTTGCAGCCTGAGCCGTGGTGAAGGCACACGGAAAGGGCACAAGTGGAGGGGGCCTGGCCGGAGGTGTGGAGGCGGGAGTGGTGTCAGCTCGTCCCCCACACCCGTCACAGACGAGGTGGTGCCAGCCTGGGTGGCCAGCAGCTAACGAGGGGGCGCAGCCCCGTGACCCCACTGACAGGCTCAAGACCATGCTAAGTCATTGTCTGCTGACAGACGCAGAGTAGTGGTGGGTGGCTGCACAACAGGGACAGTGACGGTGCGTCACCTCACATGAGCCCACTGCACTTAGCATCTGGGCAATTCATAGACACCAACTTTAAAAACTGGATTGGGGAAAAAAAAAACAAACAAAAACTGGATTGGGCAAGTGGCCAGTGATTCCTAACCTCAAATGTAAACTAAAACAAGTGATCCTGTCCAGGGACCCTCCCTCCAAAAGGGGCCTGGTGTCCCGACTTGTGTCATGATGCCCATCCTGGTCCCCGTGGCTGGCCCAGCTTGGGAGGGGGTGAGGCAGGGGCCGCGCTGCAGGGAAGGGGCTCCTGAGGCTAAAGATGGGGGATTCCTCGATGTCAGGTAAACGAACCCGAGCTGCATGGGGTCCCAGCTTGTGTGTGTGTGCTTGGAGGGCAGGTTGACCAGGGGCTCCACGACCATGCTAGAGTGTGCACTCTGTGGTCCCCTCACCTCCTGGGACCTGCACACTGGGTTGTCTGTCTTCTCCTCTCTGTGACGGTGGCCACAGTTTCTGGCCCTATTGCTGACCTTAGTCACTCGGTCAGACTCCAGGTCGGATCATTCTGTCTCTTCTTAGAGATGCGCGTTTACCTGGTCTCCTCTGCATGGGCCTTGATTTCCTCCTCTCTGCGGCTTTGGACTGTTTCCCTAGTTCCTTCAGGTGCAGAGTTGGGATGTTGAGAGCTGTTGGCAGCTAGAAAATTCCCTCCTGTCGCTGCTTTCACTGTTGCCTCTTAATGCCTGCTTGGCTGCAAAGTATCTTGTAATTCGGCTCCGTACTCCTCTGCGCCTTGGACTGTAGCGGTTGTTTGACCTCCACGCTCGTTACTGTTCCGTAGAAGGTTACGGTGTCCCACCTGAATGCTGTTGGTAACACGCAGCCTTGTCCCGCTGGGCTCAGAGAAGGTACCTCGTAGGATTTCTGTCTCTTTAATTTATGGAGACTTGTCTCGTGGCCTCAGGCAAGGGATGTCCCCCCGGGCATTTGAGAAGAGCTGGTGGGTGGTGGTCAGTGCTCTGAGTCCCGCCGGCTTGTTTTCATATTGCACACATGGCAGACATGAGGACACGATGAAGCACGAGGACAGCTGCCACTCACCTGGAGGTCATCACCGGTACTCCCCATGGTGAAGCACGTCGGTGTGCCCTCGCTGTCCCCCGGAACTATAGCGCATACATAGGAGTCCCGTGAAAGGTAGATTTGGTGTTGTGCTTTACTAAAATGGCACGTCCTATGTGAATGATCGCACTTTGCTGTCACCCCACGTTGTTCGAGGGGAGTCCCCATGTGGCCCCGCCCATCCCTTGGGAGGACTGCCTCAGCTCAGGTCTAGAGTTCTCCGTTCCACCTAGAAGCACCCAGAACACGCTGACGGTGCACGGATGTCCAGCGAGACCACACCCCGCATGGCACCCTGCTCTGCCCCCCCCCCCCAGGGGGACAGCACTCTGGACGGGCCCCTCGTCCCCTGCCATGCTGGGTGGCACTTCCCATTCCCTCAGCAAGGAACAGGCTGCAGGCAGACACTAAGGCTCACACCCGGGGTCCCGAGATGTCAACGGCTAAAGCCACCTGGGGCTGGGACACCTTCCACCTGAGCTTTCAGCACCACACCACAGGGTTCAGACCTGCTGTACAGGAAGACCTTCGGGGCCAGGAGGAAAGGGCCACCCAAGCAGCTGGCAGACGGAGGGGCCTGCAGGACCTGGGAGCCCAGGACCACCCTCCATGAGCCGCCTGGGGCTGGTGTCTAAGGCCCCTCCCGAGGCCCCTGGCTCCCTACCCCAGGCACGTCCACGCACAGTGACATGGTGGAAGATGTGTCTCCTGGCCCTGGTGACACCTCACAAAATAGTTCTCCAGCTGAGGCCAACTTGGAAAATTCCAGAGACCAGGAAATTTACCGTGAGGCAGGAACAGCCGGGTCTTGGCTTGGAATGGAGCCCTGCCCACATGAGGAACACGGGCAGGGCACAAAGGAGGGACTGGCCAGGCCCACCTTGAGGGAGTCCTTTAATAGAGACTGGCAGACAGGGGACACGACTGGCCCCCCCCTCCCCCACCCGGCCTGGCCCTGGGGTGGACATGGGAGAGGCAGTTTTAAAAAACACAGCGGGACCAATTCTTCATGTTCACGGAAAAGGGGTACTCGGGAAGCCCGCTGGAGTCTGTACACAGAGCTGGGTCTGGGCACCCACCCCCAGGAGACCGAAGCTCACAGCCATCTGCCCCGCTGTCTGCACCCAGGAGGGGCAGGAGCCCGCGGGGTCCCCAGCTGCTTGCCCAGAGCTCTTAGTGTTTCTACACTATGTACATTGTTGTGCTTTGGACCTCCTACCCCATGGCCCTGGCCTGAGGCTTCGGGTGGGAAGACGGACCCGCTCCCACTGCAAGCTCAGGCTCAGGACAGGGGCGCCCTGCTCCTCGCCAGGGAGCCACAGGGTCACTGCAACAGAAGGGTAAACGCTGGACAAGATGCAGGCTGGTGGGAGCAGGCGGGGTTGGGTCCGGGGGCGAGGTTGGGGACACAGGTGTGTATGGATGGGGCCCAGCTGGGGTTGGGGGCAGCAGGTGGTGGATGGGGTGGGGCTGAGCTGGGCGGGGGCGGGGTGTCTGAGGTCCCCTCCCACCCAGTGCAGCTGCCTCCACGGTCCGAGGCAGGTGGTGGGCAGGTGGCTGGGGCAGGGTGTGGTGGCATCTGTGGGTGTGTCCCCGCCAGCTGGGCGGGGGCGACAGGATCAGTTGTTCTCGAAGAGAGAGAGAAGGTCGTCATTGCTGTTTGTGGGGAGGTCAGGTGGGCCAAGGTAGGACAGCAGTTCTTCGGGGTTGGTCAGTTCTGGGAGCAGCTGGGGACAAAGCAAAGCCATCAGCAGCTTTGGCCTCAGGCCCACCACACCCCTGCAGGGGACCCTGTGCCTGAGCCCCTCAGCCTGCACGGGCCTCTCCCTGCCGAAGGCTGCTCTTTGACCAGGAATCACTCCATACAAGTTGTTCAAGGACAACCTGGGACACAGAGCATCTGCCCCAGGGGGCATGCATGGGGCCATGTGGGGACCCCGATGTGAACAGAGCAAATGCAAGAAGTGGGGTTTCCAGTGTCTGGGATATTCTGCTTTGAGCTGCTCTAATTTTCTCCCGCTGAACTTCAGGGTGTTCGGTTTATTAGAGAGAAAGACCGTTACCTGCAGTGCACGCACTGATTTTGGCTCACGCGACACCTGTGGGTCAGCTCAAACCACACCGAGGCCAGTGTGGTCCTCTGCAAGCCCAATCTTCTTGGGGACTCTACACAGGTTCCTGTAGCCAACTGCCTGGACAGAGTCATCCCGCGGCTACTCAGGTACCTGACACTCATCATCAAAAGAGCTGATGCTATCTGACCAGCTGTCCTGGCTTCGAGGTCACTAGGGCGTCAGTGTCCTCCCTTCTATGAAGCATGTGGACCCTGGGGACGACGGACACACCGTCCCCAGCCCCAGCTCCCATGCGCTCCCTGGCATGGGGCCTGTACTCACGTCCAGGGCTGGTTCCGGGGCCTCCCCCGCCCCAGACATGGGGGGCCCCATCACGCCTGTGGCAGTGCTGAAGGCCAACTCGCCGATGGGGCCTGAGCTCACTGGGCCCAGGGGCTGCCGGGATGCTGGGGGAGGGTTTGGATGGTGCAGCTGGGGCCCTGGGGCCCCTCCAAGGCTGGGGGCGAGCAGCCCTGGAGCCCCTGGGTTGTGGGCAGGGTCCAGGTGACCTGCTGGCGGCATCTGGAGAAGGAGAGAAGAACCAGGTAGAACAGCTCCTGGCCCCCTGGAGCTGGCCCTCCGCCCCACAGCTTGCACTGACCTGGCCTGGGAGGCAGGGAACAGACTTCTCAGGTGTCAGGAGGCTGCTAGGAATGTCGGACTGGTAGGAGCTGGGGGGTGGCCCCGGAGTGAACTCAGGAAGGGCCGGGGTGCTGGGCGTGGCAGGCGGGAAGGACTCAGGGAAGGTCCCGGGTCCCAGGAAGCTGGAACCTGAGAGCAGAGCCCATGTTGGGTGAGGCCTGGGAGCTGGCACTGGGGAGAAGCCGGGGGGTGAGGGGGGCTGGCGGCCCAGGCTCCCAGCGCTCTCTGCAGGTAGCTCTGGGTTTTACAAAAAAGAGCATTTCCTTTCATCACAGGGGAGCGGGCCTCACCCAGCCACACCCACACATGGGGTCAGGTGGGGCCGGGCCCCCAGCGGGCCAGCAGAGAGCCTCCGTTCCCAAATGCCGGGCCCCCCTGCCCGTCCCCATGGCGTGGCCACACCTACCCCACCAGGTCCCCAGGAGGCCCCCCCAGGCACAGGGCCCGCAGCAGACTGGTCTGGAGAGAGCAAATTACTGGCCCGTGGCACTCACCCTGGCCGGGGTAGTCACCAGGGGCTGGGGCCGGGGCCGAGGGGGGCTGCAGGGGGGCGAAGGGGGCGGCAGCGGGGCCCAGGGCTGCTATCATCTCCATCACGCTGGGCATGAGCATGTGTGCGGGGCTCACGGTGCGACAGCGCTTCAGCACTGGCCCGTCCGGCTCTTCCTTGACGTGAACGTCGGGCTTTACGGGCACCGGCTTCCAGCTGCACGTGGGGTCGATGGTGATCTCCTCGTAGTCAGAACTGGGCAGGGACACATGGCTGGTCACTAGCTGTCCTTGCCGTCTCTCTCGGCCCCTGGCCCGCTTCTAAGCAGACCTCCACTCCAACGCCTGTAGCCGCACGGCCCATCACACAGGCCCCGTGGGCGGCCAGGCCCGGTTGGATGTGGGTTCCATCTGCGGCCGGAATCAGCCCGCCTCGTGGCCGAGCTGTCATAGGGCCGCCGGCAGCGGGACGGCACGAAGACACTTACTTCTGAATGTGAACGAGGACGCCCAGCACATACTGGTCCACCTGCAGGCCCTCCAGCAGCGCTGTCTTGCTGTAGGAAACCAAAGGCATGTGGCTCAGGGGCCTAGCCCGACCTCGCCCCGGCACACTTCTCGGCTCTCTCACCCTGCTTGAGGCCACATGGCATGAAGTGACCCCGCATGCGATGACCCCGTGTACACGGACCCCACGTAAAGCTATTCTATGAGATGATCTCAGAGATGACCTCGCACAAAGCGACTGTGTGCATGAGACTTGTGCCCTGAGCCGCACCGTCCTCGTCTGCTCTGTGACCCCCTAAACCTGGGGTTTTGTTGGTCCCCGTGCCTGGGATCCCAGGAGGACTGTCTGGGAGACACTCACTTGCACACAGGGCACCGCCAGGTCCCCCGCTCACAGTTGAGCTGCAGGTAGGACTCCAGGTCGAAACACTGCGGGGAGCAGGAGAGATGGCTTCTCACGCGGGTGCCGGGGGCAACTGGGCCGCACTTTGCGATTGAGCCTTGTGGTTTCGGGCTGAGTTACGTGAATGTTGAGAAGCCACGTGGGCCAGGCTTGGCCGGGGCACCATGCTAAGTGCTTGGCTCTGGGAGCAGCCGGGAGAGCACAGCCCTCGTGGGACTAGAGTGCCTTGTGGCCAAAGAATAGGGTATCTGTGCTGGCAAAGACCCGCCTCCGGGACACGGTGCTGAAGGGAAACTAGGGCCGGGGTCTGTGCGTGCTGCTCCTGGCCAGGGCAGGAAGACCCCACCCACCACCCTGACGCTTCTAGAGATGTGACATGAGAACGCAGGAAACCATGGGGCGCGCTCCAAGAAACCAATGCCTGGTCTGGGGAGCACATGGGGGACGGTCTGGTGAGTGCGTGGGGGCTGGTCTGGGAAGCACGTGGGGGAGCCGGCTACCCGCCCGCTGGCTGGTCACCTGCTGGTGGAGGGTCCGCGGGAAACCGCTGCACGGCACAAGTTCTGGACCACCCACCTGTATGTGGCGACAGTCATGGCCTCGGGCGGGGAGCTGGATCCTGCGGAATGTGATGGGGCACCTGAGGGACACCTTGATGGCTGTCTGCTCCACCCCGTCCTCACCGTTGGGCCCAGGGGTGCCAGGGACGGTGCCGCTGCTGAAGTTGCGTTTTACTGGCGTGCACGGGGAGAGGACTCGAGTGAGGGGCCGCCAGCTGGGCCGGCCGCTGCCCCTACCCCCCCCCCGAGTCCCCAGCCCTGGCAGATGTGGGGGTGTGCCATGTGGTGGCTGGTCACCGGGCGGCCACTCACTCTTGGTGATACAGTGCTCCGCGGGCAGGAGGCGCTTCCTGAGGAGGCCCTGCAGCACCGAGCGGACGGACGGCCGGTGCACCAGCTGCAGCACGAACAGGTGGGACTGCGGGAGGTGAGGAGGGTCAGGGGCGCGGCCCACACCCCCACATCCCGCACTAGCTGTCTGTCTGCGGCCTGTCAGAGCACCAACCCCCAAGAGCCCCCCTGCACGCCCTGCAAACTGCACCTCGGTGTCTGTGCAGGGCCTGGGCCTGCCTGGAGTCCCCAGCCGGGGAGGGTTCAGGTCAGCCTCCCCCTGGGGAAGGACAGGCCGCCGTCTTGTAGGGAGTAAGCGAGAGCGCCAGGCCCCAGTGAGCAGGCCTCACCAGGGAGGAGGGAGGTCTCCTCTCTCAGCAGGGGCTGGGGTCAGGGGCAAGCACAGCCAGGCCCCTGCAGGCCCAGGAGGCACTCACGCAGCAGCAGGCTGTGACCGTGATCTGGATGGTGTTGCGGCCCGGCTGGCACACGTGCTTCAGGTACAGCGGCTTGTGGGAAGTCTTGTTGTCGCCGCGCTCGATGGTGAGCGGGGTGGCGTTGACGCTGACCTGCACCGACGCTGGCCAGTTGGTGTTGGTCTGCCGGTCCTCATGGTGATAGCACTTGAACTGCAGCTCCAGGTCTGGCCTGCGAGGGGTGGGGAGGGGTGGGCCGCTGAGCAGGGGATGCAGGGCGGGGCTCGGTACAGAGCCACAGTGGGGATGGGGCAAGAGGGCGGGGCCCTAGAAAGGGGCCGTTGGGTGGGACCACTGAGAAGCCTCAGGCAGCCGGAGGGGGCTGCGCGCAGCTAGGCAGGGCCACAGGGCGGGGTCACACTGTGTGGCGGAGCCGGGCTCCAGGCCGCTGAGATGTGGCTGAGGGGCAGGGCTTCATGGAGTGGGGCGTGGGTGGGAGGGAATATCTTGGGGTGGGACCTCACTGTGGGGCGGAGGCACTGAACAGGGGTCTCTAGGCGGGGCCACACTGGGGGCGGGGCCTCTGAGAAGGGTCAGGCGCTGGAGGGGGCTGCGCAGCTAGGCGGGGCCGCAGGGCCCGCTCACCTCAGCATCAAGGTCTTGTAGACAGAGTCCCGGAGCTGGAACGCGTGGTTGCTCACAGCCAGGTTGTGCTGCAGGCGGAAGGGCTCCAGCACTACCCCGTCCCGCACCGGGAAGGTCAGCCGCAGCTCGTCACCCGGGCCGCTGCCTGCGACACGCTGCTATGAGCCGGCCACCCCTGTGGCAGGGCCCGGGGTTGGGGGGGGGGGGGGGGAGGGTGGGAGGGTGGGCAGGTCCCCTCATCCT
The DNA here is from genome assembly GCF_022837055.1 of Prionailurus viverrinus. NCBI lineage: Eukaryota > Metazoa > Chordata > Mammalia > Carnivora > Felidae > Prionailurus > Prionailurus viverrinus. The sequence goes on along the minus strand of NC_062562.1, from coordinate 61,213,680 downwards.
CCCGCTCGGGCTGGTGTGGGCGGCATCTCCCCCGGGGTCCTGGGCCCGGCCATCACCCCCAACGGGAATAGGATCTTGGTTCTGTCCTGGTTCTCCTGCTGTTCTGTCCTGCTTCAGTCACCTGGCCCCATGTCCCCTAAGTTATGACTGGAGAACGTGCCCCAAACCCAGAAAAGAGGGTGCTCCTGTGTTCAGAAGGGGTGCGAGGCTAAGAAGGTGTGAACGGACCACCTGCCATCATCCTAGCGCTTGAGCTAGGGTTCTAGGACCCCAGCTTCTGTGTGGTGGTCTCCCCCAGAGCATGGGTCTCTTAACCAGGAGTGGACCTCAGGAGGCCCATAAATCCCCTGAAATTATACACAGAACTTTGTGTGTGGGGGTATTTTTCTAGGGAGGAGATCAACACCTTGAACGGATGTGCAGAGTTCTAGGAGCACAAAATGAAACTGAGGGCCCCCCACCCCCACATTCCCTACAGAACTCTGGGGTCCTGGGACCCCCGCCCAACCGTCTTAAGAGCAGGTGACACTCACTGGGGGGTGATGGGTGCAAGGAGCTCACGCTGGGCTTGAGGTCCGGCAGGAAGGGCGATTTGACCTCCTGGCTGGTGGACATGTAGGGGACGCTGCTGCCGGGGGTCATGGGTGGCGTGGGGCTCCCAGGCAGTGGGGAGCTGGGGTAGCCAGGGATGGAACGGGTGGGCTGTGGGGTTGAGCAAACAGTCAAGGTGGGATGGTGGGGGGTGGAGTTTGTTCTCGAAGCACCCGCCGGAACCAGTCACAACAGAAACGGGCAGGGGTATCCGGCTGGCCACCCACACTTCCTCCTGCTTGGGTGCCCTCTGTCCACGTGCCCACCCTGAGAGCCGCCCACCCATGTGCCCGTACCCCACTCAGGCCGGGCTGGCTGTAGCTGACGCTTCCCCCGTTGAAGTTGGCACCCTGCCCGTTGAACTGCTCTGTGGGCTGTAGGGAAAACACGGTGTGCGCCAGGGGCCCCAGCCTGCCCGCCGCCGGGCCCCTGAACCTGACTCAAGGAGTGGGCTGGGGGCAGGGAGCCCACCACACACATGGCACTAGCCTGTTTTCTCTGTACACTTTTGAAGTTTACCATGTGATCTGCAGGGAGCACGTATCGTTGTGTAATTAAAAAAAAATTGCTACTATAGAGAACTGACTCCATGTGTCAGAGGGGTTTTGGGAGAGCCACAAAGAGGCTGAAACCCTCCCCCCCCACCCCAGGCCTTGCTGGGCTTCTCCATGGTGAGTGGAGGGAGTGGAGACACTTTTCCACAATGAAATTCAAGTGACTTGGGGGCCTGCCTACTGCTCCCTACACCCAATTTCCAACAAGATATATGAATTTCAGAGAGTCCTTTCAGAGCTGGATCCCTGCCCTGGTCAGGAACCCTGTGAAGCTCCTGGCTTCTTGGTCACCCTGAGTGCACAGGGCCCAGCAGGAGCTGTGTCGGGCCCGGAGGAGCCATGCCTACCTTGTAGTGCAGTCCTGCTGGGCCAGAGGCGGACAGGGACTGGCCCACACCCTGCTGCAGGGGCAGCCGGTGCCCAGGGTAGGAGGACGGGGCAGGGGGCGGCCCGGCACCGGACGTGTACTGGGTGGCACTGGGTCCGTACTGGCTTCCTGGCAGGTACTGCTGTCCTGGATAAACCTGAAAGAGGCACCATGCCAGGGGAACAGGTGTCGGGGAAGCCAGGTCCCAGGGAGGATGTGGTGCCCGTTCCATGAGGCATGGCCGCTTCTCTCACACAGATGCCCAACCTCACCATGGGTCTGGGTGGAGCTCAGGATGAGGGAGGAATGGACACTCACCTCACTGGAGTAGGCTCTCTTGACCCCCTGTCGGGGCAGTGGCTGGGCCTGGGGAGGCCCAGGGTACCCGTGCTGGGGCAGGCGCTGCCCTGCATAGAGGGGTGCCATGCCTGCTGCCCGGGTGGGGTTCATGCCCATGGGGTTCATGCCAGAGGGGCCCAGCAGCCCTCCCACGCTGGTGGGGTTCATGCTGCCAGGGACGCTGGGCCCCCGGGGACCTCCATGCTGCAGGAACTGGCTGTTAAAAGCCTGCCCGGCCCCCATCTGGGGAGAAAAGAGAGGAGCCATTCAGTACCCCCACCACTGTGGGTGCTGCCCAGTTGCCCCCTGCACCCCCTCGTCTCTCTGTGTGCACATCCCCAGTCCCCAACCCCAGCTGCCCGACTGGTCCCTGCCTTCCAGACCAGCACATGTGGGCTTCACAGGAGGAGCGGCTGGGCCTCACCGCTCCATACTGGCTCAGCTCCTGGCTCTGCTTCTCCTGGAGGGCGGCCACGGTGGCCGTGGCGGTGGCCGTGGCGGTGGCCGCAGCAGCAGCCACTGCAGCTGCTGCTGCCGCCTGAGTAAAATCGGTGGAGGGTCGTGTGGCATGTGAGGGCAGACCCAGGCCCCCTGGCCCCCCCGGGCCGCCCGCATACCTGTGAGAGACACAGATGGCTTGGCTCAGAAGTGCTTCCCTGCCTGTCGCCCGGGGGCCACATAGCACCTGCCGGGGCCCCCTTCTTGTCTAGATGCTCCAGTATCAGCCGTGGGAGCCCGCAAGAGCATCACACTCACAACAGTCAACAGACTGGTTCACATGGTCCCAGGCACCTGCCAAACCAGAAGCTTTGCACCTAGAGGACTCCCAGCACACCTCACAGGTCAGGGGTCCTGCTTACCCAGCTGTGAAGCCAGGGCCCCCTGGGTAGCCCCCGCGGCCATACACTCCTTGCTGCACGAAGCCCTTGTTGGCAGCACCCTCGCCAAACGCCTGCTGTCCGAGGCACTGTGCGGAGTTCAGGGCAGGGCCACCACCTGCCACACCAGGCATTACAGAGCTGCCGGGGGGGCTCCCTGCAGGGCCCATGGGGTTCCCCAAAACCTGCGAGGAAGCAAGAATTGCCAATGGGAATCATCCAAACAACTCACTTCCTGCAGTTGCTCTAAAGGGCTACAAAGGAGAGGCCTGCCAGTGAGGGGCTGGGGGCAGAGGTGAGGGAGGAAGGAGGGGAAGAGAGGAGGGGTGCAGAGGCCCAAAGACGGGGGAAGAAGTCCCACACAACATGTGGTGGGGAGACTCGTCTACAAGGATGGGGCAGACTCGGGGAGCCCAACCCCATTTCTGTCTAAGGTCTAGGGGGGCCCTGGCAGCTCTCAGGGGTGGCCCCACTGCAGGCTCACCTGACTCGGTGCCGCGTTGCCGACGCCCCACACGGTCGTGACGACAGACAGCGACCCTGCTGGCTGAGTGGCGCTCTGCTGCCAAGGCACCGGCTCATAAGCAAATGGACCATCACTGCAAGTAGACAGGTGGGTGGGGAGGCCCAGGTCAGGAGGCCACGGGTGTCGAGACCCCTGGCTGGGGAGGCTGGCAACTGGGGGCGGAGAGGTCCTGCCCTGCCACCCCACCCGTACCCGAGGCCTGAGAAGGGAGGGTGGCAGGAGACCCACTCACCCGTGCGGTGTGGGGGGCAGGGCGGGTTTTACGGGGTGCATGGGGTTCATTGGCCTCGGGCAGCCTAAAGGCCGGGTCTGCGGGTGGCAGGAAGTAGTCCTCACAGCTGTTTACGTGGGACTCGGCTGGTCTGGCTGTGGGGACAGAGGAGGACGTCAGTGGAGATGCAGTGGCCGGGGGCTGTCAGTGGGGTGCCGGGAACCCCCAGCACCAGGCCCCCTTGCTCTGCTCTGACTGATGGAGGGCCGGGCGACAGCGGGGTCTGAGGGCCACTGTGGGGGTGGCGGCAGCCTCAGCCTGAATTGCCCACCCTGACAAACCTCTGTCCTCTGCACCCCTAAAGCCAGCCTGGAAGCCAGCATTAACCCTTTCAGGCCAGGCCCTGCTACTCACAGCCCCTGAAATAGAGCAGGCTTTCTGACCCAGATCATTTTCACACGCCCCTCCCTCAAGAAGGCCTGGATATCCATTAAAGTCAGGGAACTCCCAGGACCCAAGTGCCAGAATCCCCCAGGTAGGCCCCAGGGTGGAGGCCAAGGCCAGAGCCAGCAGAGAAGAACAGAGGAGGACCAGCTGGCGGCCACCTTCTGCTCAGGCTCTGAGACTTGCCCACTCTGGGGAGAGGGCTCTGCTAAACAGGGCTGAGCAAGGTCAGCCAGCTGCCGGCTTCACCCTGGCCTGGGGAAGGGAGTACAGGTCACCTGCGTGCTCCTGGCTGACAGCCCCTTGAGGGCTGACGTCTGCACAGGGCCAGGTGGACCTGACCCCCCACGGGCCACAGTGACACCGAGAGGTCCCCAAAGGGGAGGGACGCACACACGGAGCAATGGGCAGGGGGTTGGTGCAAGCCCAAGGGCATGTCAAGGGGCCAAGGGGAACACGGCAGCAGTGGCTGGCAAACTTTCTTGGGATCCATGTGCCCGTGCAGGGGGCGTCCTCCTACTGTGTGAGGCTCACCGCCCCCTCCAACTGCTGTCTCAGAAAAATGAGGGAGGGAGGGCCAGGCACTCACATCCTCCAACACCCCCAAAAGCAAGCCCAAGCCCTTGTTGGCACCCCCAGGGGCATGCTGCACACCTACGTCTGCCTGACCCAACCACAGAGGTGCACTGGCCGTGGTTCTCAGGGGTCTCTGGGAATCCTGGGTGGGGGGGACTCTGCCCTCCTGGTGTCCAGGTTCTGTCCTGGAGCACCAGTGCCTTTTAGGGGCTGCAAGCCCCGCCCCCCAACATGCACACGTGCCACCCTGGACAAGCTAATGTGTGGTGGTTCAACCCAGACACCCAAGCACTCACAGCACCTCCCTCTGGCCTAGGAGTGAGAAAGTCACCCCAGAACCCACTCAAGCCCGTGACTCACATTCCTGAGTGCTGACCAGGGACCTCAATGTTACCATGTCGTCTGTAAATAGTCCTGGAGGTGCGTGTGGGGGGACCCTCATCAGGGACCCAGAGCAGGGAAGGGGTACAGTGGGAACTGTGACACGGGTGGTTCTGCCTTCGGCCCTTCGTGCCACTGAGCACTGAGGTAAGTGGGTCCCGGAGCCGCAGCAGAGCCGGGGCTGGGGCAGAACAGTTGGCAGGTCTGCCTCCTACCTGGCTCTGCTCCCCCTCTGAACGCTGTTCTCCCCTGCCACCCAGACCAGGTCCCACTCTGGAAACAGAGGCCAGAAAATGCAGGAGTCAGTGGGTCCAGAAGGCTGTGGCCCCAGGAATCTGGGTAGACACAGGCCTGCAAGCCAGGATCACCCAGCCAGGCTGGTGTCCTCGGTCCCTACCGTCCAATTCCAGGACGGTGATGCAGCCACCGTGGATATGGATGGGTGGACCTGCCAACCAATGGACCAGACCACAGAGGGCACAGACCAGGTACCGGAGGAAACCAGCATTGCAACGCGGGGCTCCCACAAGCGAAACCAGAAGTTCTAAACTTCACATCTTGTGCAAAAATTAACTTGAAATGGGCCACGGATGTAAATGAACAACAGAAAATGACAAAACCTTTGGAGAAACTCTTCGGGACCTGGAACCAAGAAAAGAGCCCTTAGCTGTGACACCAGTGCAGTCCTCACAAGGGAGAGGGGGAGTCATCTCAGAAAGGCCCTGCTGATGCAGAGCGACAGGTATGCCCGCAAGTCGCATCTCTGGCGAAGGACTAGTATCTAGGATATATAAAAAATTCTCAAAACTCAAAAGAAAAATAAACACCCCAGATAGAAAACGGGCAGAGGACACAAAGAGACATTTTAGCGAGGTCGTCCGGACGGCATGCCGGCTCAGGAAGAGACAGACATCCGACGTCATGGCCACCGGGGACGTGCAAACTAACACCACACGGAAGCATCGCTATGCACCTATCAGAGTGGCTACAACAGTGACACCACCAAGTGCTGGGGCTGGGGGGACTGGGGGGACTGGATCTCCTACCCACGGCGGGTAGGACTGGAAAATGGCGCGGCCACTCTGGAAAACAGTCTGGCAGCGTCTTGTGAAAGTCGGCACACAGCTACCAGGCAACCGGGCGACCGCACTCCTCTTCGAGACATGCAAGCTGAGGTTCACAGAAAACTATGCGCGTGTCTACACCAGCTTCCTCCTAGCAGCTCAAGAACGGCCACCCAGACGCCCTTCGGGTGAAGTTAGCCAGCCGTGGGGCGTCCACAGCCCGCGGGCATGAAAAGGAAGAGCGAGCAGGAATCCCCAGAGGATCGAGCCGTGGAAAAAGCCAGTCCCCGAAGGTTACACGCGGTATGATTCCCTTTATGTAACGTTCCTGAAATGATGAAATCACAGAAGCGAGGAGCAGAGCCCAGCTGCCAGGTGGGGAGGAGGGAAGCAGGTGTGAACAGAAGAAGGTGCGGAAGGAGAGATGTGCATCTGGCCCGTATTCCCGGAGCATCCCGGTGTGACGTGCCCGTCGTCTGGTGAGACGTCACCGCCAGGGGAGCCGGGAAAAGGATACAAGGGTGATTTCTCACAGCTGCATGTGAATCCGGAATTCTCTCAGAATACAAGTTGACTTGAAAAACCACCACCACCACCCGTGGTCTCCACAGAGAAGCCCCCGGCAATGCTCCCTTAGCCCAGGCTGGTTGGGCTGGCCGGGCCCACTCAGCTGTCCCAGGAGCAGGGGGGAGACCAGCCCCCTGCCCGGTGCAGAGCCCCAAGACTGCAGGTGCTCCACTCTGCTCCGGGCCTCCTGTCTGGCACATCACACTCACCTGGAGGGCGGGGGCCGGAAGACTCCTGTTTCTAAAGAGCTTGTGGGTCAGGGTCAGGCTGCTGCTGACGCAGGGACCCCAGTCTGAGAGCCCCGGAGATCCGGGGAGGAGGGGGCAGGGCAGGGGCCCCAGGAGGCCTCCTACATCACCCCCGAGACTTCTCTGCCACGGACTAGACCACAGACGGTTCCAGTTCCCCCTAAGCCTCCTGCACGCCTGGGTGCTTGGGTGTATGTGTGACTTCCTGCCAAACTGAGTCTGCTCTCCTCCCTGAGAAGACCCAGACTCTCCGAGTGGGGCACCCCACAACCCGCTGCTCCCCACAAATGGACAGGTGCCCTCTGAGTGCAGACCCTCCTCCCACTTCCTGGCCTTGAAGACAGAGCCAGGAAAACCGGTGCGGGCCCATGGGGCTTGTGCCCCAGTGCCAGCTGAAGGCCGGGACCCCTTGGCAGAACTGCCCTGGTTCTGGTTCTGTGCCCCATCTTTCTCCAGAAAACTCACCACTCAGGCCCCCTGCCCCAGGGCCTCAGAGCAGCTGCGCCCAGGCTCCTGCGTGCCAACCAAAGGCAGACGTTAATGTGGGTCAACCTCTTCCACTCCACCCTGTCCAGGCCGCCTGGTCACCCAGGGGCGGCACGCCCCATGACAAGCCACCTGACCCTAGGAGGGCAGGCCTACTCCACGGTCACAGAGCAGGGAACCCATGGTTCCAGGGCGAGTCTCCAACCGGAGGGACACCAGGGTCAAATGGGCTCAGAGGAGGTAGAAATGACGGCTCCAGTGAGCGCGACGGCACCAGGTGGGGACTCAGGTGTTCTGGTGTCTGCAGGTCCTACCGCTCTACATGTGAGGCCCCAACACTGACCAGCTAACTAGAGTCGTCCAAACACCCAGGAAGGAGCATTTGTGAATGGCCCAGACACCGGACACATCAGAGACCAGCTACAGGGTTTCACTACTCTGAGCCTCGGTTTACAATGTGTAAAATGGGTACGTAGCCACCCCAGGACTGAGGAAAGAGGAAGACACATAACTACATTTATCCCAGCAGCCCTGACTGCTGTAGTGGAGGCAGCCACCAGTGGACACGCCATGGGGAAGCCTGGCTGCCCTTGGAGTCCTCCTCAGGCACACCCTGCCTGTCCTTCATCATCTCCTCCTCCCCCCCCCCCCCCCCCCCCCGACTTCTATTCCCAGCCAGTAACCAGCCCCTGGGCATGGCAGGTCCTCAAGGCCAGTATCCCACCAGGTGAGGCTAAGACCCTGCACGGATCCTGGCACCTCCCTTGAGCCTGGAGAGGCCCCCGCTGCTAGCAAGCCAGGGTCTGGTTGGTGAGTCTGTGCTCACTCTCTCTACATCCACCACCGGCTTACAGATCAAGTCACGTGTTCTGTGTAGGTCCCTGCGAAATCTTGAGATAAAACAAACGACTTACAGACGTGGCCATAGATGTTCTGCAACTATCAGGAAGAGAGCAGGGCAGGGAGGAAGCAAGTGTGGGGGGGTAGGAGGGAGTAAAGGGGAGCAGGGCTGTGGGGAAAGGGGACCAGGGCAGGGAGGAAGCAGGTCATTAGGGGGAGAAAGGAGGATGGCTGGGAGCAGCTCAGAGGGGGAAAGCGGAGGAGGAAGGGAGCAGGTCGAGGGAGCAATACACCCTCCCGCCTCAGCTTCGTGCGTCCCGTTTGGAAAGGGGTGTCCCCACGGAAGCCGCGGCCGGAGGCTGAAAGGTCGGCCAGTGTCGCCGGCCCGAAGCAGACCTGCGTGGGTCCCACGTCGCTGGACGGTGGGCGCGCACGGCCCAAGACAAGCCCGGAAGGCGAGCCCGCCGGCCAGAGCGCGGGGCGGAGGCGGCGGAGCCAGGTGGGGCGAGGGCCGGGGGTCACCCTCCCCGCTCAGGAGGTCGCCGGGGCCGCGCACACCCGTCGGGAGCTCGGCCGGCTACCAGCCCCAACAAAGGCTCAGGTGAGGGTCTCCCGGCGCGCACGGGGTCGCTGGGCCCAAAACCGCGACGCGCACGCGGCAGGTGCGGCAGGTGGGCGCCGGGGCCGCCCCCCCCCCCCCCAGCGCGGCCGGAGCCCCGGGGCAGAGGCGCCGCAGCGCCGGGCCCGGGGCGCCGCACCTGCCCACCGCGCGCACCTGCCGCACCTGCCGCCCCCGCCGCCCGCACCTGCCCGCCCGGCCCGCTCACCTCCGCCCGGCCCGGCCCGGCCCCTCGCCGCCGCGGCCCCCGGCCCGCGCCGCTCCATGCGCTCAGCCCGCCCTCCGCGCCGCCCGCCGCCCCGGGGCCGCGGCCGCCACCACCCGCGCCATCACGCCGCCGCCCGCTCCGAGGGCACAATGGAGCCGCCGCGCCGCTCATGCATATGCATGACGCCGCGCGCCGGCCCCGCCCCCCCAGGCCAGAGCAGTGGAGCCCCGAGCCGGCGCTCGGGCGGGGCTGCCGCGGGCCTGCGCGGGCCGAGGTGGCTGACCGAGTCAGGCCCAGCCGGGAGCGGGCGGGCAGCGCGGGCGGCGGGGGACCACGACTGGCGACCCGCGCTCCCTCCACACCTTTCCGAACGCCGCGCCTGCGGAGCCTCCAAAGCTTCCTGCTCGCTGTCCGCCGGGGCGTGGCCAGATGGAGGGGCGGGGCCTGATGGAGTGGATGGGCCCGGGCGGCGGCGGGGACGGCTGATGGGCGGGGCCTGTCAGGGGGGTGTCAGAGCCTGGCTAGGGGGCGGGGCCTGGTGGAGGTGGCCCGGCGGAGGGGCGGGGTCCAGCCGGAGGGGCGGGGCCTTGCAGAGTGGGGTGTCAGAACCAGACTGGAGGGCGGGGCCTGGTGGAGAGGGCACAGCGGAATGGAGAGCGCTGCCGATAGGCGGGGCCTGTCAGAGGGGAGGGGTCCGGCAGGAGAGGCGGGGCCTGGTAGAGGGGGTTCAGAACCGGGCTGGGGTCGGGGCCTTGATGAGAGCCGGGCCAGTCAGATGGGGGGGCAGGGCTGAGGGCGGGGCCTGGGCCTGTCAGAAGCGGGGTATCATAGCCTGGCTAGGGGGCGGGGCCTGGCGGAGGGGGCCGGTGGAGGGGCGGGGCCTGGCTGGGGGCAGGGCCTGTCTTGAAGGGCGGAGGCGGGAGGTGAACGGGGTCTCTTCAGGGGCGGGGTCTGGAGGGAAAGAGGGCCCGCCCACGCTGGACGGGTCGCTGTAGCGCTTTAGCCGATGAAGCGCCTTCTCTGATCTGTCTCTGATCTGATCTGATCTACCTTCCAAGTACTGCTCTCACTCTTTCAGTTGTCCGCTTTTTCCTATCCTTGCTTTAGGGACAACTCGTTCTCCTGAGTACTCATAATTAATCTTTTTTTATCGGGGGAGGGCCAGAGAGAGAGGGAGACACGGGATCCGAAGCAGGCTCCACGCTCCGAGCTGTCAGCACAGAGCCGGACGCGGGGCTCGAACTGCCGCACCGCGAGATCATGACCTGAGCCAAAGCCGAACACTCAACCGATTGAGCCACCCAGGTGCCCCTCATCTTAGCTATTTTAAAAAGTATTTTGAACAATTACTATGCACTGGGCAGTTCTTTATTTTAAAGTTTTAATTTATTTTGAGAGAGAGAGGAGCACAAGCAGAGAGGGGCAGAGAAGGAGGGAGAGAGAGAGTCTCAAGCAGGCTCTGCACTCCCAGCCAGAGCCTGTCATGGGTGGGGCTCGAACTCACAAACCGTGAGATCATGACCTGAGCCAAAACCAACAGTCAGATGCTTAACTAACTTACCCAGTCGGGTGCCCCAGAATTTCCTTCCTCTTTAAGACTGATAATATTTCATTGTATGGATGTTTGGCAATTTGTTTATTCATCCTTTGGTGGATGTGCCATGGCTTTTAACGTTCTTCCCTCTAGACCGTCTGAACCTTGTGCTGTTTTTCTTCTTCTATTTATTTAAAAACAATTTTTTTTTTGTTAACGTTTATTCATTTTTGAGAGAGAGACAGAGTGTGAGTGGGAGAGGGGCAGAGAGAGAGGGAGACACAGAACAAAAAGCAGGCTCCCCCCTGGTGTGGGGTTCGAACCCCTGAGCCATGAGATCATGATCTGAGCCGAAGTCAGACGCTCAACTGACTGAGCCATCCAGGCGCCCCTTTCTTCTTCTTTTAAATGTTTATTTGTTTTGAGAGAGAGAGAGAGTGTGTGGGCCAGCAGGTGAGGGGCAAAGAGAGAGGGACAGAGAAAGAACCCCACGTGGACTCCGTGCTGTCAGCACAGAGCTGGGTGTGGGGCTCGATCTCAAGAACATGAAGTCATGACCTGAGCCCAAATCAAGAGTAAGATGCCCGACCACCTGAGCTGCCCAGGCACCCTGGTGCTCTGTTTCTTCAGAGAACCTTTTGTCAAATGGTGGATCTGTTTTGTGCCAGGCACTCATCTGGGCTCTGAACACTGGTCTGTCGACAGTGACCATGACAGCAAGGACTCTCCAGCCCCAGTAGAGGGGACAAAAAGAAGCAGGTGACTCACCAAGTAACAATGTGTCCTTCAGGGAGAGGGTTAGGAAGAAAAATAAGGCCAGAGCAGGGGATGGGGAGTGCGATAGAATGGGGGAAGATTCTATGGAGAGTTGGCCCACATGAAGGGGGAGGCAGGCGCCAAGGGACCTGACCCTCTTCTGCCTCCAGGAGGCCATGGGTTTGGGGGAGCTGCAGGCAGGTGTCTGGAGGAGGACAGAAGGGCTGTACCAGGCCTCTGGGCCTGAGACTGGCATCTCTGTCATCTCCCCAGGGCAACAGCCGCCCCCCTCATCTTGGGAGATGCCATTTGGTGGCCACTCCCTTCTACATCGTGTTTTCATCTCTGACCATATGAACTGTTAAAAGAGTCTTCCTTATTTGCTGGGAAAAATATGCCCTCCCCAAACTTTTCTTCTGTGACTGCATAAAATGACAGTCCTCACTTTGGTATGTGACAGCTCTTCAGGGATTAGAAGAAACTTCTCATTGCCCCTGAATCTTGGGCTGGAGGACACATGTAACTGATCCCTTAAGTGTTTCAGAGCCAATACAACAGGCCACTCCCTCCAGGCCACTCCCTCCCTCCACTCCCTCCACTGGGCAATGCCCTTTTTAAATGTGACACCAAGTGGGGGACACAATACTCTAAGTGTGGCCTAAAGCTACATTTGCTTTTTAACTTGGGCCCTCGGTCTTTATGAATGGCTGCTAAACACAAATAGCTTCACCTGTTCTTGACTTGCAAAACTGACTTTGAAAAGAAAAAACTTACCACTTCTTTGCATATGAGTATTTTATTCTGATTGTAGAAAATACAGAGGAACTTTTTTTTTAATGTTTATTTATTTTTGAGAGAGAGACAGAGTGCAAACGGGGGAGGGGCAGAGAGAGGGAGGGAGACAGAATCCGAAGCAGGCTCCAGGCTCTGAGCTGTCAGCACAGAGCTTGATGCGGGGCTCGAACTCACAGAGCGTGAGATCATGACCTGAGCCCAAGTCAGACACTTAACCAATTGAGCCACTCAGGTGCTCCTAGAGGAACTTTCATAATAAATCGAAACCTTTCACCATCCAAATGTTCAGCGTTAATCCCTGTTGAATTTTTGGTCTATTTTCTCTCAGATGGTTCTCCACATATCTGAGCACACGTGTGACTTTGCAGCCTTATTTTTCACTCCATCAACAGAAATGTTTCCCTTCTCATAAATGTTTGAGCCTCCTAAAATCAACGCGAAGGTTTGTGCGCCAGGATGTTGCACACAGGCAATTCCTGTAATATTGGACAACTGGATTCAAGCTGAGTTCGACCTTTCAAAACTTTTTACTGAGCTCCTGCTACTTGCCAGACATTGTTCTCAGCTGAAAATACATCAGCAAGCGAGCCCAGAAAAACGTGCGGTGGCCAAGCGTCCATCTGTAAGCCCGGAGTCATGCTCATTAAGTACAGTACCCCCGCAGGCTGCAATTTAGGGAGCGCCCAAATCAGCTGTTGGAGCTGTTTAATTGTATGAGAAGACATTCACAATTCAATCTGCTAAGTAAAAAACCAGGATACAAAGTTGTGTATGATGACAGCATAGTTTCTTAAAACCGTTCATGGTGCAGAAGATCTTCCCCAGGTGTAGAAAAGTACTTTGCAATAAAGATGTGGCTCAAACACCCCCTAACCAAATGAGTGACCAAGTCCGCAAGGCTGGGCGCGGGGCCGCTGACATCCGTGTGACTCGCGACCAGAAATGTTTAACCTGAACCTAATCATGACAAGGCCACGCGGGGGTCAGCCCCCAGCGCTGGTCTGACTCGGAAAACTCCAGAAAATCGGCCTGGGGAAATGGCCGGCAGAGGCCCCGGGGGCCGGGACCCTCGCCGCGACCTTGGGTGGGTGGGGAAGGCATGAGGCGACGCTGGGGCTCCCTGGGCGCGGGCTACAGGCGGGAAGGAAGGGGCTTGGCTGCGGACGGCCCTGGGGGACCCCGGCGGGACCTGGGGACCGGAGGGCGGCCTAGAGGCCCCGGTGAGACCCGCCGAGAGGTGTGCAGCCGGAAGTGGAGGCACGTGGCAGAACCGTGGCGGGGCGCGGGGGCAGGAGAGACACAGGCAGGAAGTGGATGGAGGGCGTGTTTGTAAGTGGTGCGCGCACTCCTCAAACCCCCGATGCTGTAGCTGGCTGCCTCTGCCCAGGGCAGGGAACCCAGAGCCTCGGGGCACGCTGGGCCGCGCACAGCGGCTTCCGGGAGTCCCGGCAGACCGGCGGGGTGACGGTAGGGGCTGCCGAGGTGGGCGGTGGCGCAGGACGGCGGTGTCTCCCAGGGACTCGGAGACGGGGACAGGGGACCGAACTTTTTCTCAAAGGTGTCCTTGGCCGCTGGCGAGGAGCTGCAGGCCGCGCTGGGTGACCGGTTCTGGCGCCGGCACGGCAGGGTCACTGCGACGCGGCAGGTCGGCGCTCAGGGACTGCTCCCGGGGCACGGTCCTGTTTCCTTCTTGCAAGGGGTGCTGGCGAGGAAACCCGCCCAGGCCCCACCCAGGCCTCCCGGCCCCCATCCCCAGACCCTGCCCACCCCACACCCCGTTCCACCCCACCCAGACCCCGCCTGACCTCTGACCCGGCCCAGGCCCCACCCCAGGCATCCCCAGACCCCACCCCACCCAGACCCCACCCAATCCCCAGGCCCTACCCCACCCCAGAGCTCACCTCACTCCAGACCCCATCCAAGCCTCACCCCAGGCCTCAGGGTCCCCGCCCCAGGCCCCGCCCCACCCCGCCCCAGACCCCGCCCCTGCTCCACCCCACCCAGACCCCGCCCCACCCAGGCCTCACCCCGGGCCTCGGGGTTGGGCCCCCATCCCGACTCCACCCCACCCCAGACTCCACCCCAGCCTCAGGCCCCGCCCCACCCGAGGCACCCTGGCCTAACCCCAGACCCCACCCCCAGGCTTAGCAAATTGTATTAGTTTTTAAATTTTTTTTGTCATAAAAGTAATACATATTCATGTAAAAAATTAAAAATAAGCAAATAGAATAAATTTTACTGCAACTTCGTCTCCCCGAACAAAAATTATTTTTGGTGTACCTCCTTCCTGTATTCCATGTGTAAACTCTCTCGGGCAGCAGCAGAGACCACACGCACTTGTTCCCTACCCAGAGCTGGGCCTGACTCCGCCTCCTCCTGGGTCCCTGGGGTCACCCGCCTCCACCTCCACCTACCTGCCCCAGCGTTCCTGTGTCTCAGCAGGGGCCGCCCGTTGGCACAGGCAGGGTCTCCTGGGGGCTCCTGTGACCCATGACCAGCAAGACTCTCACTGTTACTGTTTGCTTCCCAAGCCCCTGACCCTTGGGGTCCGGCAAGGGGTGGACATCTGGAAGGTGAGGACAAAAGTCAGCTGCGTCCCTGTCTTTGCTGGCCACGGAGGCTCCCACGCCCACAGGGCAACACTCCAGCCCTGAGCCTCAGTGGGGGTGGGTGGGCAGCGGAGAGAAGGGCAGTGTCCACACTGTGTCCCCCAAGAGCCTGTGACACAGGACGCACCCCCACCAAGGTAGCACCTCTGGTGGCATCCACATCCTCCCGAAGCGTCTGCTCCTGGGCTCTTCAAACCTGTCTCCATTCGCACATGCAGCCTGGCACCCACCCCCTCTGCCTCTGTTTTCCTTCCCCACCATTGTCTACAGTGTACCTGTTCTTGGTCAATTCACCCAGCTCTGCCAGACATAGACCACTGTCCCCAGCTTCCTGTACGCTCTCCAGAGGGCCTGCTCGGGATTTCAGGAGCTAATTGAACTAACAAGGGACACAACCCGCGTCCCTGTCCAGCTGCACCTGCTACTGACCCAGTCCTCTCTTCCCTGGAGGTTGCTGCTTGCAGTGGGCAGATTAGTGGTCCCCAAAGACATGTCCATGTCCTCGTCCCCAGAGTTTGTGGACATCACTTCCTAGGACAACAGGTGTGACCAAGGACTGGGAAAGGATTAGCCAGGTGGTCCTGAGAGGGTCAGGGAGAGACAAGGCAACTTTAGAGACAGACCCACAAACGGCGATGCAGCCATGGGCAGAGACGGGAGGTATGCGGCCAGCAGCCAAGGAAGTTGGAGGTGCCCGGAAGGGTGCTACCCCAGAGCCCCAGAGGGAGTGTGGCCCCGCACACTCTGATTTCAGACTTCGGCCTCCAGACTGGGGAGAATGAACTGCTGTGATTTGGGGCCCCTGGTTTGTGGTCCTCTGTTAGGGTGTCTGTGGGGCCCGCTTCCTCTGTCTCCTCCCCTGCATCAGGTCCCTCAGCGCCTCCAGCCAAAAACCGGGGACTGCCAGCCCTCGGGGACCTGTCTCCCTGCAGCCACCCCACTTTCTCCAGACTTGCTTTCCCCACCGTCCCCGGGCAGTGGCCAGCCTGGGCTCAGTCCTCAGGGCTGCCCTCTGCGGTGACACGTGTGGCCCTGGAGCTTTGTCTTTCACGAATCTCCTGCCACCCTCGTCTGGCTCTTTTTGATTCCGGCCTTGGCATGTGCACAGGTGGTACTCCGGATCCTGCCCCAGGCCCACTGATCCCACTCCTCTGGCAGGTCCTCCCCCACAGCCACCACCGTCCAAACCCTAGTTCTCAACATCATTTTAGTGGAGATACTGTTCAGCCGCTTGAAGTATACAATTTGGTGGCACTATGTGTATTCGGAATAGTGCCACCATTGGCACAAGTTGAGGACATCTGCATCCTCCGGGGAGAAATCCCGCTCCCGGGTGCTTACTCCCCAAGCCTCCCCCAGCCCCTGGCAACCAGCCGTCTACTTTCTATCCCCTTGAATTTGACTGCTCTGGACATTTCCTACCTACGGTATCACATGGCACGCGGTCTTTCCTATCTGGCCGCCTCACTTACTGTTCCTGGGTTCGGCCGCACTGTTGCAAGACTGCACTCCTGTTTGAGGCCGAGGACTGCTTGTCACGTGGATGGACAGGCCTTTGTACCCATCAGTTAAGGGGCATTTGGATTGTTTCTGCCTTTTGGCTATTATGAGTAATGCATATACACGTTTCTGTCTGGACATGTTGTGGGTCATACGAGAACTCTAGGTTTAGCACGTGAGGCGCCACTGGATTGTGTTCCACAGTATCTTACGTTCCCACCAGTGCACGAGGGGTCCAGTTTTTCCACATCCTGTGTCTTACTCACTATAGTCATACTAGTGAATATGAAGTAGCATCTCATTGTGTTTTTTTTCTTTGCAATTTTTTAAAATGTTTTATTTATTTTTGAGAGAGAGAGAGAGAGAGAGAGAGAGAGAGAGAGACAGAGCATGAGTGGGGGAGGAACAGAGAGAGAGGGAGACACAGAATCTGAAACAGGCTCCAGGCTCTGAGCTGTCAGCACAGAGCCCGACGCAGGGCTCAAACTCAGACCATATGCAGGGCTCAAACTCAGACCATACGCAGGGCTCAAACTCAGACCATGAGCTCATGAACTAAGCTGAAGCTGGACGCTCAACTGACTGAGCCACCCAGGCGCCCCTCATCGTGTGTGTGTGTGTGTGTGTGTGTGTGTGTGTGTGTGTGTGTGTTTAAAATAACCTCTATGCCCAATATGGGGCTCAAACTCATGACCCCTGAGACCAAGAGTCACAAGCTCTTCCAACGGTGCCAGCCAGGCACCCCCTATTGTGGTTTTGACTTGTGTTTACCTGATGACTAATGATGTTGAACATCTTTAATGTGCCCATTACCTATTTCTATACTTTAATTAGTTGCCTTATCGAGTTGTAGGAATACTTTATATATTCTAGACACAAGTCCTTTATCAGATAGATGATGTGTAAATATTTTCTTTCACTCTGAGTTGCCTTTTTACTTTCTTGATGGTGTCTATTGACTTACAATTTTTAAAATGATGTCTAATATATATTTGTTATTTATGCTTTTTGTATCATATATAAAAAACCCATTGCCTAATCAGGGTCACAAAGGTTTATACTAACGTTTTCTTCTAACAGTTGATAAGTTTAGCTCTTACATTTATGTCTCTTTTTTTAAAAAATATTCACTTACTGGGGCGCCTGGGTGGCTCAGTCGGTTAAGCGTCCGACTTTGGCTCAGGTCATGATCTTACGGTCTGTGAGTTCAAGCCCCATGTCGGGCTCTGTGCTGACAGCTTGGAGCCTGGAGCCTGCTTCGGATTCTGTGTCTCCTTCTCTCTGCCCCTTCCCTGCTCATGCTCTGTCTCTGTCTCAAAAATAAATAAAAAAAACATTAAAAAAATTAAAAATATTTAGTTATTTATTTATTTAGAGAATGAGCAGGGTGGGGGCGGGGGGCAGAGAGAGAGGGAGACAGAGAGAATCTCAAGCAGGATCCACACTGTCAGCTCGATGCAGAGCTGGAACTCACAAACCATGAGATCATGACATGACCTGAGCTGAAGTCGGATGCCTAACAAACTGAGCCACCCAGGCGCCCTGGTGTTTATTTACTTTTGAGAGAGAGAGAGGGAGACCGTGAGCAAGGGAGGGGCAGAGAGAGAGGGGAGCAGAGGATCTAAAGTGGGCTCTGCACTGATAGAGAGCCTGATGTGGGGCTCGGTCTCATGAACTTCATATTTAAGAAGACAATAGATGCTAACGCCAAAGTGAAAGAAATGTTAGAATTATCTGACAGAGATTTTAAAGCCGCTGTCGTGAACATGCTTCAACACACACTTATGAACACTCTTAGAACAAATTTAAGAAACAGCCTCAATAAATAGAAAGTATGAAGAAGAGCCAAGTGGAAAATTTACAAGTACAAACACCATAACTGAAATTTAAAAACTCAATGGGTGGGCTTGCCGGCAGAATGGAGAGGGCAGAGGATGGCACAGCTGGAAGGAAGAACAACAGAAATGAACCCAGTCTGAACAACAGAGAGAAACTGACTGGAAAAACTAAACAAAACCGAGCTCAGGGACTTGTGGGACAAGAACAAAGGATCTAACATTTGTTTTTATCAGCGTCCTGGAAGGAGAGGAGAAAGAGGGCAGCTGGAAGAGCACCTAAAGAAATAGTGTCTGAAAACACTCCAAATATGACTAAAGGCAAACACATACAGCTTCAAGAAGGTGAGCAAGTCCTAGAGTGGATAAACCCAAAGAGACCTATGCCGAGACATGTCATAAGCAAACTTCTAAAAACTAAAGACTGAGAAACACTGTTCCATGCAGCAGGACAATTAATGTGACAGGATTTCTCATTGGAAACCAGGGAAGCCAGAAGGAAGTGACACATTTCCAAACACTAAAAGAAAAGAACTGCAAAAGCAGCAAAAATATCCTCAAGGAATGAAGAGGCAGCCAATACATTCTCAGATGTAGGCAAAGTAAGAGATTTATCAGTGGCAGACCTACCCTAAAAGAATAGCTGAAACACGTTCTCTAAACAGAAGGGAAATGATAAAAGAAAGCACGTCTGACCATCAGAAAGGAAAAAAACAACACAGAGAGCAAACCATGTTTTTAAGTAAAATAGAACTGGGTCTTCTAAATTGTGTTTGGTGGTTGAAGCAGAACTTATAACACTGCCTATGTGGTTCTAAATGTACGCAAAGGAAATATTTAGGGCGATTATATTTTAAGTGGAAAGGGTAAAGGGATGTACAGGGAACTACATTTTCTAAAAAAATTTTTTTTACCATTTTAATTTATTTTTGAGAGAGAGAGAGAGAGCACAAGTGGGGGAGGGACAGAGAGAGAGAGAGGAAGACACAGAATCCAAAGCAGGCTCTAGGCTCTGAGCTGTCAGCACAGAGCTCGACGTGGGGCTTGAACCCACAAACTGTGAGATCATGACCTGAGCTGAAGTCGGACGCTCAACCGACTAGCCACCCAGGCACCCCGGGAAATACATTTTCTGCACTTTACTTGAACTGTTAAAGTGATGACTCCAATAGACTGCGACAAGTAATGTACACATTATGTCATACCTACAGCAACCACTAAGAAGCTATACCATAGACAAATACCAGTGGTCAAAAACACCACAGATAAATAAAAATGGAATTATAAAAAACATGGTAGTTCACAGAAAGGCAAGGAAAAAAAGGATAGAAATTAAAAACAGGAAGAACAAACAGAAATTAAAAATAACATGGCATACTTAAGCTCTGACATAGTAACAATTACACTAAATGTAAATGGTCTGAATATACCAATTAAAAGATAAAGATTGGAAGAATGGATAAATATTACATGCTGTCTACCAGACTCTCACTTAAAAAATAACTTATAGGCAGGTTGAAAGTAAAAGAATGGAAAAAGATAAAGATATGCATATACCTGGAGATATTAAGCAAAGAAAAGCAGAGGTGGCTCTATTATCATCAGATAAAGTAGACTTCAGAGTAGAGAGAATTAATGGAGTCATAATGAAAAAAGGGCCAATCTACCGAGAAGACACAGCAATCCTAAATGTCCATGTACCAAACAACAAAGCTACAAAATAAGTGAACAAAAAACTAAGAACGAAAGAAGAAAATGAGAAACCACAGCTGTACTTGAAGATTTCACCATCTCTCTCTCAACAACTATGGAAAACTAGAGAGAAAATCCATCATGATGTAGAAGGAGTCAACAACCATCAACCAACAGGATCTAATAGACATTGACGAGACACTTTGCCCAATGCACATTCTTTCCAAGTGCCAATGGAACACACACCAAGATGGACCATATCATGGGCCATAAAACAAATCTCAGTGAATTTGACACAACTGAAGTCATATAGAGTGCCTTTCTCTAGGGACAATGGAATCAACACAATCAATAACAGAAAGAGAACAGGAAGCAACACATGTTTTAGAGAGGGAGTCTCAAGGGAAAACTTTTTCAATGTACCAAATTCAATGCAAATGAAAAAATACAACATATCAAAATTTGCGAGCCACAGCTAACAGCAGTGCTGACAGGGAAATCTATGGAAGTAAATGCATTAATTAGAGATGAAGAAAAGTCTCAATTTAATAACCTACACTCTCACCCAAGAACCTAGAAAAAGAAGAGCAAGATAAACCCAAAGCAAGTAGAGGAATAAATAATAAAGACTATAAATCAGTGAACCAGAAACAGAAAAGCTAAGTAGAGAAAATTAATGAAACAAAAATCTGGTTTCTTGAAAAGATCAATAATGTTGACCAATCCCTAGCAAGACTGGTAAAGAACGCAGAACACACTCAAAGAAACTATAGATTGATAGCTGCATAGAGAATAGAATCCTCATGGAAGAGCGTCCGTAACAAAATATTATCAATGTATAAAAAACATCACACATCGTGACCAAGCAGAGGTTCATCCAGGGATACAAGGACAGTTCAATGTTCAAAAACCAACCAACATGACAGACTAATGAAGGAAAATCACATGATTGTGACCATCACTGTCGGTAAAGCATTTGACAGAATTCAACACCATTTAGGATAAAAACTCCCAGAAAAATAAAAACAGAGGGGAACTTCCTAACCAGATAAAGAAGTCTACAAAGCACCTGCGGCTAACATCATACTTAAGGCTGAAAGACTGAGCTCTTTCTCCCTGACTGAAAGCAAAGCAAGCCATCTGCCGTCACGGCCCTCGTCCAGCATGGTGACGTGACTCTGGCCTGTGTGACAAGGCAAGAAAAGGGAATAAAAACCATGTCTATTGGAAAGGAAGAAATAAATGTCCCTATTTGGGGCTGCCAAACCCCGTTCTTAAGGCTAATCATGATCTGGAGCCAAGGAGGCAGCAGGAAATCTGAACCCCCTCGTTCCCAAGGTGAAGAAGGTCCCAGCGCGGAGGGGAGAGCACAGCCCTAGAGACTCCCTCAGGTGGCCACAGCCGACCAGGGAGACGGCAGGAACACCCTGGGGCCGTGTGTCCAAGCCAAGGTCCACCAAAGGCAGGGGGACCCTGGGCTGGGGAGACGGGGCCTCTGCCTGCCCATCTGACCCCAGCAGACGGGGGGACGGGGAGAGGGAGGGCTTGAGGCCGGGTGGTTATCCCAGGCACACAGGGGCTAACAGGCTGGGGCAGTGAAAGGGGGGCCCTGGGCACAGGGGGTCACAAGGGACACATTTCCTTACACTGTGAGCGAGCTCTGGGGTACAGCGCGCAGCACAGTGGTTGTAGTTAATGTGTATTTGAAAGTTTCTAAGGGAGTAAGTTTGAAAAGTTCTCGTCGTAAGAAAAACTAATTGTAAGTATGTATGGTACAGATGCTAGTAACATGGAACCACGTTGTACACCTGGACTATAACAGCATGTATCAATTACCTCTCAATTAAGAAAAGGGCCCTGATGGGGCGCCTGGGGGGCTCAGTCAGTTGAGCGTCCAACTTCAGCTCAGGTCATGATCTCGTGATTTGTGGGTTTGAGCCCCGCGTGAGGCTCTGTGCTGACAGCTCGGAGCCTGGAGCCTGCTTCCGATTCTGTGTCTCCCTCTCGTTCTCCTTTCCCGCTCACACTGTCTCTTGCTTTCTCAAAAGTAAATAAACATTAAAAGAAAGAAAAGAAAAGGAAAAGGACCCTGAGGTGAAGTCGTCAGGGCTGGGAGATGGGGGGTTATGTGACATGGGCTCTGAAGGGACAGTGGGAGCTTGAGGTGGGGGTGTGGGCAGTGTGGCCCCAGACCATTTTCTATCGTTCTGCTGGGTCTGGGCCCAACTGAATACTAGCTGACGGTGGGGGGTGGGGGAGGGCGGAGCTCACTGCCCCACCTAATTTAGGGCAGAAATAGGTTCCACATTGATTCCAATTCCCTCTATTTCCACTGGAGAAGTTGGGTGGGCACCTCACCCCATACCTGCCTAAGATGGGTCAGGCGTTAGCCGCACCTGGGCCACCCCCCCCCCCCCAACCTCCTCCTTGCCCAGGTCACCTGTCCTGGGGCTGCAGCCCCCCCCCCCCCCCCCAGCACAGCAAGGTTTCAAGCTGGTGCGGGTGTCCGAAGGGCCTCTCTGTCCAGAAACACCCCTCAGCAGATGCATGCTCACACTCGCCCTCCCCAAAGCCCTGTCGGAGCAGGCAGGATGCTCTTCTTTCGCGCAGAGGTAGGGGCGACTGAAGGGTGAGCAGACAGCTGCCCAGCGAGGTCTAAGCAGCGCCTTGTCAAAGCGCCCCCCAGCGGCTCTCGCTTTATACGCCAACCACAAGGTGGTGGCATCGAGAGGCGACATTCCTTCACCGCAGGCCTCCCAGGCTGCAGCAAGTGGAGAGGGGACCCCAGGGAAGGGAAGGGGCTCCTGCCTCTCATTTTTTGCCTCCTTTAACCCTGATCCACCCTGCCGACTCCATCAGATGCAGCGCCCTGCTGGTCCTGTTGTCCTGACCCCACATCCAGCTCCGCCTGTGTGTGGCCAGTCACACCAGGGCTGGAGGACCCACGGCCAAGCCACAAGGAGCACACGGGACAACACGAAGAGATTCCAAGAGGCTTCAAGAACAAGGGACCCAAGTGTGTCCTAGAAGATGGGGTGGCCATTAGCCCGTGTCCACACTCAGGCCTTTCCCTGAGCTCGCTCAGTGCTGGAACCTGCTGACCCCCCAGGAGGCAGAGGATGGTGTGCTGTGAGCCCAAGATGGTGGGGCTCTTGTCAAGAGGGGACACCAGGCCCCGGGGGTTCTGCACGTGTGGCTGGTTCCCCTGCAGAGGTTGTCCAGGGGCACAAACTCGTCGGGGAGCAGGCCGACCAGCCCGGGGTCTAAGGAGGGACCACCGGGCACAATCTGTACCTGTGACACAGGGCCATGCAGTGAGAGGCTGCTTCCGTGGCAGGATGGGGGTGGGAGGGGTGGGTGGGTAACAGAACCACACACAGACGGCCTGAGGGTAACTTCGTTTATGGGTCAAGCCAAATGCAATGCAAAGTTGTTTTTGTTTTTGTTTTTTTAACCAAAATAAATAAATCAGATTTGTCCCTGTGATGGGTGAGGGGAGCCGCCCCTGGCCCTGGCCCTCCTGTACCCCCTGACCGGCTACGGCACGGCCCAGACAAGACCGCTTCCGTCTCCACAGCATTGGCGTCGGGAGAAGCGGGACATGAGGGTGGGCTGAGGGGGCGGGTGTGTGTGCGTGGGGCAGGCAGTGGCCACGCCATGGCCTGGCCCTGAGCCCCACATCCTGTGGCCTGGGTGTGGCCTGGCCCCAGGTGGGTGCAGTGTGCACGGGCCCCACGAGTGGCCCAGGCCCCTCTCGAGGGCCAGAAGTGGATGCCGCAGAGAGCGGACCCGCCCTCTCTGTGCCAGGCCAGATGCAGGCCACCTCCCGCCCACAGCCCCACCCAGCGCCTCGGTTCACCACGCAGTGGGGGCCCCAGTGGAGCCTGCCCTCTCCCGCCGCTCTGGGGGTTGGGGTGGGTGATGTGAGGCTGGGCCTGCAGTGCGAGAGGGCCGGGGCACGGCAGACCCTCCTGGGACACCCGCAAGGGCCCCTCTCCACGCGGGATGCTCAGCCGGACAGAAGTCGCGGTGCCTGGGGGCATCTGGCCTGGGGGGTGGCCAAGCACTGGGGGTATAGCAGCCTAACGTTAAGCGGGACAGGGTGTGCGGTGCGGTGGGCAGCAGAGGTGTGGACAGCGCTGAGGCACTATTCTTTAGTGGAGAAGCGAGGGGCGGCCGTGGCGTGGAGGGTGGCGGCTCAGGCGGCCTGGGCAGCGTCTACGAGAAGTTCTTGAAGGTGTCCAGGTCGAAGGCCGTGTCCAGGAGGCGCTGCAGCTCTGTCAGGTGGGTCTTCTTGTTGCCAGTGGCCGGAGCAGCGGCTGGATCCCGGCCAGCGTACCTGCGGGGGGGAGGGGGGGTACCGTGGGGGCACAGTGAGCCCAGAGCCTCAGCCCCCGCTGAGCCAGCTCCCAGGCCCTGCCGCTATTGCCCCCAAGGCAGCCAGTTCCCAGGGCCGCCCCCAGCCCCTGCTCACCACACTGGCTTGGCACGGCTGATGGTGGTGCGCAGCCGCGGCTTCACGTAGTCGTAGTAGCCCTGGTTCTTGTGCTCCTCCTGGCACCAGGCCAGCTCAGCATTGGGGTACTTGCGCACCTCCTGCAGCAGCAGGTCGAAGGGGAACGGGGACAACTGCGGAATGAGGGGTTCCCGTCAGAGGGGATGGGGCCTCGGGCAAGGAGGGATGCTGGCCCCCACCGCAGTGCCATCTGCCCCGACCTGTTCAATCCTGGTGATGGCCACCTGTTCGGCCATGCCCCGGGCCTTCCGCTCGCGGGTGAGGTCATAGTACACCTTGCCGGTGCAGAAGAGAAGTCTCCGGACGTTCGCTGGGTTCTGAGCCGCCAGGCCGTCTTCTGGGATCACCCGCTGGAAGTGGGTTCCTACAAGAGAATCCCCACAGCCGGGGGTCCTCTCAGGACCTGGCTGAGGGCACCCAGGGCCCGCTGCTGCTGCTCGTGCAGGAGCCGGGCCCCCGGGGCAGCCACGCGAGAACACCAGCTCTGAACACCAGCTCTGAACGAGCACCAGCCTGGGGGAGGGGGCCCTGGAATCCCTCCGGACCCAGAGCGCCTTGAGAAGCACATCGTGTGCAGTGCATAGTAGGCAAGGCCAGCCCCAGACAGCAAGCAACGCCGGTTCCTTCCTCCCAACAGGAGGGCAACGAACTCTGCTCATTCGGCTCAGATTCCCCACGAGGTACAAACACCGAACCTTCCGCATAGCTGGAACACATACTCAGCTTTCCAGCGCTGGCCCGGCCAGGAGAACCAGACTGCCCTCTGGAAGGGGCATCCAGAAAAGGGTCTCACTTAGTGATACACACATGACACATGCACAATCGTGCTACAGGAACTTTGCCTGTGGAATATAGGCCAGATACAAAAAGCCCACCACGAGCACCAGACTTGGGGGTGACAGAGCTCTTCCTCTAAGATCAGGAAGAAGACAGGGACGCCCACGGCCACCACTCCTGCCCAACCTCATGCTGGAAGTCTCAGCCAGACCAGTGAGGGGAGAAAGGAAAATGAGAGGCCTCTGAACTGGGAAAGGAAAAGGTAAAACAATCGGTGTGTAGATGGCCAAAACCCTAGAGATTAGAATAAACCAACCCAGCAAAGTTGCAGGATAAAAACGTCCATACTCAGTGCTCAGTTGCATTTCTGCAGACTAACAACGACTAATCCAAACACGAACCAGAAAGCCCATGTGCACCAGCATCGACGGGATAACCGGAGACGGTGAGGACTTGGGATAAAAACTGTAAGGTGCTGCTGAAAAGCACTGAAGACACAAGTGAACGAAGACGCATGTCCTGGGGGGGTCAGGCTTATTGCTATTCCGTAGTGACGTACCTGATGCTGGATTAGTAACCTCCACACACCAAGAACCACAATTCAACAAGGCAAACAGCCTAACTCAAACTCAGGTGAAACCACGCACAGATGCTTGTCCAAAGCGGACGCCCAGATAGCCAGCAGACGTGCGTGAGGGGGCTCAGCATCACTGTCACACAAGTGTAGAGACGAGCTCTGGCGGGCTGAACGTGAGATGGCGTGGTCGCCGTGGACAACAGTTCCTCAAAATCCCACGAACAGAATTACGTGGGTCCCCGCCTCAGGGATGCGCCCGAGTGAGTGGAAAGCAGACTCCAGAAGAGGCATCTGTACACCCACGTCCATGGAAGTGTCACTCTCAACTGCTCGAACGTGGGAGCAACACCATGTGCACCAAAGGATGAACAGTCCACTCGAGCGGACCGCCCAGACAGGGTAGGTCAACAGCCACAGGGCGGAAACGGTCCCGGCACCTGCTCTGTGACGCCTGCGGGGCAGGACGGGAGCACAAATGGCCAGACACAGGAGGACATGAGCTGCACGGCTGCACCCGGGTGCAGGGCCCCTACCGGGTGACCCAGGCACAGCAGCAGGGTGGTAGCCCCTGGGTCTGGGGGGGTTCAAACAGACTGGGGAGGCTTCACCCCGACTGAAGATGAAGGCAGCTGCCCGGCCCAGGGGCCTGGGGTCTCTGTGGGTCTCACGGCAGGCCCCCCTCCTCAGGTGGGGGAGATCTTAGCTGACTTGCTCTGCCACCTCTGAAGGAGGCCTGGGGCGCCCAGGCGAAGGCTGCAGACGGGGGCAGGGGCACAACACCCAAGCGCAAACTCTGGCTTCTGGGCCGTCGTGTTCACTGGTGTGTGTGCAACGACCGCAGGAGACCGTCACCACCCTACCCCCGGCACACCCACCTGAGAGCATCTCGTCGAAGCTGGTTCTGGCCTCGGGATGCCGCAGCAGGGACTTGGGGGTGAAGATGATGAGCTGGAATGGAGGAGCACAGGCCCGTGATGGGTCAGGCCCCATGGGGTCCAGAGGGAGGCCCACTGTGTGGCCAGGAGCCCCGCATCCACTCTCCCAGCTGCGCTGAGTGCCGGCACCCTGGCCCTGGGCCCCCAGCCCCTCCTCGGGGTCCCCACCCACAGCCAGGCTCTGTGGACTGTGGGTCCTTCACACCCACTTCCCCTTTAACGCCCCGCCCAGGAGCCCGCTCACTGGGACCCTGCCTGGTGTAGCACCCACTATCCCCTACCCACAGGTCCATCCCCCTGCTGGGCAGGGGCCCTGGACTCCTGAGGCCCAGCCTCTGGGCAGGGACTCCCTGACTGACCGGCTTCCGGAAGGGCAGGAGGATCTGCCGCCGCAGCACATGGAAGAAGTTGCCGGGCGTGGAGCAGTTGACGACGATCCAGTTGCAGTCGTACAGCTGGTTTATGTCGAAGTTGGCCTCCTCCAGGTTCTGCAGCATGAGGGAGAGGCCCCAGCCCTGCCTCAGGCACCATGGCTGCCCTGGCAGGGTGCGCGCACGAGGGGACCCCACCAGGAGCTCTGGCAGCAGCCACACGCTCTCGTTGAGGTTCTGTGTCCTGTTCCCTCCCTCCCTCCCTCCGTCAGTCCTGAAATTGCCAGAACTTTCCTCTACAGCATCTGCCTGAACCCATCTGTGCACAGCTGCTCCTTGCAGGCCCCCGAGGCAGCACCCACAGCAGCAGGACAGAGCCTCTCACTCCGGGGTGGGGGTGGGGGGAGGGTGCTCTACTCACTGGTAGGACGTCTGGGTCGTCATTGCACATCTGCAGGAACCGCTCTGGCCGGGCAGAGGAATGTTCTGGACCCTGGAACCAGACACACAAGTTACAGGCAGAAGGTGTATTTGCAATGTCTCTTCCTTAACGGACTTGGGTCATTTCTGGTCTGAAAAACACCAACTTCCATCGACCTGCTGGCACTTCGACCCCTTTCCTGCCCCCAGAGCATGGAGGGGTGCTTCTGTGTCAGGACAGGGCCCACAGCCTGGCTCCACACGGCTCCTCCCGTGGGGCCTCGGCAGTGAGGACAGTCCTCCTAGGCGCAGGGCGGGGACAGGGAGGTGGCAGGGCGTTTGAGCCGGTGTGACCCGCACTGGCACCCCTGCTTCCCTCCAGAGGTGGAGTGGGACCTACCACCTGCCCTGGGGGGCGGGGGGAAGCAGACCGCACCCTGGGCGGGGACTCACCATGCCCTCCATGCCGTGGGGCAGCAGCAGCACGATGCCGTTCTGCCGCACCCACTTGGCCTGTCCTGGGCAGATGAACTGGTCGATGATGCACTGGGCCGTGTTGTGGAAGTCACCAAACTGTGCCTCCCAGAGGACCAGGGCGTTGGGACTGGCCATGGCAAAACCCAGCTCGAAGCCTGCAGAGCGCGGAGGAGGAGGGTGGAGGGAGGAGAGTGGACCTGAGCCTACAGGCAGGTGGGCAGGGGCAGCAAGGGCTGGGCCTGAGGGACGTGGCACTCACCCAGGACCCCGTACTCAGACAGCGAGCTGTTGCACACGGTGTAGGGAGCCTGGTTGGGCCAGAGGTGGTTCATGGGGATGCAGGTCTTCTTGTCCACGTTCTGGTCATGGAGCACGTGGTGGCGGTGGCTGGGGTGGAACAGCACAGGGTAGACGAGGGAGTTGCAGGGCGTTGGACTGACGAGGAGACCCAGGCAGTAACCTGTTCTCAGCCGAAGTGCCCCCATCGGAGCAGGGAAGGGGTGTGTCTGGGCCAACAACGGGACTGCATGGCTGCTTCCCAGCAGTGATTTTCTTCTCAGGACAAATGCCAGGGCCCTCCCCTTCCGTCCCCTGCACTTCACTGGGGCCACGAGATCACGCAGTTACCTAAAGGTGCCTCGCTCCACATCCTGGCCGCTCAGTCGGATGTGGATACCCTCCTTCAGGAGGGAGCCAAAAGCCATGTACTCCGCCAGGGCCCAGTCCACGGTCCTGTTCTTCACCAGCTCCCCGCGTGTCTTCAGGATGCGGCTCAGCCCTGTAGAGACGACGCTCACCAGCTGCCCGTCACACCCCCTCGTGATGAGAGCTTGTGGTGTCTCCTCTGACCCAGCCCCTGGGGTCCTGACTCGCCTCCCAGGGGGCAGAGGCTTCCTCACCTCCATGAATGGTGAAGTTCTCCACGGGCACGGAACTGGCCACGTTCCCGATGTGCGTCAGAATGTCCTCTGTCAGGCCCGTGGGCGGGCAGGTCATGCTCCTCGGCTGCCCGTCCAGGGTGAAGAAGCCTATGATGGGAGGCCCAGCTGACGCACAGCCACCACCGTCCCAGAACCAAACTGTGGGCCCTGGGGGCGCTGTGGGGGTGGGTGAGGGGCGCATGGTGACGTCCCCGCTGCTCACCAGGCCAGGGGGAGTCCAGCCAGTGCTTGATGTGCAGGATCTTCTCGTCCTTGGACCTGGTGAAGGCCTCCTCGCAGATCTTGTCGTACTTGGAGATCTCCTCCTGGAGAGCGGGGCACAGCACAGCTGTTGGGGGCGCTGCGCCAACAGGCTCCAGGGTCCCCATGTGCACAACCACTCAGAGGCCAGCGAGGAGCTGCCGTCCTTTTCTATGCCCAGCACCTTCTTCTCCAAGTCTGGGGAGCCCCCACCCCCACCCCGCTGGCTTCCTTGCAAACTGGCCCAGTTCATAGGACTCCTAGCACCACTGGGAGAGGGGAGGCCCGCAGCGCCACCCCATCGCCAGCCCTGACCTCCACATGGCCACCAAGGCCAGCCCTTCCTGCCTCTGTGCCCTGAGCATGAGCACGGGCCTCTCTTAACCTGTCAGGAGTGACCAGATCCACAACAGGCCCTTTACCTGCCCCCGCCCGCCCCCGGGCTCTCAGGACCCACCTCTTTTGTGAGCTCCCTGCAGCCGCAGGACAGTCAAGAAGTGACAGTTGTAAATATTGCGCACGCTCTCACTTAGGGCCTCCGGCCGGCCGCACCTCATACTCACCTCGTACTCAGGCTGGTTGACCACGCCCTGGGACACGAGCAACTCCGCATACTTCTGCAGCACTGGCTTCTGCTTGCGGATCTGCTTGTACATGAGCGGCTGTGTGAACATGGGCTCGTCCATCTCGTTGTGGCCATTGCGCCGGTAGCACACCTGGACACAGCCCAAGATGCCAGCGTCAGAGACACACAGCGCCTGCCCCCAACTCCTGTGTGATGCCTCAGTGCACCTCCTCTAGAATTAGGGTCTATGTCTCCTTCACACCAGAGTTGCTCTGTCACAGGAGATGGAACAAGAGCGACCTGGGGACACCCTGGGATGAGACCCCAGCTACTTTCTTTCCCGGGCATGGCTCACCCAGACTGGAGCCTCAGGAGCTCTGGGGAGGGGCGGCAAGGCAAACCTGCGCCAGGGAGCCTGGCCCTTCTCTCCCTGGCACAGACGGGGGTGGCTCACCAGGTCCACCACCACGTCCTTGTGGAATGTGCTCCTCCACTCGGCTGCCACCTTGCACACGTACATGACGGCCTCTGGGTCGTCCGCGTTCACGTGGAAAATGGGGGCATTCACGACGCGGGCCACGTCAGTGGGGTAGGGTGAGGAGCGGGCCATGCGCGGGTCTGTGGTGAAGCCGATCTGCAAGGGACACCCAGGCAGGGTGGGCAGAGCGCCACCAGCTGGCGGCCACCCAGCTGCACCAGCCCCACCAGGTCCCCAAGTACCTGTTTAGGGTTACTTATTTATTTATTTGTAAATTTACATCATTATTTTTTTAATGTTTACTCATTTCTGAGACAGAGAGAGAGAGAGCACACGCGCGCGAGGGAGCGGGGGAGGGGCAGAGAGAGAGGGAGATACAGAATCCGAAGCAGGATCCAGGCTCCGAGTTGTCAGCACAGAGCCCGACCTGGAGCTCAAACTCACAAGCTGTGAGATCATGACCTGAGCCGAAGTCAGACACTCAACTGACTGAGCCCCCCAGGTGCCCCTAGGTCTTTAAAAAATTTTTTTGTTGTTTCTTATTCTATGAACAAAATTCATACATGTTCAATATACAGAGTTTGGAAAACAGTATAAAAAAATGAAAAGTTAAACAAAGTTGTGTATCTTTCCACCAGCCAGTGGAAATATATTGATGTTTTTCTTTGCACATGTACACATGTAACCTATGTTTAAAATTCTGAATGCTATTCTCTAACAGCCTATAATAACTAACCCTAACTATACCGTAACCCCCACTTTTCCTCCTGAAGCATTCAGGGTTGAGTTGTAGAATCCCCATTTCCTAAAACAGGGACATGCCCTCACTAGCCTGAGCAGTTCCATGTCCCAAATACGTAACCTGACCCACGGTGTCCACACACACTGTGCCTGATGACCCACCTTTCTGCCCCTGGTCCAGCATCCAATCCAGCACATCACCCCGTGCCAGTCTTGTCTCCCTTCATCTGGAAGGCTCCCCACCTCCTCGGTTTTCCGAGGCACTGGCATTTGTCTATGTTGGTGGCCTGTGGTCAACCCGCTGTTGCTGGACACATTCTTACACAGGGTTGGTCCAGCAACATGGACTTCATGTGCGAACTCTCCCAGCAGGGAGAACTGAGGCACAGGGCGAGCACTGTGGACATTTCCGAACAGCAGTAAACTGCTCTTCAAAAGTGTGAGCATCTGTGTCTGTGCCCCACGCTCCTGCCAGCACAAACGAGTGCCCTGTGCTTCCTCTCACTGCACGGGGACTCTTTCTCTAAGACATCAGATGTTCTAACGCTTATACGGCACTGCCTCCTATGGCTCTGCCAAAAGTTATGCAAAGGCTTCTATCGTCAGGCATATAGCTTATTTCCCACTCTTGTACCAACATGGTTTTGACACACACAGAAAAATATTTAGCTCCCGAAGGCTTCCTCAGGAGAGAATTTTAGAAGGTTGAACCTGAGGCACATTCTTAGCAAGACAAGGGCCAGGACGGCAGCCACTTCTCCTGCTACAGATCTTACTGACCCCACGCACGCCATCAACTGTGGCATCAGAATCAGTGAAGAGATTAAAGAAAACCCTTGCTAAACTGAAGCTCTTACAGAAGACTGGGCATCATT
Source organism: Prionailurus viverrinus (assembly GCF_022837055.1). Lineage (NCBI taxonomy): Eukaryota > Metazoa > Chordata > Mammalia > Carnivora > Felidae > Prionailurus > Prionailurus viverrinus. Next base: position 61,182,147 of record NC_062562.1, on the reverse strand, counting down.
TATCACACGTTGCTTTCATGTACTCTCCTTTATCACACTAGCTAAAGAGATGAGAAATAGAAACCGATGAGGATGTTAACTGATGACAGTTCTCATGGACACGTCTTCATCAGTCTCCTCGCTTGGGAAATGAGCACAGGGACTGGTGAGTTAGTGATCACAGCATGCGTGCCGTCTCTAGCGTCTCACAGGAAGGAAACTGCTCTGGAAGGTTAAGACCTCAGGCCCTCGGCTGCCCCCCACCCCAATGTCTGCCAGTTACCAGCTTCTGTGTCTTTAAGCACATATGGATGTGGGCACACACACGTGTGTGTGGAGACGGTGTGCTCTGTGGGTGTGCACGCACACAGACGTAGGGAGATAGGTGTTTACACACAATACCTTTCTGCACGTAACAGATCTTGTAGGTCATTTCAACAGTGTATGAAACAGTTGAAACAGTTTCACTGCGTGGTATTAATCACTTTGATAACTTAGGTCAGTGCTTATTCGTGGGCCAGGCACTATTCTGAGCATTTCATGTATATTAATTTTCATGTGTTAATTCACGTAAGCCATATGACACACATGTGGGTACACCATAAATTATGTAACCAGCTCCCCATTGATCTAGAGATGGAAATTTTCATGTCTGGTCTTGTTGCATTAGTCTTTAAAGACATCGTGAGGGCACCAGTGGGAAGATCCCACTGACTGGAACTGCTGGTGTGAGAGCCAGAGACCCTGAGGTCAGCCCTGGCTGGAGCCCTGTCTCCCTCAGCCCTGTGGCTGGTCCCCAGCTGGAACAGAGCTGGTTGCTGAAGTTCTTCCTGTCACTCCACCGAGACCTGATTTCTGGTTGTTAGCACCCATGGTGCCGACTCTGCTGTCACATTCTTGCTGTGTGAATCATTCGCTCACAGGAAGGGAGACCTCATGCTTCCTGGGCCTTCTATCTTCTGGGCTACACGGGCCCAGCTTCCTGGGAGGGTAGTTTCCAGACACCGCCATCCTAGGACACTCTCCCCTGGATCCGGCCTCAGGCAGGTGCAACCAGGATGCTTAGCTTTCTGTCACAAGAAGTCTGACACACCCAAGGCCTACCTGTACCGTTTTGTGTAACGTGATTCTTAAACCGGAATGTTATTAAATGTTTCTATTGCAGAGAAGGAGGGTTTCACCCCAGTGATTTAAGAAACCAGGAAGAGAGGCTACATTAAATCCAAAGCAAATAGGAGGAAAGGAACAACAAAGAGCAGAAATCAATGAACTAGAAAAACAGGAAAATACAGAAAATGCAATGAAGCCAAAGCTGTCCCTTTGGGAACAACAACCAATCTACAGCCACAGCAATTGAAAACAAAAAGAGAAAAGACACGAATTATCAATATCAGGAAATGAGATAAGGGATTCCAGGACAGATGCTAATAACAGAACATCACAAACTCTAAGGACACAAATTGTAATTGTACGACTTACATGAAAGAAATTACCATAGCTCACTCAAGAACAAACAGACCTGAAGAGTCTTATGTATACTAAAGAAATGGAATTTATACTTAAAAGAAATGTTCTCATAGGGACTTGCACTTCTGGAAGATGAAGGAGGTGAACCTTTCCCTATTCTTCCTACCAAGGACAACGGAAGCCCCAGGACATTATCTGTAGAGTAAACATAAAACTCTGAAGGTAGACAGAAGTCAGACTAGCCAAGGACCATAGGGCCTGAGGAGTGACTCAATGACAGGTCCCAGGACGTCTCCTCCTATACCCTGGGCTGGGTGCTGGAGCAGGTTGCTCGGCAACGCCAGCAGGGGGCGCCTGGGTGGCTCAGTTGGCTAAGTGTCAGCCTTCTTGGTTTTGGCTCAGGTATCATCTGACGGTTCATGGGTTCGAGCCCCTCACTGGGCTCTGTGTTGGCAGTGCAAAGCTTGCTTGGGATCCTCTCTCTCTTTCACTCTCTGCTCCTCCCTTGCTTGCACGGTCTCTTGTCTCTCAAAATAAATAAACTAACACCAGCAGGCACAGGCAGGAAAGCCAGAGGACCAAGACACTATTAGACAATCGTCACCCTGCTGCAGCCAGCCCACAGAAAACACCGTGGCCCTTCCCCACCCCCACCCAAGATGCCTAGGAGGTGAGCCTCACAGAAGATTTAAGTAAGATCGGAGTCTCACAACACAATGCTCAAAACATCCCAATGTCATTTGAAAACCAGTGGAATGTTATACCAACACCTGGGAAAACCTCATGGAGTGAGAGAAAGCAATCGGCAGTCAGCACCACGATGACACACGTTAGAATCACCTCACAAAGACATCACAAAAGATGTCAGGAAAACACTTTGATGAAATTACGAACATGCCTGGCATGCGTGAAAAAAATAAAAGCTCTCAACAAAGACACAGGAGACATAAAGAGAACTAAGTGGAAGTTTAGAACTGAAAAGTAAAGGAAATTGGGGGAAAACGCTGAATGGAGGTCTGTATAGTGGAACAGGGCAGAGAGGAAAGAATCAGTGACCCTGGGATCACCCCAAATCTCAAGAAATAGAGACTGAAGGGCACCATGAACAAAGCCTCAGGAAATGTGGGGTCTAACAACGTGTCTGACGTTGGTGCCGCTGGAGACCCAGAAAGAGGGGGTGGGGCTTAATAAATGTCTGAAGTAAGAGACACTGTCTGCAGAAATAAATATAAAAGAGGGGGTGAGTGGGGCGCCTGGGTGGCGCAGTCGGTTAAGCGTCCGACTTCAGCCAGGTCACGATCTCACGGTCCGTGAGTTTGAGCCCCGCGTCGGGCTCTGGGCTGATGGCTCAGAGCCTGGAGCCTGTTTCCGATTCTGTGTCTCCCTCTCTCTCTGCCCCTCCCCCGTTCATGCTCTGTCTCTCTCTGTCCCAAAAATAAATAAATGTTGAAAAAAAAAAAATTTAAAAGAGGGGGTGAGAGATTTGTCCTCTGGAAACTGAGGACATTCTGATGAAAGAAATTGATTACGACACAAATAGATATACCATGCTCATGGATTGGCAAAATAAATATTAAAATGCCCAAACTGCCCAAAGCCACCTACAAATTTAATTCAATCCCTATAGAAATACCAGTGGCATTTTTCACAGAAATAGAGTAACCAATCCTAAAATTTATATGGAACTACAAGACCATGAAGAGCCAAAACAGTATTGAGAAGGAAGAACCAAGCTAGAGGTGCCACATTTCCTGATTTCAAATGATACTACAAAGTGTAATGATCAAAACAGTGGTCCTGTCATAAAAACAGACACATAGACCAATGACAGAATGGAGAGCCCAGAAATAAACCCACACCTCCATGATCAATTAAGTTATGACAAAGGAGCCAAAAATATACAATGAGGAAAGGACAGTCTTTTCAACAAACGGCATTGGGAAAACTGGACGGCTACATGCAAAAGAATGAAACCAGACCACATTCTTCCATCACACACAAAATAAACTCAAAACAAAGACTTGAATGTAAGGCCTGAAAACCATAAAACTCCTGGAAGAAAACATAGGCTGCAAGCTCTTGGATGTTCGTCTTAGTGACTTTTTGGAAATGACACCAAAAGCAAAGAAAACAAAAGCAAAAATCAACAAGTGGGGCTCTATCAAACTAAAAGTTTCTGCACAGCGAAGGAAACCATTACCACAATGAGAAGGCAGCCATGGAATGGGAGAAAATATTTGCAAACTGTGTATCAAATTGTATATATGGGATTCATACTCCAAATACATTAAGAACTGATACAACTCAGCAAAAAACAATCCAATTAAAAAACAGGCAGAGGATCTAAACAGATATTTCCCCAAAGAAGACATCCAGATGCCAACAGACACATGAAAACATGCTCCAGGGAAATACAAATCAAAACCACAATGAGATACCACCTCACACCTGTCTGAATGGCGAAAATCAACAACTCAGGAAGCAACAGGTGTTGGCGAGGATGCAGAGAAAGGGGAGCCCTCGTTCACTGCTGGTGGGAACACAGACTGGTGCAGTCACTCCGGAAAACAGTACAGAGGTTCCTCAGAAAGTTAACAATGGAACTACCTTATGACCCAGTAATTCCACTTCTGGGTATTTATCTGAAGAAAACAAAATCACTAATTCAAAAAGATACATGCACCCCTATGTTTACTGCAGATTTATTTACAATAGCCAAGACACGTAAACAATCCAGGTAGCCATCAACGGATGAATGGATAAAGAAGATGTAATATATATACAATGGAAAATTATTAGGAAATCAAAGGAGGGGCGCCTGGGTGGCTCTGTCGGTTAAGCGTCCCACTTTGGCTCAGGTCATGATCTCGAGGTTCATGAATTTGAGCTCTGCATCAGGCTCTGTGCTGTCAGCACAGAGCCTGCTTCCTATCCTCTGATCCTCTGCCCAGCTTCGTCTCTCTGCCCTTCCCCTCCTTCTCTCAAAAATAAATAAACATTAAAAAAAACCCAAAAACAAATCAAAGAAAGAAATCTTGTCATCTGTGACAACACGCATGGACCTTGAGGGCATTTCGCTAAGTGAAATAAGTTGAAGACAAATACTGTATGAACTCCTTTGTATGCGGAATTTAAAACCAAACCCAAACTCATAGAGAACGTTTTGGTGGTTGCCAGAGGTGGGAGTGGGGAGGAGCATGGGTAAAAGAAGTGAAGGTGGTTTGGAAAAAAAGATACAATGTTTGAAAATTCCCCAAATTTGTCAAAAGATACAAATCTACAGATTCAAGCAGCTGAATGATGCCAAGTCACGTGGGTGGGGGAAAGACGGTCTTCTTCACAGGTGGTGAGGTGTAAGGCAAGCCCCCCCTCCTTGCCTCACACCCAAAAGTTAACTCCAGGGGGTCACAGACATAAGAGCTTAGAGGGAAACAAAGGAGGAAAAGTACAAAACGTTTGTTCGGGCTTCAAAAAACAACTCAAGAAAGTGAAAAAGCCATAAAGTAAGAGGAAACATTTGCAAATCATTTATCTGATAAAGGGCTTGTATCCACAATATATGAAGAATTCTCACAACTCATAACAAAGAATCCAATTTACAAATGGGCAGAAAATCTTTGTGGATATTTCTCCAAAGATCTACAAATGGCCAATAAACACATGTGAAAATGCTCAACATCGTCAGTCATTAGGGAAATGCAAAAACCAGTTCACACCCTCTTTGATGGCTGAGACAGAGGGGAGACAGTAAGAAGTGTGAGAGAAGACCCGGGAAAGTGGGAGCCCTCAGACACTGCGGACATGGGGGGAATGGCGGCCTCCTGGGAAAACAGTCTGTGGGGTCCTCCAGAGGGTACTCAGAGCTACCATGTGACCCCACAACCCCGCTCCTGGTACGTGCCACACAGAAGCCTGCACCCGGAGCAGCATTATGTGTATCAGCCAGGAGGTACGAACGGTCCAAATGTCCATCAACAGACACGTGGGTGGACAGCACTTGACAAAGCCACAGGACAGCCATCCATGGCCATCACAAGGATGAAGTCCTGACTATGATGTGGCTAATGGCTGTGTAGGCCTGGGGAGCACGGGGGGCAAGCATGTGACAGCTAAGAGACACAGAGTTTCTTCAGACGACGTGATGCTCTACAAGAGTGAGGACACCAGAAGCCGCTGTCCGTTGTGGGGATCCCAGCTCAGTAAAGCTGCTGAGACAGAGAAAACGTGGAGCAAAGCCCCAACAGGGTGGACGGGAAGAAATCAGGTGCCATGCAATCGAGCCCTGAACGCAAAGACAAGGGAAAGGTCTTCCCATGGCCAACACTCCGGGCCACCAAGCCTCCTGCCGGCAAATTCCACTCAGTGTTTACAGAGGAAGTTAACACCCACTCTACACAGGCTTTTCCAGAAAACAGAAGACGAGGGAGAAGTTCCCAGCTTACTTTATGAGGCCAGTGCTACCCTGGACAGCCAGACCAGGTTGACATGGCCAGAACACCACAGAGCCACGTGGTGTGTGAGCGGACACAAGAGTCCCACGCTCAGAGTGGATTCACTGTCCGCAAACCAGTTGAACATCTTCAGAGACGCAGAAAAGCATCTGCTAAGAAACACCAGCCCCTTGTGATAAATACTGCCTACAAACTGGGAACGGCCTGCAAAGGCACGGACAGAAAACCTACTGCAAGCACCACACTTAGCGGCCAAGGCTGAGCGCTTTTGTCCTAAATGGGGAACAAGAAAGGGACGTCTTCCCTCCCCCCTCCACGCTCTGCTTACATCCTGGCCGCACAACAGGAAAGCGAAACACGAGGTGTTTATGTATGTAGATTGGACATGAAGAAACAAAACTGTCGCCAAGACAGGACTGTTAATACAGAAATTCCAAACTATCACAAAAAAATTAGTAAAAGCGAGTTTAATAAAGTTGTGGGATAAAAAACGCAAAACTGAACTCTATTTCTATATCCTAGTAACACCTGGATATTAAAGTGTTTAAAAAGTACCTTTTATGATAGCCCCCAAACAGTGAAATATTTAGGTGTCTCACAAAACACGTGTAGGATCTATACTTGGAGGATTACAAAATACCTAGGCAGAAATGAAAAAGAATCAAAATAATGGAGAGATTTACGTATTCTCAGATCAGAAGGCTCAATGTTGTTGCAGCTGTGGCCCCTCCCTAGCGGACATACCTGCCAGCGCACTTCTAATCACAATACCAGAGCTTTGTGGAAACTGACAAGCCGCTTCTACAGTTTGGATGAAAAGGCTACCAACTTAGAAAAGCCAGAACAATGTGAAGAAGGAAGGAAGCCGGAGGACTCCCACGGCGGCCTCCAGACACACAGCAGAGCTACGTCATCAACGCGGTGTCAGCAGAAGGGACACATGCACATCAGTAGAAAAGAACAGAGGCAGAACACACCTGCAGTCACGTGGTCAATTCATTTGACAGTCCTTTCCACAGACTGTACCGGAACAAGTGGATATCTACACCCACCTCGAAACTCCAAATACATCACAGACTACACCCTATAGAAAAGATGAAACTGTAAAACTTCCAGATGGGGGAAAATCTTCGTGACCTCGGCAAGGCAAAGTTTCTTTAGATCTGACATCAAAAACATGATCCAGGGGCACCTGGGTGGCTCAGTCGGTTGAGCGTCTGACTTTGGCTCAGGTCATGCTTTCACAGTTCATGGATTTGAGCCCAGCGTCAGCTCTGTGCTTTTGGTGCAGGGTCCTTGGTCCCCCCTCCCCTTCCCCTGCTTGCGCCCTCTCTCTCAAAAATAAACAAACATTAAAAAAAAAAAAAAAGACAATGCATTGCCCACATTCTTATAAAAAGACATGTATTTTTATAATCAGAAAAGAGCAACTATGCTAAAAAACTGACACACGCTACCCTAGGTAAGACTAATATGAGCACAAGGGCCCTTGGGAGGGTCTGACCACAAACCCGATGCTGTGGCCTCAGTGGTCTCTGCCACCAAGATGCAGAGGCTGCCTGGAGCCCAGGTTACCTGGTTGTTGACGACCACGTGGACGGTGCCGTGAGTTGTGTAGGACGGCAGGTCGCTCAGATGGAAGGTCTCATACACGATGCCCTGGCCGGCGAAGGCAGCATCTCCATGCAGAAGGATGGACATGACCTATACACGTGCAGAGAACACCCCAAATCTGATAGAGCCCCAACCACCACGTCCACAAGGCACCCCAGAGACAGTCACTTGTCTGCTTTCCCAAAAATAATGTTTAAAAAAAAAATTTTTTTTAAACGTTTATTTATTTTCGAGAGACAGAGACAGAGCGTGAGCACGGGAGGGGCAGAAAGAGAGAAGGAGACACAGAATCCAAAGCAGGCACCAGGCTCTGAGCTGTCAGCACAGAGCCCGACGTGGGGCTGGAACTCACGAACCGAACCGTGAAATCATGACCTTAGCCAGTCAGTGGCTCAAATGACTGAGCCACCCAGGCACTCCTCAAAATAACATGTTTTGAGACCATTTCAGACTTGGAAGAAGTGGCAGAACACAAGACCCCCTAGACTCCTGCCAGTGTGTCTGCCCTGCATCTGCATACCTGTCACGGAGCCCACAGACCCCATGCTGAGCACAGCAGGTGGGACCCTCCACCAGGGCAGCAATGCAGGCCGGGCCTCGACCGGGAGCAGCCCATTGTCCCTCCTGTGTCCACAGCCCAGACAGGCCCGGGGTTCTGGGGTGCTTCATGAACAGGCTCAGGAATGGCGCCCTCTGTGCCAGGACACCTCAGCTGTGTCCCCCATTCACCCAGCCGTGTCCCCTGTTCATCCAACTGTGTCCCCCATTCACTCAGCATTTCCCCTGTGTCGTGAGAACGGCCTCTGTGAGGACCTCAGTACCCCGCTCCTCATCAAACTCTGCCCGGCTGTGGTCACTCCAGCATGTGTTTGCTGGGGTTCCAGAAGAGCCTTCCCTTCTCACCCTTTACGTGTGCTACTGCAGGTTCAGGAAGCCCTAGTCCACCTGGGAAGCACCACGGGCTCACAGAACCCTAGTCTGTCCAGGAGACTGTAAACGATTAGTGTGATAGTGACTCCGTGGCGCCCACCATCCCAGATTTGGCATGGGAGCCCCGTGCCGTCTGGATGGGCTCTGTGGCTCCCGCGCCTCCTGCTCTCTGGCCGGGCGAGGTTCAGCCTCACGCTGCGTGGCCCCCGCACAGCCTGGAACCACATTTCTCTGGGAGCCCGCGTCCTTGAGCAAAGCACGGGATCCAAGATTAGTATTTGCACACAAGGGTGTCTCCTGGTGTCCGTGTCTCTGGCAGGATGGCAACACTGCCCCACGCCCTCCTCCCTGCATGTCTGTGAGCACCTCTTGCACCATGAGACACTGTTCCTGCCGCCTCGACATATCCCCAGCGCCCCTGCTCCTGACAACCTCCTGTGTGTCTGTCCTCAGTGGCAGGAAGGGAAGGTCTGCGACGTCCTTCTTGGGGACGAAATCTAGATCTATTAAACAGAACCCTGCGTGTGTGTTGCCTCCTGATGCTCACGAGGACAGGGGAATGGCGGACATGGTGCTAGGTTTGTGCAGGGGCCTGCTTGGTGCAGCTGGGGGGAAGGTCATGGGAGCCCTCCTCCCGTCGTGCTGTCTCTCCTGAGCTGGTAAAGCCACACGGCTGTCCCAGAGGCTCCTTCAGCGTGGTGCTGCTTGCTGACGCCACAGGTGCCCAGCGTTCCTGGTGTCTGACAGCCCCCGGTGTCCCACACGGACCCTGACAGGAGCGGGTCTCAGGGCAGCCACCCCTCTACACCAGGGGCCGCTTTCCCACAAACACCCAAAGGGCCAATAGGGCCAGACTCTGCCTTGGTCACGCCTACAGAGGTTACATGACTGTTCTTAAACGCCGAGTGACGTGGTGTAACAGACCCCAGCCCAGCATCCTCAGTGGAACAGAAACTGCAGACGGTGGGGTCTAGGTTCACGGCCGAGGCAGGTGCGGGCTCACACCTGGGCAGCAGCGCTCCCCAAGACCGGAGCCTCTCCTGGCTGCACATTGCATGGCAGGACCTATCAGTGCCGTCGCCTGGAGCACGTTAGCTGTGCCTGACAGCTTTTGCCGGTTTCCTCCCTCTCTAGGATGCTCCCAGCACTCCCACTGAGTGCTGCTTTGGGGACAAATGAGGACACCACATGGAGCTTCCTGCCATCTCGCTCCCTGCTCGGCTCCCAACGCCCCAGCGAGTGTCCTAGTCCAGGACAACGGAAATGCTGGAGGCAATGGTCATGCTGGCCTCCTCCCCATCCCTCCCCGGCCACCCTGTTCTTGCTGGTCCCAGGGGCTGCATGGGGTCCCTTTCCACCTGGAGTGTGTACGGCACCGCCCAGGCCCCTAAGCCCCTGGGTGTGGCCTTCACATCCTGCCCCTTGTCTGCAGGGCATCCGTCAGCGCAGGAATCACTTTCTGTTGCCAAAGCCTGGCCCAGACCCATCGCTGCTAACAATGTCCCTTGTCACCCTCTGCGTGTGGTACTAGTGAACCTATGGGATTTTGAATCACGAAACCCGGTAAACGAATGCTCGGCTCCACCTGTAATGAGCTTGACTCGTGTAAAGGTTGCCCCGGGCCAGCGGCCCCCTCTGCCCTCAGTGCCCTCGACAGGCCTCTACCCTAGCCCGTCTTCATCTCCAGAGAAGGTCCTTTTTTGGAAGACCAGCTTCACCACAGATGTGATGGCAGCAGCGGCCCCTCCAGCCCAGCCTTGTGCTCACCACCTGGGAGGGAGCATTCTGAAGGCAGGCCTGGGTCACCATATACAGGTCCCTTGAGGTCCACTCAGAATACTTTGTTAAATGCCAGAAACTCGAGGTCTGAGATACGACTGGGCCTGTGAGCCCGTCCTGGCCGGCCCCCCATGGCCTTACCTTCTTGCCCTCTGTGTCCCCGCAGTAAAACTGCTCGGCCTTGGTCTTGCCCATCACCACAGGGTCTGCGGCCTCGAGGTGGGAGGGGTTGGCCACCAGTGACAGGGTGATGTTCCTGTCGGTCACGCGGTTGATGCGCCGGTGGTACATGCCCAGATGGTACTTCACGTCCCCGGAACCCTGACACACAAACAGCAGTCTTGGCTCTTGGAGGGAGGGGCTCAGGCTGCTGTGCTACATCCAGTCCTAGGACTCCCAACCTGCAAAGGTTCTTCCCAGGACAGCTCCCACCCACGGCACCGGGAGGAGGTCCCCTGCCAAGGGGCACATCCTGGACCCCCAGCAGGAGGGCTGGGGGTTGTTGCTGGGCCTCTGACCTGTGGCCGTCCCTCTTTTCTCAGAGAGGACGGCCCCGGGCACGTCCTCTGTGAGTGGGGTGGAGCCCCCACCCCTGGAGGCCGTCCTGAGAAACACACGGAGAGGGGATCCCATGTGGGCTGAGCTGCGCCAGACGTTTCTGGGAGAAAGTGGGGGCCTCACCTCATCGGCAGCCTCCAGCTTTGAATCGAACTGGCAGAAGATCTGCTCCAGCTCCTTCCTGATGACATTGGCAAGCACGTTCAGCCGCCCCCTGGGACACAGAGACCGGTGAGCAGGGATCAGCTGCTCTGGGCACCTCAGGCCACGGTGTGGCAGGAGGCAGGAAGGCGGAAAACAGGCCGCTGCCCATGGGGAACGCTCCACTAGCCCCTTCGGCTTCGGCCCCACATGGTCGGGGATGGGGGAGGCTCATGGGGACGGTCACCGGGGCGGGCACCTGTGGGGCATCCCCATGATCACGTAGTCCACTCCATTCTCACTGGACTTGTCGATGATGGTCTTGAGCGCAGGAATCAGCACCTCGCACCCCTCCAGACCAAAGCGCTTCTCGGACGACCACTTTCGCTGCAGGAAATCCTCAAACCTGGACAGGGACCGAGTCACCCCAAAGAGCCAGGTCACCTGGGCCAGTGCGGCTCGCAGGGCCTGCAGCCCCGCCTCCTGCAGCGACCCCCTGCCCTGAGCGCAGCCCCCACCTGGTAGACCGCACAAGCCTGGCCAGCAAGGTCCGCTTCTCCTCGTTGGTGAACTGCATGATCCCCGGTGTCTCAAACTTCTGCCGGATCCACTGGCACTGCTCCAGGTCATTGATGAACATGAACTCCACCCCGATGTGCTGACAGTACGCCATCTGCTTCACACACACAGATCCCATCAAGGCTGCTTGCCCAGGGCCGTTGGCCGCCCACCCAGCCAGGAGGCCAGAACAGATGCAGCAGAGCCGGCTGTGACCCAGGGCAGAGACCAGGGTGGCGCCAGGCCTGGGTCCACGGCCCCCTCTCGCTGCCAGTGTGGCCGCGAGGTGCTTCCTTGGGGTCACGCTGTGCCCACTAAGCAGGGAGGGGCAGCGAGAACCATGGGGCCACAGTGCTTCCCTTTGTGGCAGGAGGACGGCAGCACCTGCCAGGGGACCGGACGACTCTGGGAAGATAGCCTCCCTGAGCCCAAGGTCAGACTGTGCCTGGTGCCAAAAGAAAGAAGGGACCACACTGTTGGTAGGTGATGGAGCTCAATGGCCACCTAAGATTTGTAGGTGCTTAGGTTTTAAATTCAACTTTTAATGACTGCCTCCTCCTGGGAAGGCTGGGTCCTACAGCAGCGTGCTTGCACACATTGCAAAGCAAAGGGCCCTGAACAGAGCGAACGCATCCCATCCACGGTGCAGACGTTGCCACTGGGAGGGAGGCCGTGTGTCCTGTGGGAAGCATAGGCTCCCTGGACAGGAAATGGTGGGGGAGACACAGGAAGGCCAGGAGGGCCCAGCCTCAGGGTGGGGGGCCTGGGCCCGGGCCCGTCTGTATCCTCCACCAGTTCAGGGTGAGAGCAAACCCCAAATCAACACATGAGCTAAAGAAGAAAGCACCTGGTGTGGCAACGGGCGATTTTATGAACCCCAAAACATCTCCAACAGCCACACCGTCCAAGCACTCAGTACCAGGTTCTGTCTGTGCCCCATCGGTTTTTACAACAGATACGGAGCCTACTGGCACAGGGCAGGGCGGGGACATGCCCCAGGCCCTTTGATCCTGTCATCTGGAAGAGTGGGCGTCTCTGCACACTGCTCCATGATTGTGAAACAAAGGAAGGTTTGCCCTGAACTCAAAATAACAGCCAAGCACTACACACGCCATCATGCTAGCCAGGAGGAGGATGACCTTGTCTGGGGATGAAGAGGAAGCGAGCTGGGGAGGGCCTTGGTGCTTCGGATCGGTTCATCAGCCAGGTCAATGAGGGTGTCTCAGTGATAACAGAGGGTGCAAGAAGTCCGGGGCTGGGGCTGCTGGGCCGCCCTCCCTGACTGCACGGTTAGTACTAGCTCCACGGTGCCCAGGCTGACCCACAGAACATGTAACACAGCCCAGAGTGCCTCTGAACATGAACCCTCCTCCCTCAGCTTCAAAAAGGTCTTCCTGGGGTCTCAATACAATCTTCAAGGCCCAGAGAGAGGGGGAGTGAGATGGAGGGGAGGTGAGGAGTTAAGAAGGGGGGGAGGGGAGAACAGGAAGGGAAAGGGGAAGGAAGGAGGGAAAGGGGAAGAGGGAGAGATGGAGAGGAAAACAGAAGAAGGGGGGAAAGGGGACAGGGAGAGGGAAGAGGGAGGGGAAGGAGGAGGGGAGGGAGAGAGGGGCACAGGAGGTGGAAGGGGGAAAGATGGAGGGGAAAGCAGAAGAAGGGGGGAAGGGGAGAGGGAGAGGAAGAGGGAGGGGAAGAGGGAGAGGAAGGAGAGGCAGGGAGAAGGGGAAAGGAGGAGGAGGGAGGGGGAAGAGGGAGAGATGGAGGGGAAAGCAGAGGAGGGAAGGGGAAGGGAGAAGGGGAGGGGCAGGGAGAGGAAGAGGGAGGGAGAGGAAGAGGGAGGGAGAGGAAGGAAGAAGGGGCTAGAGGGAACAGGAGGGGGACAAAGAGAGAAGAGGAAGGGGGACAGAGGGTGAGGGCAGGGGGTGAGGGCAGGGGAGAGAAGGACGAGGGGGAGGAAGGGGGCAGGGAGAGAGGAGAAGGGATGGAGAAGGAAGAAAGGGGCAGGGGAGGGGAGGGGGAAGGAGGAGGCAGGGAAGCTCTGGGCACAGGTGGGAAGAGGGCAATGACAGGTGCCCCTGACACCTGCTCACACCTGTGGGGCATAATTTCCCTGAGGGAACACTTAGAAGATCAAAGGAAAGATCAGGCAGAAACTAGAAACGAGTGAGGTCAGTGTGGGTTGAGCTACTAACTGGGACACGTGGTTACGGGGACCTGGACGCAGTTTTGTTTTTCCCGTTCCTGGCTCCATCCCCAGGAGAAACAGCAGTGAGTTTCAGGGGTGGTTCTCAGCCTCTCTCCCTAGAAACAGGTGCCAAGCGGCCCTGGCTGCAAGCAGATCGTATCGCCCTGGGGCCCTGGGCCTGGCCTGTGGTTCTGGCAGCGCATGTGTGCCAGCAACCTAGTGTGGACAGGCGTGCGTGAACGTCCGCACCACCGGCAGGCAGGCAGGTCTGCCCAAATGCCTGGCCACCATGAGCACGGCACTGGGGTGGAGATGTGGGCACCCTGGGGTTGGGACACGCTATGGTCAAGGTCCCACACCTTAAGAGTGGGCTCCTGGGCTGAAAGAGAGCCGTGGGGCTCTGCTCCCTCCCAACGCCGGGGTCAGGGCCACCGGGGACTCCAGCCTGAGGAGGTCAAGCACAGGGCTCTGAACATCTCCACTGTGCTCTGGCAGGGGAGGAGGGCTGAGCTCCTCACTGGAGACCATCTCTGTGAAGGGAAGGAGGGGCAGATGCACAGCATGAGCTCCTGTGCCGACTGGTCCAGTCCCTGCCTTCCAGAGAAACTGTCAGCTCTGAGATGGCTGAGGTGCCTGCAGGCAGGGGTGCGGCGTGCACAGGCTCATCTGGATGAGGACAGGTCTACAACGGGTGCTGTTTCTGGGGTCTAGATCAGGAGAGTGCCTGGGTCAGGAATGTCCCAGAGAAACACAACATGAACACACATGGAATTAAAATTTTCCTAATAGCGCTGAATGAGTCCTCAGACCATGTAGTGAAGTATCAACACGTCAGGTCTTTAATACTAAAAGGTTACTCAGATCCTCTGTACACTTCCAGTGCTCAACCGCCACAGGTGGCTGCTGGCCGCGTGTGCACAGAGTGGGTCTATACACTGCAGTCAAGGTGCACACGGAGGAAGAGGACGGACCAAAAGTCCATTGCCTTGGCCAATCCTGCCCAACCCTCCCTGATGTCCACCTTCCCTCACGCTTCCCCATGCTCACCTGTCCCCCATGCCCACCCCTCCCTGATGCCTGCCTCGCCCCAATGTCCACCCCTCCCTGCCATGCTCACCCCTCCTCCATGCCCACCCTCTCTGAGGTCTACCCTTCCCCCCTCCCCACCCTTCCCTGTGCTCACCTGTCCCCCATGCCCACCCCTCCCCGATGCCCGCCCTGCCCCAATGTCCACCCCTCCCTGCCATGCTCACCCCTCCCCCATGCCCACCCTCCCTGATGTCTACCCTCCCCCCCCTTCCCTCCCACACTCACCTGTCCCCCATGCCCACCCCTCCCTGATGCCCACCCCTCCCCATGTCCACACCCTCATGCTGGCACCAGGTCACCAAGTTTCTACATTTTACCCCACAGCCTAGAAGTGACGAAGACCAAACTGAGGTGCTGATGCCATAGGCCACTTGTCACAAGTTAGACAATGTCACCAATAGACACTCAGACCTTTCTAGGCCACCGTAGCCACATGTGGTACCACTGAAAGGAGCATTTTGATCAGACCCCACTGGCAGGAGTTGGGTCCCCATCGTCACACCTGAGTCACAGGGCTGGGGCTCTGGCTCAGTGGATGGAGGTGTCAGTGGTGGTTCTAGGGCCCAGCCTGGAGACCCGCTGCCCGGTGTCCTTCAGCTGGGGATTCCAGGAACGCCAGGTGCCACCCGTGATTCAGAGCGTGCGTGCCACGCAGTACCCCAGAAGGCTGCACAAACCCACGGGGAGCCCACTGCAGGGTAGTTTTTTTCTCAGTCTGTCTGAATGGGCAGTGTCTGCATATGGAGCCTCCCCCCACCCTGTGTAGACTGTGGGGCTGGACACCAGCAGCCAACAGCAGAGCCCTGTGTAGCCCCAGTGTTTGTGTGTGTGTGTGTGTGTGTGTGTGTGTGTGTGTGTGTGTGTGTGCGCAGCACCCAGCAGGCTGTGAGGCCCAGCCCCAGAAAGGAGAAGGAAAAGAAGAAAACCACAGAAGGACCCTGTCTGGGGTGGGGACCTGCCGGGTGGCCTCGGGCTCGTTCCCAACGGGGCCCAGAAGGTGGAACTCGTGCTCTGGGGGACCTCACACTCCTGAAGCAAGCCACTGAGCTTGGGACGCACAGAAATGCTTTTTCTCTTCTATGGTTGATTGTAAAAATAAAAAGCATGAATCTTTATCTACAAAATAGCAAAAATGCTCCCCATTACCTTACATTAAAAAACAAACAAACAGAAAACAAGACAAACAACTGCCTCATCGGGAGGCCCTCCCCCACCCCCTGCCTGCCCCCACCCTATCTGGAAGCCCCTGTCTGTTCAGGTTTGCAGCAGGTGCACTGGGTTTCTGTGGACGCACCCTGTGCCCCCTCACCTCCAGCCGCCGGATGATCTCTCGCAGAGGAAGCGCCGACTCCTGTCCCCCGATGAACGTGGTCGTGGGCAGGTGGAAGACCTTGTCCAAGTCAGACTCATCCAGCCCGTAGAATCCTGCATGGTGAGGAGAGAGGGGCACAGCCACACGGGGGCCATAGTTTATGGAAAGGGGAAAGGACTCCCCAGGGGAGAGAAAAGAGAAGAGCAAAGTCATAAAAACCTCTGATATATATGAAAATAAGTAATGTCTTATAGCTAGGAACACAAACTTTAGCAACAAACAGCTGTAAACATTACTGGTGTGGTAGTTAAACAGGAAAAACGTCCATATTATGTGTGTACTAGTCCAGTGAACCAGTTTTTCATAATTTAGGAAGCACTGTACTTCAAGGTCCCAAGGACATAAATTTTGACTTAGAAAGGCACTGGGTAAGTTAATCAGAAAGCAAAAGAGAAGCAGTTAAGGGAGGAATTCAGGTAGACACTGAAGAACTGGTGTAGAATAGGGCTAGGACCTTGTGTGCGGAGGTGGCGGGTGGGGCTGGGGGGGCTGGGGGACCGGGGGACTGGGGCGTGAGGGCATGGGCCGCGGCCGCCCTGGATGAAGGTGTCCCTCCCTTCTAGGAACCGCACATCTGCACCCATCCTGCAAGTGGAAGTGCACAGGTGCCCCCAGTACCACACCAGCAAGGACCTGCTGACTAACCACTAGTATTTTCTACGTTGCCAACCACACAAGGCGCCTCTGTATCTGAAAGTGTATTTCAAACTGACAAAAACGTGAAGGGAGGGCTCTTTCTCAGGCATGACGTGCTTGTTTCGTGTCAAGGTAAGTGTCATGGGAGGAGACCTGGCAGACTGTTGGGTGACACAGCAGGCAGGGTCACTTCACACCAGCATCCCAGATGCCAGGACGGACAGGGAAGCTCTACGCCAGCGCGCCGCGGTCTCTGTCACCTGGCTGTGCAAGGTCAGACTGTGTCCTGGTTTCTGCCTACCCGAGTGGCAACAAGACGCGATGGCCCAGTGTAGGACTCAGGCAGTTGCCGGCAAATACAGTTGTGTCTGAACTGCTGGGAGGTTTGTAAAATTGTATATTTCCAGGCCCCATCCCCAGAGCTGACTCACTGGCGGCACATGGGCCAGGAGTCCCCCGGTGTTCCCATTCAAGCTGCCATGGGAACCACAGCCTTTATGTCTTTAGCAATTCTGCACACATTTTGTAAGTCTTCAAAGCAAATTCTGTTTTTCAAACACTTTTTGCTGGCTTTTTCACGTGGGGGTAGCAATGGCAGCAGTGGTGTGGGTGACCCCATGCGTCCGTGTCCTGCCGCTATTCTACCAAGAATGAGGACAGGCCATCGCATAGGTCCAGGGAGGCTCTGGGCGTTCACAGTCCAGCGCGCGGCAGTCACGGGGGGCAGCCAAAGTCATTTGGGCGCAGGGAGAGGGGCATTCTCCCTAGCTGATGAAAACACCAGGCGTGGCTACTCTCGGGAACATTCTGACCCAGAGACCCTCAGCCTGCCATGACCTTTCAGCATAAAGTGCCCCTGGCCTCAGCACGGCTCTTTGCCTCCATCACCTTATCTGAACACTCTGGGGCTGTCCCAGTGAGCCTCTGCACGGCCAGCCCTGCTTCACGTGAGAAACGGAACCTCAGACACCTGTTTCCAGGAAGGTGGAGCAGACATCTTCATATCTCTTCCCCACTAACCGCAACTAGAACCCAGACATCCTACATAAAATGTAAGACAATGTCAAAGGGTGGAGAAGAAGGCTGACCAGCCAGTGAGGTCCCCGGATTTGCTTCTGGGCTCCCATACCCCAGATGTGGGCAAAGAACCAGAGATCTGTGAACTCCTGCAAATGCAGACAAAAAAAAGCCCCAATCAGAGCCACTCTAAAGGGTCGGGAGAGGGGCAGCCGAGCAGGACAGAGAGCTTTGACAATGACGGCTCTATTCTACCCAAGCACACAGACCACACCCTTGCCAGGCTGCCATGCATGCCAATCTCTGGCCCCGTCCCAAGGCTTCAGGCCCAGGATGGAGCTCAGGCTTCACTCCCTCCGGGAGGTTGTGCACAAGCCCACTTCCCCATCCTAGTGTCAGCGGGGTCTGTGGGGACCGGGATGCGCACCCCAAGCTGGCAGTGAGGAGGCGGCCCCTCCCTGCCGCAGCAGTGTGCAGACGGGCCCTGCTGTCACAGAGCTCCGAGTGAGACTCCAAGTCTGGTAACACCCGCACGTCCTGGTCTCAATAAAAGAATCCGTCACAACAAGAACACTGCAGACTGAATGAAGAAAGACAAGCAACAGACACCAGCAGCCGGTGGCACGGACGCTGGGGATTACCTGGCGGGGGCTCCCTAGGAGCCGTCCTCAGACGACTTTGGTGAGCAATGAGAATGTGACAGAGACAGTGGGGAACCAAGTCTCTGCAAAGACTGGGGACGCCAAGAAGGACCAGATGGGAAATTCTGAAACTGCAAAATGCAATAGCCCTGAGTTAAAGCTGGCAGATAGGCTCAGGGGCAGAATTAGGGTCACAGGACTGGGGACCCTGAAAACAGAATAGTAGAAATGAAGTAATGTGAAAGAGAGAGAGAAAGCAGACTGGGGAATGAACGAAGAAAGCCTCGGAGACACGTGACATAAAACAAGAGACTGTGTTGTGCCCATGAATCCCAGAAGGGGAGGAGGGAGAGGGAAGCTGAAAAAAGGGACTTGGAAAATAATGGCTGAAATGCCCCAAACATGGCCACAGACTTCAACCCACAGATTCAAGACATGGTACGAACTCACACAAGAAACCCAAGTACGACCACGCCAAAACACGGCATAAACTTCTCAAAATTAAAGATGAAGAAAGAGTCTCAAAAGTAGCAGTTGTCCAGGACACCTCACCTGGAGGGAAAAACCACTTGCATGACTGAGGGTTTTGCATCAGGAACAAGGGGGCAGAGTGGGGTCCGCACACTTTTCCAGAGCATGAGGAAAGAGCTGTCTCCCTAGAACCCCATGTGCCAGGTTTAACATGCTTTAGGAACGAAGGGGAAATGGAGATATCCTCAGTTACAGGGAATGAAGACAGTCTGTCACCTAAGGAATGGCTATTGGAGGTGCTCTACAAAGAAAGGAGGTGATGTCAAAAGGGCTCTTAAACACTAGGAGGAAGTCAGGACATGGAAGGCAAAACACAGGCAAACAAACCAGATTTCCTTCTCCTCCTGGGTCTTCTAAGTTTGGTTTGATGTGATGCCAAGCCTCTGATCTGCCTGATGTGGTTCTAAATGTAGGCAGAGTAAGTATTCAAGACAATTTTACTTTAAATGGGGAAGCTAAAGGGACGTACAGGGAGGTGCACTTTCTACACTTCACTTGAACTTGTAACACGGCGACACCAGTAGGTTATGGTAAGTTCTATATATATAATATCATACCTAGACAACCAGAAAAAAGGCAGAAAAAAACTACTAAAAACATGTAAATATGACCAAAAATACTATATATAAATAAAAGTGAAATTTTAAAATGTAGGTTTGGGGTACCTGGCTGGCTCAGTTAGAAGAACATATGACTCTTGATCTCGGAGTTGTGAGTTCAAGCTCTATATTGGGTGTAGAGATTACTAAAAAACGTAAGTAAACGTTAATAAATAAATAAATAAAATATAGGCTTAAAAATCCATATGAAGTCAGGAAAAAGAGCCAAGAAATGAAAAAGAAGACAAACAGAAAAGAAAGAATAGGAAGTTAGACTTAAGCTCTAGCATAACAATAATTACATTAAATATAAATGACCTAAATACACCAATTAGAAGACAGAGATTGGCAGAGTGGATTAAAAATCAAACAAACAAAAAAACAGGACCCAACTATATGCTTGTCTAAGAAATCCACTTTGACTATAATCTTACAGGCAGATTAAAAGTAAAAGGATGAAAAAAGATATATCATGTAAACCCAAGCAACAGCAGAAGTGGCTCTATTATTACCAGCTAAATTAGACATCACAACAAAGAAAGTTAATAGACACAGAGGGAGCATGACATAACTATAGGTCAATCCACCTAGAAGATACAGCAATCCTAATTGCATATGCACTCAACAGTGGAGCTACAAAATATATGCACCAAAAACTGAGGACCAAAAGGAGAAACAGAAACTCACAACTATAGTTGGAGACTTCAACTCTTCTCTCTCAGTAATTCACTGAAAAAGTAAATAGAAAGGATGTAGAAGGACTCAACGACTATCGACCAACAGGATCTAATGGGCACTGACAGGACATTTCACCTATCAGTAGCAGAACACACGTTCTTTCTAAGTGCCCATGGAACTCAAGACAGACAACACCCTGGGCCATAAAAAATCCTCAACAAGTTTAGCGGAATTGAACAGAGTGCACCCTCTAACCACAAATGAGTCAAATTAGAAATCAGTAACAAAAAGACAAAAGGAATGTCTCCAAATTATTGAAAATGAAACATGACCCTAAATAATCCACAGAGCACAGAAGAAGTATTAAAGGGTATCAATACAATGACCTGAATGAAAAAGAAATACAACATACCAAAATGTGTGGGACAGCTAAATTTACAGTAGTAAACACACACATTAAAAAGAGAAAAAGTCTTAAGTCAGTAATATAAGCTCTAACCACAAGAACCTAGAAAAGGAGGGGGGAAACCCCACACAGAAAGCAGAAGGAAATAAAGATAAAAGCAGAAATCAATTGAAATCAACTGAAATTGAAAATAGCAAACAACAGAGAAGAATCAGTGCAACAAGGAGCTGGTTCTTTGAAAAGATCAATAGCACTGACAAACCTTTAATAAGACTAACAAAGAAAAAGATAGAAATTACCAATATCAGGAATAAAAGCGGCTATCAATACAGACCCTGCAGAAATAAAAAAGATACTTAGGGAATACTACGAACAACTCTATACATGTACAACGTATACTTGACAACTCATATGAAATGAATCAGTTCTAGAACAATACAAACTGCATTACTCACCTGATATGAAACAGATAATTTGCAATATCTCTACCACTATTAAGGATATTGAATTCATAAATAAAAAGTTTCTGAAAAAGAAATCTCCAAACCCGATGGTTTGAGAATTCTAGAAAATGTTTAAGCACTTTTAAAAAATGTTTATTTATTTTTGAGAGAGAGGGGAGAGAGAATCCCAATCAGGTTCCGTGCTGTCAGTGCAGAGCCTGATATGGGGCTCGATTCCACGAACTGGGAGATCATGACCTGAGCTGAAATCAAGAGTCAGATGCTTAACCCACTGGGCCACCCAGGTGCCCCTCTACCGAATGTTTAAAAAAGAATGAACACCAATATATGTAATCTCTTCCAAAACAGAAAACAGAAAAGAAAAAAAAAAACAAAAAAAAAACCACCTCATTTTATGAGGCTAGAATTACCCTGACACAAAGAGCAGACAAAGACAGCTGAAAAAGAAAATTACAGACAAATCTCCCTCATTAATATAAATACAAGAAATGCACAGTTGCAGGAATATGTATAAAAAATTATAACCAAGAGAAGTTTGTTCTAGCAATGCATGCTGGGTTCAATATTTGAAAATCAATCAATGTAATCTACCATACTCTCAGGTTAAAGAAGAAAAATCATACGATTATATCAACAGATACAGAAAATTTTCACTCTTCCTCATAAATAACAATAAGCAAAAATAGGAATAGAAAGGAACTTCCTCAACTTGATAAAGAGCATCTACAAAAAAATCCGTGGCTAATATTATACTTGGTGATGAAAGACTGAAGGCTTTCCCCCTAAGACCAGAAACAAGGCAAATATGTACATTCTCAGCACTCTTACTCAACACAGTGCTCTAAGTTCTAGCTAGGGCAATTAGCCACGAAAAGGAAATAAAAGACACACGGATTGGAAAGGAAGAAATAATTGTTCCTATTGTCAGGTGACATGATTATCTACACAGAAAATCCTAAATACTCTACAAAAAAAAAAAAAAAAAAAAAAGTCCTAGAATAAGCGAGCTCAGAAAGGCCACAGGATACAACATAAATGCAAAAATCAATTCCATTTCTAGATATTGGTAATGATACGTAGACACTAACATTAACAAGAAAAAAAGTCTTGGGTATAAATCTAACACAACACATACAGAACTGGTAAGCTGAAAACTACGAAAAGCTGACAAAAGAAATCAAAAAAGATCTACATAAACGGAGAGGCATACAACGTTCACGGACTGGGAGGCAATGGAGTAAAGACAGAAAATCTCTTTAACCAAGCTGTAGGTTTAGCACCATCGTTACCAAAATGTCAGCAAGTCGCTCTGTAAACGCAGACAAGCCTTTTTTCAGATTTAAATGTAAAATGCAAACCTAGAAAAACCACTAGAAAAATACACAGGAGACAATCTTCAGGTTCGTAGGCTTGGCAATGAAAGCACAATCCATCAAAGGGAAAACTGACAAACAGACCTCATCAGAATTTAAAATTTTGCCTCTCAAAAGACTCTATGAGCCAAAGAATGGGAACCACGTGAAGGTCCCTTAATGAGTAAGGAGTGGACACAACGGTGGGAGCCCACGGCAAGGGGTGCCGCTCAGCAAGGAGGGACAAGCTGGAGTGACAGAGCAGCCTGGATCAAACCCAGAAAAATCACGTTGACTGAAAAATGCCAAATCCAAAATGCGACGTATTATGACTGCATTTGCATAACACCCTGAAATGATGAATCACAGAAATGGAGACCAGGGTGGTGGCTGCCAGGGGTTCCATGGGGTGGGATGGAGGGGAAGCAGTTGGGGCTGAGAAGGGCAGCAGGAAGGACCCGAGGTGACGTGTGGCCACACCGGCACGGGGGACCCCTGTGAACTCTTAGAGCTGCTGTGAATCTACAGCGATCTCACAAGTGCAATCAGGATGAGAGTCACAGCTATGGGATGATGGAGGAAAAAGAGACCCTCTGAGCGCCAGCTGGCGTGGGTAAGACTGGCCACTGGTGGGGGGTGGGGGGGATGACAACAGGCAGATGGCCCCCAGCACCTCACTCTGGATTCCTCAAAGGCGCTTTGCCCAGAAGCACAGGTCACTGAGGATTCCTTACTCGATGAAGTACGTGTTTACAGTACTTCAGGTGTCCTTCACACACGGGAAGATCAAAGAGAGATCTTGTCCAAAACGCCCGGGAAGCAGAATCTGAAAGAATCCAGAGCCCCGTGGAAGGCACAGCACGGAAGGTGGTGGGAAGGAGGAGCCGACATGCACAACACCATGTGACGTCAGGCCCCGCCGGCCCCGGCAGGAGCCACAGGCCACCTGCACCGGACAAGCCCAGCGAAGCAGCGGCCACACACTCCAGGAGGTGAAAATGGACAGGGACAGAGACGACACAGAAGTGGCTTCCCCTGCTGGGTGACAGCCGAATGACGGGACAATCAACAGTCAACTTTCCCCAAATGGCATGCTGGGAAAAGTTGCACATCCTGCTGAAATGAAGTCCTCGGCTCAAGAAAGGGGAGAGGCTCGTTGTTTTCCTACCTCCTACGGTTAGCATTCGGAGTCGTTCCTTGAAAACTGCAAGGTCTGAGAGGCAGAGTGAGGTGGCATGGGTGAGCGCAGGAGGAAAAAGACAGCAAGAGTTAGTTGAGGACCCAGACACCCCAACCCTGCACCGTCACCACGGTCACGGGGAGCACAGACACCGTCACACAGACAGACACCAAAAGGGAACAGGGTGGGGCTTGGGGGCTGAGAGCTGCTGGGGTAAGTGTGGAAACCGCTCAGGAAGAGCAGGAGTGAGGGGATCCTGAGGGAGGGATGCGGGCCAGCCACCGCAGTAGCGGCAAGACATTCTCCCGACCCGTCCCGTCCTGTCTGGAAGAAGCGGCTGACACAGGCCTCTCCTGGGACGTCAGACCCACCCAACCCAGCTGGCTTTGGGAACAGAAAAGGAGAAGGCCTAATGTCTAGCATACCGTCCTCAGAATCGGGAGCACCAGGCAACAGACCAGACCTACACCTCCAGACTCTGATGGGTCCTAGAGGACACATGCAGGTCCTCGGTCCCTCCCTTGGCTACACGGCAGAGCTGGGGGGGAGCCCGGCTGCAGAGAACCACCCAGGGGGCCTACACATGGCTCCCGCTGCAAGCTTTTCAGTGCCTGTACCGTTCCTGGCGCTTTCCGGGCCGCTGGCGAAAACCCACACGTTTGTCTGGACGCACAGAGCACTTTTCTGACCCTGGTCACCCAGCAGGGGGCATGAGCCTGGGGAGGTTCGTGGCAGCGGGGCACCCAGGCCTGACTGACGGTCACTGCAGCTGGTCCCTGCCCTGGGAGTGCAGAGGAAGGCCAGTGGATGCCGTCTTGGGGGCTGAGAGTGAAAACTCTGAGGCAGGGCAGGCAGGGACCCCTGCTCTGGGTGGTAAGTCCCCCTCCCCACCCACAGGGACAGCAGCACCTAGCAAAGACCGCAGAGCCGGTGGCTCTTAAGACAACAGATCGTCGAGTTCTGCACAGAAGTGCGGATACTCGGTTTGAGGCAAGAATAAAGAATCTTCATTTTTCTCCTTCTATGCTCAGAATTAAGACACAGGGCCACACCAGGCGACCACCCCCACCCAACAGGGAAATGTAGGGGGCCACATCTGTTAACAATCTACAGGCAACACACGAAATGTCCTGAAATGTTTACATTTGTTCACTCTGTACTGGTTATGCGGACGTGTTCAGTTTCATCTGTACTTATTTGTCTTTTTAAAATAAAACATGAACAAAGACACCAGCTGAAGGCGAGTGGAGCGGCAGCGGCATTCTGGTTGTCATTTACAGAAAGTGCATGGGGGCCCGAGCTATCCACACGCGACACCATGCTG
Source organism: Prionailurus viverrinus (assembly GCF_022837055.1). Lineage (NCBI taxonomy): Eukaryota > Metazoa > Chordata > Mammalia > Carnivora > Felidae > Prionailurus > Prionailurus viverrinus. Next base: position 61,157,196 of record NC_062562.1, on the reverse strand, counting down.
GACGTGGAGAGGCTGGGATTCGGCCACGGTGCCCTGGGGCGTCCAGCAGGACACCTCTGCAGGGCATGGTCCCTGTGGCCCTGGCTTGACTCCAGCCTGATTCCCAGCTCTTCACTCGGGTGTCTGGTGGCTCCGCACGCCACACATGGCAGTCCCTAAACGTTAAGTGAATTGTTCTCTGTTGCTCTGAAATTAGGAAAGTTGACTAAAAAATCAACTCTATTTTAGTTATTCTCCCCGACCATCAAGGGAGCACAACTGGCCTTGGGGGATATGGAATGGTGGAGCAGGTGGGGAGGACCAAGAGGACCAGGAGGATGGGCAGAGAGGCCCCATTGCTGGAGCAGGTGGGGAGGACCAGGAGGACGGGCAGGGAAGCCCCATTGCTAGAGCAGGTGGGGAGGACCAGGAGGATGGGCAGAGAGGCCCCATTACTGGAGCAGGTGGGGAGGACCAGGAAGACCAGGAAGATGGGCAGGGCAGCCCTGTCCCCCACTAATGCACTCAAGCATCAATGCTGCCGTGATCTTGCACTTCTGACTTGGCTTTGTAACTGCAGACACACCTCGCGTTGTTGGACTTCACAGACAGGATCGGTCTAACAAATTTTAGAAGTTGACACATTTGTGGCAACCTTGCACCAGCAAGTCTATGGGCCCTGTTTGTCCAACCGTATTTGTGCACTCCGTCTCTGTGTCACATGGTGATTCTCACCGTTTCAAACTTTCCACTGTGACTGTGGTCTGGATGTGAGGAAGGCCGGACGGCACTTTTCAGCATAAAGTATTCCGAACTAAGGTGCGCACGTGGCCTTTACCCACAGTGCTCCACTGCACACTCACAGTGTGAACGCTTCTGTGCAAACGCGCAGGGAGCCAAAGGGCTCACGGGGCAGGCTTCAGCGTCACACCAGTTTTCCTGTGCAGGTCTGGAGCTGAGCTCGAGGGGTCTCCAGCCACGCCCCCACCCCCCCCCCCGCCCCACCCCAGCCCTGCACTGAACTCAAATGTGAACAATGGTGGCAAACAGGAGCAGCACCGTGAGGTTCTTCCCTGCTCTTTACAGATTTTGTCTCGGGCCCCCTTTAATTGTGTTTAAATCTCACACCATGGTAAACAACCCCTCCGAGGGTGCCCCAGACCATGCGAGGGTGACTCGGCTCCTTCCCCACCCAAAGGAAGGAAGCGAGGGCTGCGGGCACAGAACACCAGCCCCAAGGCAGAACCGCACACAGGTGAGGCAACGTGGCTGCGTCCATAGTCTGTAGCGAAGATGGCAATGCCCAGACTCCACAGGACTCTCTGTCTAGACCTTTCCATCCGTCACACCCTGATCCATCTTTCCCACCAAGCAGAAGGGGCCTCACTAGGAAACCCAATCCTGTATGCACCCCCCACAGCCTCCCCTGGGGTTCAAGGTGGAGCGTGTGCCGGGGCCTCTCAGGTCAGCGCTCCCGACTCTCCTCCACAGACATGGGGTTGACAGTACAACCTGACACAGATGAAGATGCGTTACTGGGGCCCACCTGGGACACCTGGCTCCCCACAAAAGGTGGGAAAAGGTGCCCCGTTCCCAGTAATCACCTACCCAACTGTGGCCTCATTCAGAAACTGTACCAACATTAGTGTAAATTTAAAATCGTAGTTAAAATAATCATGTCCTCAACGTTCCTGCCACACTGGCGGTGTTCTGTGTGCGCCACATCCGACATAACCCTGGAGCCCTGGCTGTCCAGGAGCACTGCTGGCCACAGAGCTTGCTGGGACGGGTATGAGCCTGGCTACTGGTATCTGTTTATTCAGGTGCTGGAAGGCACGAGATGGTAGGGTACAGACCCTAGGCCAGCATTTCCCTTTCTCAATACTGGCCAAGGGGCAAGAGCTTCGTGGAAACTATTTCACATAATCCACTTTCTTTAAAATAAAAAAGTGGACACGAGCCATGCTGGCACTGCACACGAGTTCAGCACGGGACACCACGTGCTGTCTGCCTCCGGAGCCCACGCCTGCCCAGCGCTGTGCCCCCTCCCACGTGATTCTTCAGCAGAACGTGCTCTCAAACGTGTGTGGAGCGAGCTTCTCCCCAGCCTCGGTTTCCCCATAAGAGAATAGACAAATTGTGCTCACCTCCACAAGGAGAGGTCAGCCTGGAGGAGGTGTGAGAGGGTCCCAGGCCCAGGGAAGCTGCCGCGTGACTGGGTGGTGCGTCCCCGAGACCTCCACATGGAACGTGCAGGCCACCCTACTCCGGCCGTGGCTCTGGGCTCCCTCACCACTACTGACTCCGGTGTGACCCCAGGCTGCCTGCCCCCTCAGTTGCTCTCATTGTGACCACGAGGTCTGACAGCTACTTACGTCAGAAGACTGCTAAGCACCGCACTAGCTCACACTCCCACGGAGCTCAGGAAGCTCCAGGCAGCATTCTAACGAGTTTATCTAATTCTGCAACAGCCTCACAGATGAGGAGACGGAGGTGCACAGCCGCTCCCACCAAGGGGGCTGGTGCTGAGGCCAGGCCCGTGGCCCAGAGGAGACCATGGGCACGTTAGCGCCCGTGCCTGGGTCCATGAGCAGCGGTCAGGCTGGACCGGCTGTTTTCCTGAAGACCTGCACGTGCCAAACTGACATTCCTGCAGATTTATTTCCAGTGTTTGCACCTGCAGACCCGCTATTTCCAGTGTTTGCACGTAAAGCAAGAACTCAGCACAACTATTCCGTGCTGATGCTCAACTTCACACAAGCACAAATGCCCAAGGACACTATTTTAAGATGGAATGTTAAGGGGAGGCCACAGCAGCCCAGAAAGAACTGGAAAGCATGATGTAAGCCCTGCCCTGACCCCCGCCTCTGCCCTGGGCCAGTGCTGTGAACAGACACTGAAGAGTCCACAGGCTTCCCACCCTGCACGGACCAGCCGGGGGACCTGTAAACATCCTGTGCCGGAGCCCGCAGGATGCAGCTCGGTCCTGGCCTGACCAGCCTCACATGGGGCAGAGCAGAGCTGCGCGCCCCCCTCCCTGCAGTGCTAATGAGAGCCCATAACCAGCAGGAAAGGTCCACTTTAATACCAAGTACCCTGCTAGCACGGATGCCCCCAGATGGGATGCGGTGTCAGGTGGGAGATGGCAGCCCCCACCTCCTATGTCTGGGAACACTAGCCTCCGAGGCCCTCACTGGTCTCTGGGAGAGAGGCCCCAGGCCCCCAGCTGGCCCCGGGCGGCTCGCCTGCCTTCCACACCTGGAGGGGCCTCCCTGGGGAGGACTGGAGGCGCCAGCCAGGGCTTCAGGACAGGCAAGCATTGGTAGAGTGGGGCCTGAGTGCTGCAGGGTGGAGAGGAAAGGGAGGAAGCCCTGTACCCCCAGCAGCGTTTCTCCAGTGGAGATGGCAGCGATTCGGTCTGAAACCTAGCCTACGGGGTGCTGGGACACTACGGTGCGGGAGACCGTTATTCGAGGAGGTGGGTTCCATCCCCCCGATAGGGCAGCGTTGGGCAGGTAGGCAATCGTCAGTTTTAGTAGCATGCATGGTGTGTCTGTGGACGCCTGGCCATTTCGAGATCAGTCACGTCTCAGCACAGGTTAGTGGCACAGTAACCGAGAGCAGATTAACTGGAGGAAGCAGCTGCAGGGTGAACCCAGCGCCCTGTGCTGCGCGGTGGCAAAGGAAGGGTGGGGACGCGTGACAGCAAGTGCCCGAGCGCCACACACACGCCTCCCTGCACGCCAGGACACCTTCCAAAGTTTCCTCGGTGTGATCACCAGCATTTACGGATTGACAGCCAGCGCACAGCACGGACCCGCCCGCTACAGGCAGCCATGTCTCGTGCCCAAGAGCACAGCGCGTGCCCACGGCCCCAAGAAGAGTCCCTGGAGGGGTGGAGGCCGCACTGCACCGGGATCTGGACACCCAGCCGGCAGAGCTGGCCTCCGGCATGTCTTCTGACCTGCCTGCCCAATGAGGCCATCTTTTCCTCTGTGCCACAAACCTTTTCTGCCCCAAATTTTACTCTCCAATTTTGAGACCCAGACAATTGAGCTCACACTGTCTGGCTGAAAAGCTGGGATAAACGTAACTCGTCCCAAACGCACTAAATATTGAGTGATCAGAACGAAGGAAACTTCAGAGTCTTTCCCTGGCGCCTGAAGACACCCTGGCCGCCACAGATGTGACACCGGGCGGCGGCGCGGCGCTGGCCGCCCCCAGACCCTCACCAAGTTTGTCTGTGGATGAGATAATGTCAGCGGGCACGGAGGAGTCCAGGTCGGCATCCAAAATTCCCAGGGGGTCCAGCTGCGCTACATGGTGCCCTCGTATCTACGAGCGGGCCAGCGAGGGAAGGGTCACACACAAGAGGACAGGAGAAAAAAAAGAGGGAAGGGGTAAAAAAAGTAAAATTACATTAAAATTAGCGTTTACAGACGCATTCTCACCCACGTTTGAAGACACAGTTACCGGAGCACCATCAAAATTTACACAACTAATGCCGAGAGGATCAAGCTTTGCAATGTGGTGACCCCTGACCTGGAAGCAATAACACAGGCAGGCGTTAGCAGGACCCGGGCTGTGGGGGATGTTACACCTGGTCCAACCTGAACCCAAAACAACAAGATTAGTCGTCATCGTGAAGCACACTTGTGCTCACGGATGAACCTGGCGGTTCAGAGATCAGTTTTGGGGAGCCCTGCTGCCCCCTGGGTAAGTGGAGCGGGACATGCTGGGTGCTCACTCCCACGTGAAGCCACACAGTTCAGCACCTCTGCACCCTGAGAGGGGATGAGCAGGTGCTGGCCCAGAGTTGGGGGGGGGGCAGTGGCCACTGGGGGTCTGCCCTACACCCGGCCGGGCCCGCCAAGAGGCACAGGGCCTTCCCATCTGATCCCAACTGCCCGAGGAGCAAGAGAAGGAAGAAAATCCCTCCCAGTTTTAAGTCTTGACTGTTTCGCCCATGATTGTGTGCTAGCTCTTTGCGAAGGGGCGGCTGCTGGAGGGACATGGGACCAGGTGACATTACTAAGGCTGCAGGAGGCAGGCGACAGTCAGAAGCCACACAATATGCCTCTTTCAACTGAACAATGCTGGAGAGCATTGCTGGCCACTGGCTTGGAGTTTCTCCGTCTGCTCGCCAGGACCCACTACCCTCCCCCGTGCCACCTGCCCCAGCCGTGCCGTCTCTTGGAGACAGAACACGGATGAGGAGACTGCAGCAAGCCCAGGTGCCAAGGACTCCCAGAGGGACACCCTGGGTACTTAGGGACCTCGGGAGGGACACCCTGGGTGTCTAGGGACCCCCGGAGGGACACCCCAGGCCTGACTTCTCCTCCTATCCTTCTCGGGGCTACCCTCAGAACAGGTGCTTAGGTTTGAATTCTGGGCTCTTCCCCATCAGGTGAAGAAATGTCAAGGGAGCCCCACTTGCCCTGACACTCCCTTCAGTGGTGCTGATCACCAACTGGAACATTCCTGGACACTGCTCCACCCTCACGTGTCTGCGGGCTCAGTTTCTGTCCCCAACTCTGAAGGTTCATTTTCTCTTGTATCCGGGCACTGGCGACTGAGAAGGGATACACCCCTCCTGGTCACTGCTCCCTCCCGGTGGCTAGGACCCCGCCCCACCCCCCAGCCATGACCTTCTTTCCCTGCCCACAAGCTCTTCTTGCCAACTTATGGGAAGAAATGAGGAGCTGTTCACATCTGCAAACAGGGTCAAACTGTCCTGGCTCCTTCCGTCTTGGCACATCTCAGGTGTGCTCCCCAGGCCCCCGGGCAGGGAGGGTGTGTCTCAGGGTTGGTGGGGTGCTAGTTATAGGACAGTTCACGCGGAGCGCCCGGTGTCACAGATGTGCCACCGCCCGGCCAGCGCCCTACCTGGTAGGCTCTGATGAGCGACTGCACTGCCAGGTGGTCCTCCACCAGCTTGTCCACGTTGGGCTGGGCTTCCACCAGGGGCTGCACTCTGGCCACGGCGGACAGCGAGCCTGGGCTCAGGGGGAGCGGGCTCTGGTAGGCGGTGCCTGGGGGCGCTCCGGCATTGGTGTTTCGGAAAAAAATGTCCCATGACTAAAGACAAACAAAGAACTCACGTTATCCTGATCACTTAGGACACAGGACTCATCTTTAGCCCAAAGGAGCTCTGTTTTTGGCAGGCAAGTCCCATCCTGGGGGGGCTGATGTGCTCCTCCGCTGGACGGCCTGATCCCAAGCCTGAAGTACGGGGCCTTGCTCCCAGCATCCCCACAGGACACCCCTCCTCACCCCCACCCCAAGATGCAGAGGACTTGAGGCTGCCCTGCCATCAAAACCCCAAAGGCCCAACGTCGCCCAGCAATGCCACACCCCAGTGACATGCCGAGTGTCTCTATGGCAGGCTGCCCGGGGGGCAGGTGAACGCGGGCCTTCCCACCCCATCTGCCCCCAGTCCGGTTATCGCAAAGACCAGAGCTCCTGGCCCCTGGCCCTTAGCTCTACAGCTTCCCCCACGAGACCACTTGAGGGGGAAGGGGCATCCTAAGTGCGTCTCCAAACCCCAGAGACTGGGCACAGCCTTGGGGGCCCAGGCTGGCTTTGCTCATGCTCGTGTCCCCAGGTGCAAAATGGAACCAGGGCCTGTAAGGAGCCGGGAGCTTGTACCGGGCGGCCTGCCGGGCTCCCTCACCGGACCCTAGACAAACAGTCTCGTTGGTAATTCAGGAGGGCGACTCTGGAGCTAAGGGCCCAGGGAGCGAGCTCAGAGAGGGGACCTGGTATGTTGGCCCTGACATCCTGGTGAGCCTCCTGACTTGCTGGGCTCGATTTATCTGTGAGCGGAAGACACAAGTACTTCTCACAGGTCTGCTGTAAAGATCAACTCATGCGGGGAAAGACGCTCACACGTGACCTGCAGGCAGTTTCCTCCAGCCCATGTGAGCCACCTCATCTACTTCTTCCTCCTACATTTGCTTATCCCGTGTTTGGATGATCCAATTTCTGATCTGTGTAGATACCACGAACTAGAATAATTTATCATCTCATGCGAAGGTATGAGGCTTAAAGTAAATATTTTAGAGGTCAGGGAGATGAAAACTCAGTAAAATTCCTGTGGAGAAAAGAACACTATTGAAAAGTGGCAAATTCAGAAACACGAGAACACTGTCTTTCCTGTCGGCCACACATACTCCAGTTTCCAAGATTCTTCCGTCAGTAAGCTCTGATTTAGACTCGTGGAAAGTCTGGACAGGAGGAATGTCACTGGACTTTTGTGCTCGTCCGCCCAGGAAGAGCTACCAGGACCATTTCTGGAGTGGCTTGGCTGGGGCTCGGTGGGCAGCGAGTGGGTCTGCTGAGGACACTGGTCCTCGCTGTCTTCTGGCTTTCTCAGAAGGGCTCTTCAGTGCTGTTCAGGGCACAGACCTACTGAGTCCATGGCCCCTCAGTGGCCGCTCACAAGCTCATCACCAGTGTTACCGGCTCACTGTGCTGGCCCAGAGCACCGCCTCCTGCAGGACAGTCTGGCTTCTCCCTACAGCCACTTTTGAGGGAGCTTTGCAGAATGTTTAAACCATTCTACAATAAGAACATATTCCTTTTGTATTCAGAAAAATTGGTTTTTAGGGGCACCTGGGTGGCTCAGTAGGTTAAGTGTCTGACTCTTGACTTCGGCTCAGGTAATGATCTCAGGGTTCGTGGGTTCAAGCCCCGCATCGGGCTCTGTGCTGACAGTGTGGAGCCTGCTTGGGGTTTTCTCACTCTCTCTCTCAAAATAAACACACTTAAAATAAAAAAATTAATTAAAAAAAAAATCAAACCAGAAACAAGATGACTGTCCAACACTGAGTTGTATACTTTATGTGATTTAGAACTCAGTAACAATTCTAAAACGCTTTAACTGTTTTTACCTTTCTGGTTAAGCTGGAGTGTGCCAGCTGACGGTGGGAGGGAAGTGTGGCTCTCTGGGGGCACCTGCCTTAACACTGACACAAAAGCACCTTGTGGCATGAAACCTAAGGCCAGACACCCTGTGCAATCCAGGACTCAGAGGCCCAGGGCCACCCCCCTCCCCCTTCAAACATCGTCCTACTATGCTGGCCCTTCTGACACATGTCCACCAGAGAAGGCAGCTGCCTTAGTCTCTGGAGGGAAAGAGAGGCCACCTCAGTGTGGACTCCTTGGGGAAGATGAGGCTGCCCTCCCCACCCTCTCATCCCTGCTGCTTGGCACCCACTTGATTCCTTACAAGGACACCCCCCCCCAACTTCTGACCTCGTGGAGCTTTGCCAGCAGGTCTCAGGGAGCCCCTGCATTTGGGGAGTGGCTGTGGCCCAGGGCTCTCCTTGACCTGAAAGAAGCCCCCTGCCTGAGACGGCAGCAGCAGCCAGGCAAGAACCACCGGCACGCAGCCCTGAGCAGTGGGGACCCAGGTTGGCGGGCAACCCCAAGTACACGTCCCTGCTCACCCGTTCCCCCCCTCCCCCCCCCCCCGCCGCCCGCCAAGCAGATGACGAAATGAAAGGCCTCTCCAGCAGACACCAAGGGCGCAGCTGGGAGACAAGGGCTGTGGGGGCCCGTCCACCCAGGGCCCTGAGAAAGGGGGCGATCGCCATCATCGGGCCTCCTCTCTCTGACCTTCTTTTGTGCTCAGAATACAACTCCAGGTGACTTTCAACTGGCCGAGGACAAACGTATGGCCACGAACCCTGCTCGCGCTGGAGGCGGTCAGAAGAAACTGGTTGGTGGCAGTCCTGCAGAAAGCAGGGAGCCAGCACCCGCTCCCCTGGTGCTCACCCCCAACACCCGGCCAGGCTGGGCACCTGCCCTCATGTGACCCGCCCAAGGACAACAGCCCGGGAGGCCATGCACACCTGCAAACCCGCTGCCGTGCTGCCACTCATGTCGGTCAGACCTCAGAAAATTCTGCCTGAAAGTGGAGGGTGCGTCTTGTCCCTCTAGTGCTTTCTGTTCCCTTAGGAGCCTCTTTCTCTCTCTCTCTCTCTCACCTCCGCCCGCCCGTTCCAGACTGGGGCCCCTTGCCACCGCCTGGAGAGAGAGGTTCCTATCTAACAACCACAGCCCTCACACGCACACCTGGATGGCAGGTTTTACAGACCTGCGCGCAGACAGGTGACCACAAGGCTGCAGCACTGCTCAGGGGCGCCTCTCCCCTCCTTGAGGAGGAAGCTTCCAGAAGAGGACGCCTGTGCCTGCCCACAGGCTCCTTGAGCCTGAAGGTATGAGGCTGATGTGCCATCAAGGCAGGTGGCCCCAAGCTCTTGTCAAGAAAAACCCTGTCCAGGGGGCGCCTGGGTGGCGCAGTCGGTTAGGCGTCCGACTTCAGCCAGGTCACGATCTCGCGGTCCGGGAGTTCGAGCCCCACGTCAGGCTCTGGGCTGATGGCTCAGAACCTGGAGCCTGTTTCCAATTCTGTGTCTCCCTCTCTCTCTCTGCCCCTCCCCCATTCGTGCTCTGTCTCTCTCTGTCCCAAAAATAAATAAACGTTGAAAAAAAAAAAATTAAAAAAAAAAAAAAAGAAAAACCCTGTCCATGTTGGCCACCTCAGTGAAGTTCTCTTTTTCTCTGAGCCAGACTCATCTCTAACGATCGCGTGCTCTTGTGTGGATGCCCCAGTCCACAGCGCAGGGACTTGTGCCTCCAGCAGTCACTCGGGTGACCCAGCAAGGAGTGAGGAGAAAGCACAGGTCTCTGAACACCTCGAGAAACAAGCCGAGCCGAACTGGCTTCTGTCTGGGGTCTGGAGAGTGGCCTCCGGTGGCCAGTAATGGATACCCAGTCCTCTGCCCACCGCTGGAGGAAGTGGTGGCCTGAGGGGGATACGAAAAGGTGCCAGCTTCTCCTCCTGCCAGGACCAGAGGGTTCCCATGACCTTCTCCCTGCACGTGAACACTCTTCCCAAAGGCACACGGGACGCACACATAAGGTGAGCACTTTACTCCAAAGTCTGGTCCCATGGTCACACCAAGGCAGCCTCATGCAGTGTCCCGGAAGCCTGGGGCCAGGGGGATGACTGTGGGAAGCCCTCCCTTCTCTCGGGAGCAGCAAGCACAGGTGCGGAGATGAGAAGAGACGGTGCTTGGGGGACGGCTGGTATGAGGAGCCCAAGGAGAGGACCCGAGGGACCTGCCGGAGACAAGACCAGAGAAAGGGCTGGAGCCAGCAGAGGCTGCGTGGGAAGGGGGCATAGCCATCAGTGGAGCTGTGGGGCTGAGACCACCACCAAAACACGGTACATTCTGAATATAAACGAGTGGAATATTCTGGTCAAAATGAACCCACAATTCTTAAATTTTAGGTAATTGAAGCTCTGTCCCAAAAGCCATGGTACCCGCATTCCCCCAATTTCCCATAGACCTGCCAGGCGCTCCCTGCAGTCCCAACGTTCTGAGAGCCAAGCAGAGGAAGCCCGTGCAAGGCTGCAAACAGGTCCCTGTTCCTCTGCAATGTCCCCGGGCTTTGCACACAGTAGGTGTTCAACTGAGATAAATCAGGTTCAGACTCCTTCACAGGCTGAGTCCGGCAAGTGTGCTGTTTAGCTGTGGTGCCAGGTGGGGGGTCAGGTGAGGTGCCAAGTGGGGGGTTAGATGGGGGGTCAGGTGTGGTGCCAGGTGAGTGCCAGGTGGGAGGTTAGATGGTGGTCAGGTGAGGTGCCAGGTGGGGGGTCAGCTGTAGACACCTGCAGCCTCCAGAGTCCAGAGGCCTCACCTCAGCTCAGAGAAGGTGCTGGCACTGGTCAGCATAGGACTGCTCACCAGCAACATGGGTGTGAGCAGGTCAGTGAGCCAAGTGGACTCTGCCCTAAATTATTCAGTCAGCAGATCACAAGCGCCTCTGGGCCTAGTTCCCGGCTGTGGAGTTCATGCCAGAGGCCATTCAAGAACCTTTGGTCTCGGAAGGGTGGCACACGTGCTACCTGGCGCCCTTCTGCTGTTGGGAAGGAAGGCCCCCACAGCGTGTGACCGAAGGGCCCTGTGGCGACAAGCCTGTCTCAGGGAAGCGGCTTGAGCAGTGTGTGTGCCCGACGCCTCGCCTGCAAGTGTGAGGAGCATGTCTGGCACTTTCACACCTGCTCATGCTTTGAAAAGCAGCAGGATACTTAGATTTGTTGCAGAAGCTGTTGATCAACACTGACCACGGGCGCGACTGATGCTGATTCTGGACACCAAATTGTACGCCTCTGGGTTCTAGGGTGCCCAGACCGTTTCCCCTTTTCCAAAGTCCCCTTCAGACACTGCTCCACCAGGGGGCACCATGCACCTGCACGCCACACCCTGGTCTGGCACATGTTGTCACCTGACGCCACCACCACCCTCTGCTGGCATCCTGCCAAGGACCCTGCTGTAAAGCCAGCTTGGGGAGTGTGGGTGAGGCAGCCTCTGGCCACCTCGGAACGGACCGAACCCTAGGCTCAAAGGCCACCACGAGGCTGATGATCTAGTGACCCACAGTCATTGGGGTCGGACCCAGCACATTCACAGACAACCGTGTTACTAAGTTCCAATGTTAACAATGTTTAGCTGCTACAAACATGAAACTTGGGGCATTAAGTGACCACCGGTCATCCTGAAACAAGGGTTTGGCTGCTTCAGGCTAATCCCTACAGACATGCAGCAGCAGCTCCCCAAGCTAAGGGTGGCACTGGGGCCAGCAGGTACTGCTCCCAGGCTTCTGTCCTCCCCAGCCCCCTGCACACGGGCTCTGTGGGCTCAGGAAGTGTGCTGGTGGCCCTGTGTTATTTCCTAAGCATCCAGGTGACTGTGCATGGCAGCCCAGCCATGGCGTGGGTGTACATGCAAAGGCTGCCCTGGACGGTTCCCACACCCACCTTGAAGTGCTCTATCTGTGCCAAACACTGGGTCCCGGCCTTCCTTGAATACACTGTGTATGCCTGCCCTCCAGTGGGGCTCTGACCCCTCCATCCACGGACACTGTGTCTGGAAGGCAAGGACTGACCACGCACTGGGGTCGGGAACTGCCTTGCCACCGTGGAACACTTCATACTAGAAGCAGCTAAAAACTGGGGGTTCTGCTTGGGACTTCCTTGGTTACAGAGACTGAAAGAATTTACGTGCAGTCAGAGCACAGCACGGGGGAGGGAACATCTCTAGGCAGGCTCTGCCACCATCTCTCCAGAGGGCGCACGAGCAAAATGCCAGCAACCACCCAAGACCAGCCAAGGACAGTGGCCTCTGCTCTGCCCGTGGACTCCGCAGACAGTGACAGGGCTCTGCCTGAGGGACTAAAGGCGGCAGTCCCTCCAGACAGTGATGGTGGGTCCTCCTAGGCCTGCAGCACATCCCCTCGTGGGCTCTGAGTCCCAGGCTCACTTCCAACCCCTGAGAGCCCGAGGATCTTCAGACCCCTCGGGGCTTCGCTCATCACAGCCCACCCAGGAGAGGCAGCACCTGGCCTGGGCACACAGGGCCCTGCAGGGTCCCAACAGCCGCCCCCCCGCTGTCCTTGGGCTGATGTACGCATAAGGGAAGGCGCTACTCCTGCTTCTCACTCTTCACACGTGCTCACTTTATCCCTGGACTGAACCATGCAGGTGGAAAGCCCCTTGAATACCAAGGTCAGGGAAAGCACTCCACCTGTTTGGTTAACTTAATACACAAAGCCACTACGGCTGAGGCTCGCAGCCTCCCTCACCAAAATCCCACAAAGCGCTCCAAGGACCTTCAACATAGGTGTCCCCCCGCCCCCGGGGGCCAGCCCACGGTTCTCCAAGCACAACCCGGGATGGTTCAAAACCACAGAGCGAGCAGGCACATGTCACCATGAATTGGGGGCTGTGTTTTTCCCTGCTGGTCTGGTTCACTCACAGAAAACGACAGGACTGTGTTTTATGAGCGTGGAAGAGGCAGAGCTATCTGTGTTTTATGAGCGTGGAAGAGGCCAGAAGGGGGGCACGACCGAGCCCCGAGAGGTGGGACCGAGTCTGGAGACTCCACCTCGGGTGAGGTGACCGAGCTGGACCAGAGCTGTCATTACACTTGGAGCCGACCCAGGAATGGCATAAGAAACTGATGCGGTTATGAAAAGAGGAAGACGGCATTTAGGAAGTGGGCCAAGGCCACCAGAAGGCCCGGTGGGGGAAGCAAGCTCTGAGGCTGTGGGGGGCCCAGCGAGCACAGGTCTGGCGGGTCTCCCGCCAACACCAGGGCTGACGTCGTTCTGTGTGTGGGTGGGCACGTGCCTCCGTGCACAAATGGGGCCTGGCAAGGGCTCAGGGGCTCCCAATGCCTGCCTGTCTGACACATAAATGGGGCAATCTGCCTTTGATTCTATGCGTTTCTGAGACATAAACGAAAGATGCTGCCATCTGACTTGTCCCCAGAATGTCTGAGACCCCATGAGGGAGGCTTCGCAGGCTGACATCACAAGCCCCGGCTGGGGGTTCCTAGGGGGTCAGGTGGTGAGCTGTGTCTGGGAAGGTGTGGAGGACTGGAGGGGACAGTGGGGGAGGCCGCAGCAGGGGGCACAGAGGGGCTGGGGGCCCCTGCAGCCCATACGGGTGCCGTCGGGGCCAGCCACTGACCTGGGCACCAGCAGCATGAGGGGCTTGTGACTCCAAATTGCTCAATTACTTTACCAATTTCCACAATTAGACATTTCAAAATAGAAGTGTTCTTTAAAAACAGGGGTATGACAACCAACCGTAAGTTGGCCAGTTGGCAGCTGGCTGAGGCTGAGGATTAGGTGTTAGAGAATTATCTTGTTAACTTTGTTAGGTGTGGTTAGGAAGACATCCCTGTGTTGGTTAGAGCCGTGTGGAAATGACTCAGGTCTGGATCTGCCTTCAGACTCTCCCAGCCGCCCCCGCCCCTGCCCCCAAGAAACCAACCAGCACAAATGAGCGGGGAAGGAAGAGGTTTAAGGCCTAGCAAACTGTAGAGTGCCGTTGAAGGTGGATGTGGGTCTCCTCACAGAGGCTCACTTCGTACTCTTCTCTCTACAGGAAATGTTACAGAAGTAATCAGAAAGCTAAGTGCAGTAGGGCAGAGAGGGGAGATGCTAAGCTTGTGCTGTTCCTGCCGAATACGAACAAGTTCTGTGCCAATGGAGGAGGGGACAGAAGCAGCCCTCAGGACAAGGAGGCCGCACCCCACAACAACGCACAAGTGGGGGATCAGAGGCACTCAGTCTAAACCTGAAAATCTAATCGTCATTTCTCCCTGAACCATGGGTTCTAAAACACGAGAACAAATGAGGCATTCTTAATGTAGTCAATTATTTCTGAGGACTTCTGTAGTCACTGATGCCTCTAAAATCTGGTGAAAGTTCCAGATTGTGTGTCTGCAACAGCACGTACACAGGTGTGGGGCCTCCAAGGAAACCTGGAGAAGTGATCAATTCCACAGGGTAGGGATGGTGGACGAGGACACACCCACTGACGTGCACCCCCTGAAGAACCTTGGCAACAGAAACTAGCATGTAAAATCGGACTCGGGGATGATAGCCTGTGCGTACTCTCTCATTCAACTGAAAAGTCCCTTTCTGGCGTCCTCCATGTCTCTGTGGCATCTCCATGTGGTGATCGCTCTGGCCTGCAGAGTCCAAGGGCCATGCCCCTCCTGAATTCCCCCCAAAACCCCGGCCCCATGGCACCTGTGCCTGTCAGTGGACCTGTCGGTGTGCTGTCCTTCCCAGGATGGACGGGCACCATGGCCACCCCTTCCCGGCCTGAGAACCTCTGAGGGGCTTCCTTGAAACCATGTGGTAAAAACACTTTCCAAGAACAGGTGGGGTGCAGAGGACTTTGAGGGCAGTGGAAACACTGGGATACCATGGGAAACCATGACAGAGATACATGTCACTTGGCACCTGTCCCAACCCTCAGAACACATACCACCACGAGGGGCCTTTGGACGAAGAAGATGTGTCAGCGTGGGTTCCCCAGCCTGATAAATGTCGTAACCCCAGCATGTGTGCCGATGGTAGGGGAGACCGGGCATGGGGGCCGGGGGTACATGGGGAATCCCTATACCTGACCCTCAATTTTTCTGCTGAACCAAAAGCTGGTCTAAAGAGTAAATCCCAGGGGTCCACAGGGCCTCAGCTGGCCTAAGACCAGTCCTGTCACTGGTGATGATGAGTGGGAATGAAATCAGGGGGCTCCCTGACAGCCCAGACTGCACGCACTACTTCTTGGATTCTCAAAAAAGTCCTTAAAAAAACCCCCCAAAACCAGTAATAATCAAAGACGCCTGGGTGGCTCAGTCGGTTGAGTGTCCGACTTCGGCTCAGGTCATGATCTTGTGGTTGGTGAGTTCAAGCCCCGTGTCAGGCTCTGTGCTGACAGCTCAGAGCCTGGAGCCTGCTTCGGATTCTGTTTCTCTTTCTCTGTGCCCCTCCCTTGCTCACGCTATCAAAAATAAAGATTAAAAAGGATTTTGGAAAAAAAACCCCAGTAATAATAGTCATAATAATATTAACTCAAACTACTGACAACAGCAGCAAACCTAATAGAAAAAAAATTTTTTTCAAGGAAAACTGGCCCCATTTAGGTGTCATGGTCTACAATCAGATCCCCATAAAAACCTTCTCAAGAAGCTTCCGGCAGGAGCCGTGGTGCCGTGTCAGCCCCACTTGTCTGTGCTCTGTGCTGGAGCCACGGTGCGCTTCCTAACTGCAATGCAATCCGAGGCCAGGCACTGGTGTGGATGCTCCTGAGCCTGGGCCCGTCAGCACACATACAAGATGTGGCTAGTTCCACGAAGAGGTTGTGTTTGGGGAAAGGAAGGCAGAGGGACAGGCTGGGGCACCAGACGACTGTCCGACCTGACCCCTCCAGAGCGCACCGTGCACACCTGCCTGCAGAGTGCCTGCCAGCCGGCCAGGCACGGCCGTTTCTACAGCACACTTGTGGGCAGTCTTTGTCTGCAGGCCAAGGAACACCTACTCTCACAGGAAACCAGGCTTCACCTTGTTCAGGGAGCCAGTGGCCTCCAGGTTGGTAGGGAATGACTGGCTGGGTGCCCTGAGCAGTGAGGTCAGACCAGGAGGGCATTCGCAACGAAACAGGGCCAGCGGCTCTGGCAGTCACATGAACGTATCCAACCTTACACACCACTACCATTTCAGGGTAAAGCGGATTCTTGGGGGCCTGATGGAAGCAGGCTGCCTTCTGATGATGAGACCCTAAGATTCACAAGTGAGGAAGGGGCGAGGCCGGCAGCGCATGGCAGCCAGGCTCCGTCAGGCGCTTCCTCTGCACAGGCCCTGAGCACCTCACACACACTGTCTCCGCCAAACCTCCCCTGGCCTGCGTCAGAGCATGACGGCAACCTGTGGACCCACCACCCTCTGGTTCCTACCGTGAGGCCTCCACCCAATGTGAACACAAGAAATGGGTGTCAGAACCAGTCAAGTTTAGAGGCCAGGCCTGCCCTGTGGGCAGATTCATGCACACGGGTGACCGGGAGGACGTGCGTCACAGGCAACAGAAGTACATCAGAAAGAAGCCTGCAGGGAATTCACTTCCAGATACAGGAGGAAAAACATGGCACGCTAACTGGAAATGCCATTTGCGCAGAAACCAATGTGATGATTCTGAGGTGCTCCTGGCATGACGGGACTGGGGAGCATCCAACAGGGTCGCCGCTCTGGCCACGGCCTGTCTCCGCTGTCTGTGTCCTGCAGCGTCCTCGGGGAGATGCTGGAGGTGGAGCACATCCTTCTCACACCCTCGCAGGGCAGATGGGCCTTCTGTTCCCAGAAGCAAGTCTCAAGTGCGCGGCTTGTCAAGGGGAGGGAAGCACTCCTCCGGTGGCGTGGCGGTCATGGTCGGGCTGATGTGGAGGACTCCGGTCGGTGGGGCTCCCAGCCGCCTGCCTTCCCAAGGGCTCCTCAGCACACTGGCACTTACCTGGATGCCCAGCCGATGGCAGGCCGAGACACCAAACACAGGAAGACGTCTGCTCGGAGAGCCTTACCTTGTGTACGCTTTTGGGGTTTTCCAGCCACGCATAGTACATTTCCTCCACATAGTTGGAGCTAGTCCCGCTGAGGAAGGGCTCAGCAGCAACGGGGGCGGTATAGCCCCGAACCTGCCCGAACGTCCTAGCTGCGGCTGGTCTGTTTTGTGAAAACGTCCTCACAGTCTGGGAGGCCGTCAACGGCCTCAACTTAGCAGCACAAGTCCTTAAGTGAAACATTCTCGTCCCGAAGCCTCTCGTGAGCGTCTGCACAAGAAAGGGAAGAGAAGTCAGAAAGTGTTTTAGCGAACAAGGCCACCAGGAAAGACTGGCGGACACACCAGGGACCCTGTGCCCCGCCCCAGTGCCCAGGCCCACACTTGACATGACACTGAGGGGGAGACGCAGCTTCGGTCTCATAGGAGGGAAACGAAGCAACGATCGACCTGTGATACTTGTCAAGTCTGTGCATCGTGTGACACAATCACAGAAAAGGCAACAAGGATTATTCAATGGGATTAGATCAGGATTAATTACAAAGCGAGAAAGACATTTTCTTTTTTTGTTAAAAAATTTGTTTAGTGTTTATTTTTGAGAGAGAGAGAGACAGAGAGAGTGTGAGTGGGGTAGGGTAGAGAGAGAGGGAGACACAGAATCTGGAGCAGGCTCTGGGCTCTGAGCTGTCAGCACAGAGCCTGACATGGGGCTTGAACTCACGGACTGTGAGATCATAACCTGAGCCAAAGTCGGACGCTCAACTGACTGAGCCACCCAGGTGCCCTGAGAAAAACATTTTCTAATCTATCCTGGAACTACTGAGCACCTGCTGGACCCAGAGTGCTCTGGAAAGTACAGAGAAACTAGAAAAACACTGTGTTCACCCTCAAATAATTTATCTTGAGGCAGAAGAGAAAACAATCATAAAAGAATCAGTAGAAGGAAAGACGGAGGTGGAAAAGTGTGGAAGGGGCCCAGAGGAAGAGCAAGAATTGTCTGATGAAAGACAGGGAGGGTGGGGTGAGCCGGGCAGGACCACACAGAGGATCCTGACACCCCACACGCAGCAAGGTCATGTTTCACAAGCACTGGTTGGGGGGGGAGGCAAGGGGGTTCTGCCAGGGGAGTGAGTGGCTCTAACAAAGGTTCAAAAGGAAAGTACGCACAGCCATGGTTAAAGAGATGTCTACCTGCCCTGTGCCGCTAGATGGTCAGCAATGAGACACGACAGGACTCCACGAACCCCACAAACCCCCTAGAAGCCAGGTGCCAGCTCCTCTACTTATGGACTGCTTTTCTGAGTTTCAGTTTCTTTCTTGAAAGAAAGTCCCCAAGGTCACAGGGCCGTCAACAGCAGAGCCAGGATGCAAACCCTGTCTTCCTGTTCTGCCTGGCCCTTCAGTGGCTGGAGAGGAAGGGAGAGGCCGGGGCGGGAGGGCAGGGACTCCAGGAGGGAGGGGGGAGAGGGGGCTACTTACTTGCTTCTGATCTGAGTGGACCTTGTGCTTGGCAGTCATAGTGCTTGACGGTCATAATTTTACTAAGCTTAACCTGTCCAACACAGCCACACTACAAAAGAAGTGGCTATATCCACCAGACCATGCGAGAGCCAGACTGTTCCCAGGGTACCCTGAACCACTTGCAGCCGTGTCTAAGAACCTTGCGTGTCTGAGGGCAGGGGCCCTATGCCGTCCTCCTCCCAAGAATCCTAGCTGCCCGGGGGCACCTCTATTCAGACCCCGGGGACCCCAGGAGGGCGGGAGGCAAGGCTCACCGCAGACCCCTGCCCAGGCCTGCCCTGTGTGCTGCTGGCCTAACACATCACTCACGCCAGAGCCTCAAAGTAGGTGCCCTGGCTGGAGTCACGCACCACCCCCCACCTACCGGAGGGAGATCCAAGCTCTGAAATGTGCTGAGAATTCCCCAGAAATACATGTTGAGTAAACTACCCTCTGTACTTTTTACAAGAACTCTTCCTCTTGGCCCCAACACGATCAGAGTACACATAAGGCCTGTGATGGAGAGGGCACCCAGCCGGCTCTGTGGCTTGGAAGAGACAGGTCAGCAAAAGGAAAAAGCAGGGGGGGTGCCTGGCTGGCTAAGCCAGTGGAGCATGTGACTCTTGATCTCAGGGTTGAGAGTTTAAGCCCCACGTTGAGTATAGGTATTAATTAATTCAAAAAAAAAAAAAAAAAAAAAAAAAAAAAAGGAAAAAGCAGAACATGTGCTCTGAAAACCAACAACAAATGAAAACTTGCCCATTGAAAATTAAAGATGGATGGGGGTGCGTGGGTGGCTCAGTCGGTTAAGCATCCGACTCTTGATCTCAGCTCAGGTCATGATCTCACAGTTTGTGGGATCGAGCCCTCTGTTGGGCTCTGTGCTGATAGACAGCGTGGAGCCTGCTTGGGATTCTCTCTCTCTCTGCCCCTCCCCCACTCATGTGCTCTCTCTGTAAAATAATTAAAAAAATAATAATAATAAAAAATAGACAGGCCATGTATTTTGAACATGCCCCCAGAATGCAATCGTAGCCTGTGTTTTGTTTTCACTCAAGTCGCATGTTCCACATTCAGCCAGCGGGTCTCCCGGCCCCTCGCCCCTCGCTCATTCACAAACATGTTAAGGCAGACCAGCACCTTCACACACAGTGACAGCAGAAAGCATGCCTGCTGCTCTGGACATCAGTCTTCTTTCTCTTATTTACGTCCAGAGGAAAGTGCTCATGTCTCCCCTCTGGTGTTGCTGCCCTCTGGACCTCCAGAACCACGCAACCGTCTCTGAGTCGGGCTCTCCTCCAGGAACACAGCAGTCTCACCTCCATTCACTGTCATCATTCAGCTGCCATGGTGCCCAATTATACAAGGACCACACTGACAATCACAAAACCACTCGTTTCTTCTGTTCCACCCAAAGTTGTCCTTCCAATCCCATGTGCAAATGAACCATGTTCTCTAGCTGTCTGCAGTCACAGAGTCTGCTGCCCAGCGCAATGACTGGGACAGATCACAAGCATCAAACTTCCCTCGAGATGACTCATCACAAAGACTGTCTGTCAGCATATCGCTCGGGACCCCTTACCTCCACCCCAGGGTAACCA